>NC_134417.1:25438631-25760020 GCF_030867145.1 Opisthocomus hoazin
GGCTTTCCCCCTCATCTTTACCCATAAGCATTCGACCTTATCACAATCGTTGAGCTCTATACAATCAAAGCAGTCCCTAACACACAGAGCCACCCCACCGCCTCTCTTTCCTCACCTATCCCGTCTGAAGAGCTTATAGCCATCCATCACAGCACTCCAGTCATGAGAGTCATCCCACCACGTTTCTGTGATGGCAACCAAGTCATTGCTGTCCTGCTGTACAATGGCTTCCAGCTCCTCCTGTTTACTACCCATGCTGTGTGCATTGGTGTAGATGCACTTGTGCTGGGCTATCGATCTCACCCCCAACCCCAGCATGCCATGCCTGGGCTCATCTCTAGTAAGCCTGGTTATAACCCCTTCCCCCTCTGAGCCTAGTTTAAAGCCCTCTTGATGAGCCCTGCCAGCTCATGGGCAAGAACGCTTTTTCTTCCTTTGAGACAGCTGGACTCCATCTGTTGCCAGCAGGCCCAGTGCCCTGTACACCTCCCCATGATCAAAGAAACCAGAATTCCACCAACAGCACTAGTCTCCGAACCACCTGTTAATCAGGTGAGTCTTCCTGTCCCTTTCAGTGCTCTTCCCTGCCACTGATGGGATTGAGGAAAACCTGTGACCCTGATCCTTCAACTAATCGCCCCAGTGCCCTGAAGTCCCTTTTGATGGCCTTTGGGACTTCTCTCTTCGATCTCGTCCCCGCCAACCTGCATTACCAACAGCAGGTAATAATCAGAGGGCCACACCAGACCAGGGAGCTTCCTAGCAACATCCCTAACCCAAGCCCCAGGGAGGCAGCAGACTGCCCTGTGAGGTGGGCCTGGCTGGCATATCAGGCCTTCTTCTCCCCTCAGCAGGGAATCGCCTATGACAATCACCCTCCTTTTTTTCTTAACCAGGGCAGTCATAACGCGTGAGGCTGAGGCCAGACTCTTTTCAGTGGAGCCCAGCGACAGGACAAGGGGCACCGGGCACAAACTGAAGCAGAGGAAGTTCCAGCTGAACATGAGGAAGAACTTCTTCCCTCTGAGGGTGATGGAGCCCTGGCCCAGGCTGCCCAGGGAGGCTGTGGAGTCTCCTTCTCTGGAGATATTCAAGACCCACCTGGACAAGGTCCTGTGCAGCCTGCTCTGGGTGACCCTGCTTCAGCAGGCGGTTGGACTGGGTGACCCACAGAGGTCCCTTCCAACCCCGACCATGCTGTGATTCTGTGACTCGTCCTCAGCAATCCACCAGATGGGCCTTTACCCACATCCTCACTTGCCTGGCCCTCACGTTTCAGAGCCCCATAGCTGTTGCTTAAGGGCAACTGGGGAGGTGAGGGAGGCCAGAAGGGGATTCACCTGCCACCCCAAGCAGGGACCCATTCCCACCTGTCTCTTAGGTGCCTTCCTTGTGCTTGGTGGCTCGAGGGCAGGAGGTCCTCTGCTTCTTGTGGAGCAGCCTCCTGCTGCCTTGGCCTCGGGGACGGCAGGGTGCGGCTCCATCAATCGCTCTCCCTCTCACACTTCCTCATGCTCCTTAACCCCTCCACTTCCTCCCTCAGCTCCACTGCCAGGCTGAGCAGGTCATTCCCCTGCCGTCCCTGCTGTCCTCCGGTGCGAGCGCCGGGCGCAGGCACTCCCCGCAGCCAGAGACCCAGACAGCTGCGTGTTCCTGCCAGACCGCCACCCGGCCCGCCGCGCTCCTTTTGGCTACGGCTTTCGCGGCAGAGCGCTGCTGGGCGGAGCCATGCCCGCCAGCCGGGTGGGCCAGGAGCGGGGCCGCGCCCGGCCTGCGCCGACTGCCGCGCTCTGCGCGCTGCCCGAGGGCTGCGCTGATGCGTGAGGGGGTTTGCCCGCCGCCACACTCGTCCCCGCTGGGTCAGCGCTGCCGCTCGGTAGCGGCTCCCTCTCCCCCGCTCGATGGGAAGGAGCTGGAGTCTCCTCTCTCCCCCGGCGCTTTTGCCGCCTTAGGAAAGGTCCCTCAGCACAACCACCACCACCACCGTCACAGGTGCCGCTCGTTGGCAGCTCCCGCTCGCGGGGGGGGGAGCTGGGGTCTCCTCTCTTCCCGCGCTTTTGCCGCCCCGGTTTTTGCCGCTTCAGGAAGGGTTCCTCAGCACGAACCCCGCTCCAGAGCCCTTTGCCTTCGGTGGCGGTGATGGTTTTTAAATACCTTGAAAACAAAAGGAAAAAAAAAATCTCTCGGGTTCTGCTGGCATTTCCAGGCCCAAGGAGGTTGTGGAGTCTCCTTCTCTGGAGATATTCAAGGCCCACCTGGACAAGGTCATGTGCAGCCTGCTCTGGGTGACCCTGCTTCGACAGGGGGTTGGGCTGGGTGACCCACAGAGGTCCTTGCCCACCCCTGCCATTCTGTCATTCTGTGATTCTGTGACTCCGGTTGGACATGTTTCTAATGAGAAACTGTCACCTGCAGCAAGGCTGGGTGCGCCCACCGCCACGGTGAGCAGAGGAGCTTCGTCCCTGCAGGTATGATGAGACCCAGAGGAGAAACTCTCGCCCCACCTGAAATCTGGTTCGGTGAATTCGACCTTCTGTCTTGGCGCTGCTGTTTTCCAGAGAGGGCTGTGAGAAAGAGTGAAATGTCAGGAAAAGTGTGAAAGATGGGGAACCTCTTTTCCACATTACCTTGTAATTATTGGTGATTCCTCTTTCCCAAGTCGGTAAGACACCCTAAGATCTTATGTGAGTGAAAGGAAACATATTAATGTAAATTTAATTCATTCGTTCAAAAATACACGCACTAGAAGTGCTTTTGGGGAATCACAAAGCTTGAAAGAGCCAAAATATCAAATATTCAATTATGTGTGCCACTGACATTTTGTGTATATGTTAATATTTTATTCCTCGTACCATTTTCTCTCCTCCTCTTATCTCATTTTTCCAGTCTTTCAGATGAATGTGTGTGAAATAAAATGCATTTTAAAGTGTTGTGAAGTTTCCACAATGATCTTTTCCTCTAACCATCCCTTGGGAGGCTTTTTTTCTTTGGTGTGCTCAGTAGTAAGGATAGGAAAGGAAAAAACATTGTTCAGTGTTGTTTTGAAGCTTCTTTTCCCCTCCCTGCTCCCTGGAGCCAGCTTGTACTTTGCCCTCTCTCTTCTTTCTCACTTGGCCTGATTCTCCTGCCATTTATGTTGGGTTTACACCAGTGCCAGGAGGCTGATTTTGGTGTGCTTACTCTGATTTCAGCATATTTGCCTTATATCCATGGATGTGGGAAAAGGTCTGTGCTATAAATCAGGGCTTGATTAGATTTAAGTAGATTATCTATGTCAGTCCACATTCTCCTGATGTAAAAAAAGATAGTCGCTTGCACCGAGTACTTTTGTACTTTCAGGGGGAATAAAGTTTTCAATACTCCTTTTTTATCCTTTGTTGCCTGGATATTTGTATGAAAAATGGTTTTGGGAAGACTTTGATCATTACATCTTTTGTCTTTGGGCCTCTAGTAATAATCTCAGTTCTTTCTGTGTTGATCGAGATCTCAGAGAGACCCTGAAGCATCCCAGGTTCACCTGGGGTAGCTTCCTTCTCCACAACATTTCCAACAAGCACTATGTCTGAAACACCAAGCAGCACTGAAGCACTTGCTTTCCTGAGGTAAACCCTTCAGGACTAGCTCCCACTAGGAATGAATTGTGGTTTGGGTTCTCTGTCAGAATGCTGTGATTGACTTGATAATATGCTCTTACGTATTGTTCCTACAGCCCTAATAATGAGTCGGCCTTACAGAGAGGTCTGGTGCCACTAAGCTATAAACGCTTTTGAACAAACTTTTTGAAAAATGATTGCCTTAATTTATAGTCCTTAGCTACACAGAGGCATCTCATTGAATGGTCTTTCGAAGTCTGAAAGAGGACGTCAGTTACTCAGCATGACACTAAATTAGACCTTTTATTTAGATGTTTCAATGTAGACACAAACTTCTGAGTGAGTGACTCACTTTTCCAGACCCCTGGTTTCACTGGTCCTGGGGATGATTTTCTTCTGGTAATTTGAAGACAAAATTTCTCAAGAATACCTTCTGTAGTCCTGCTGTACTCTCAGTTCGCAGGACTCACCAGATGAAGTTGAAGGAAGGCTTGATTTCCAGCCTTTTTATTCAAGAAAAAAACATTTTTCGAGTATTACGAAAGAGAAAGGGTAGTAAAGAGACAATATTAACATGCTTTAGAAGACCAATTCATCCTGCTTTATAACTTGTCTCATTTTACTGCAGACACACACAGAACATATTTTTACCCATCTGGTTTATAGCCTCCTTCCTTTAAATTGGGCTCTTTTTCGCTTGTCTGGGCTGGAAGCTTAGAAAAGAAGACTACATTCGCTTGAAAATGCCATTTAAATATGTAAGAGTTTTATCAGCAGAAAGCCTTCATTATCAGAAACACATGAATATGAGCTACTAAAGAGACTCAGAGAAAATGCAGGAGACAGGAGGTGAGGATTACTGTTACACTGCCTATCAGTGAT
The DNA here is from genome assembly GCF_030867145.1 of Opisthocomus hoazin. Classification (NCBI taxonomy): domain Eukaryota; kingdom Metazoa; phylum Chordata; class Aves; order Opisthocomiformes; family Opisthocomidae; genus Opisthocomus; species Opisthocomus hoazin. Next base: position 25,443,107 of record NC_134417.1, read on the forward strand.
GCTTAAAGGATGGGGAGGCTAGGGGAAATTTAAATAATGTTCTATCTTTGGCAGCATACATGCTGTGTAGGGGTGGAGCAAAGGTACGCAACTTAAAAGCCCTACAAACTGGTACAGAAATGAAACCACTTTTCCTGCTTAGTGTTTTATGGCTGCTTCTTTCCACTTCATTTTGTAGCCTGGCAAGGTAGATAATTCTTTGGATATTCTCTGTCATCTCATACAAACATTTTCTTTTTGTTTAAACCCCTGCTCATATAATACTCCTTACTCCCATTTTTACCCTGGTGTTTTAGAGGTATTTAGCTTTTATTGTCCTCCTTTTGTAATCAAAAACACCACCACATCCTTTATCATGGTACGTGTTGTGTTTGACATACATGCACATATATATAAATTAGTTTATAGCATAGTGAAGAGAAAGGTGAGAGTTAGGGCAAAAGGACAGGCAGTAGATGGACTTTCTGACTCCTCGCTTTGCAAGAGTTAGGATTGCTAAGCTCAAACAATTAATTTAAAATCTGCAACTGATTTTCCCCTTATGTAAAATAAGGCAATGTGAAGGCAAAACAATTATGCCTACAGAATACGAAGGCTCTATCTTCTATTATTATCAATATTTATAAGTGGTGTGGCATTAAACTCACAAATATCAAATGGGATTTTTTCGTAGAATGTAAATAATCAGCGTTGCTTTATTTCAACAGCGACATCTGTTAGTTCTCTTTTGCTAGTATTTTTTCCTAGTTTTTATGATGCAGAGTCAGAGAAGAGAGCAATTATATGATGTGACATGGTTAAATTCATAACCTGGGGTAATCTCATGAAAAGTAAGAAAAAGAAAAATGAAAGTTGAACATCAGAACAGCAGGTAAAGAAGTCTCATAAAAAAATCCCCCAGGGTATCTCATCACTTGAGAGTCTTGAAACTAGTGTGGAAAACTGACTTCAGTGTCTATTCTAGGAAACAACCCTGCTAGCTTACATAGGATGGGCTGGAAAAACCTCATCGCTTTGTTTTCCTGTTGTTTGCTGTGTTGTTCTTTGAAACATGACCTTGCAAGTTCTTTCTGTTTGCAACTGAGGTCTAGATAGGTGACATGGAAAATATCTTTCCTTTTTTACAGCCATTATTTCCAGCTCCCGTCAAGCTGGTTACAGCTGCTGTGGAGACCCCAAGGCATGAGCAAGCTCAAGGAGTGACTTAGAGCCAGCAGAGAGTGGAGAAATCCTTCCTTGTCTCTATACCACGGAGAATTTATTTCCTGACACTCTCTCGCTAGAGTCTATTGACTTCCAGAATTACCAGAATCTGTCTTGAGAATATTTATAACAAAAAACTTTGTAACCCCATCTCTGTCTTGGTCATAGTAAATGATACAACAACAGCTATTTCCTCCCAATTAGTTGTAGTTAATGGTGCCCAGAATGGGATGCAGAAGCATTTCCTTAAAATGAAGATGTCAAAACTAATGGAGTGAACTATAGCAAGGTGTGATTAATTCTTTGGCAAACATTTTTCTTCATTAGGGTGCTAATTAGATTACTTTTTGAATTCTCAGTTAATAAAAATATTAATATTTGATATTTATCTACTGCCAGATACTGATCGCTGGCATGTTAAACAGAACTTTCCTAGCACTATATTTTATCTGTTTTTATTAGCTCTGAGCTTTGCCGCAGGCAGAGTGGGCTCAGACAGGCTTTATGCTGATTTCAGCATTACACTGTATGGTAGTCACAATACAACAGATTAGTACACCAGGGTGCCAAGAAAATCAGAGCTATGCTACATATGCTCTTACGAAGAAGTGTAGAGCCCTAAAGAACCAGTATCTAATTTGAAGCCAGACAAAAAAAAAGGAGAGAATGTATAAAAGCCTACACTTTTTAGAGTTAATGCAACAAAGTAGATAGGCTTTGAGTTCAGGTCAGCTGTCTCGTGTTGTAGACTGATACCCTGAGGAAAACTATAACATAGCAGGTTACTCAGAGGTTGCATTTACGATGAACTTTTTAATATTCCTTGATGGTGGAAAATTGCCTGGGTGCAAATAGAAACATGTAGACAAACTCCAGACAACCAGTGAGCCATCAGCTGGACATTGGTATATCCACTGAGATGCCTGAATAGTGAAGTGGGCTTGCATACATGAGGGCAGAGTCAGGTTCTTAAATCTGGTTTTGATAGTAAAACTAATACAGCTATTAATTATTGAGGAAAAAGAAAGGAAAGTAAAAAAATGGACTAATGGCACGTGCTGCTTTTACTTCTAAAAGGCAATTGCAAAATTCTTAAATCTTTAGATGAACAGTTTCTGCGCTTTATTCTCGAAAGCTGCAATATAATAGTTTCTTGTCATCTGTGTCACAGGTTATATCAACAAAACATTTTAAAAAAATCCTTATTCCAATGTTGTCGCATCTGAGGAACCTGTGAGTCCACAGAGATGCCAGCAGAAAGTGCACGCTTGTGTCTGATCTCCTACAGGCTCGCTATGAGCAAACACAACATTGGAAAAATCTGTTCCTTGGCTTCCGTGATCTACTTTCTGAATGTGTCACATGTGGCACCTACCTTATAGCACCTTGGTAATGCATTTAGAAGAACTATTACCACGCAGGAATAGCCTGAGTTTGACATTTACTCTGTAACTGTTCTAAAAGCTCACGCGGGTGTGATTGATTTATTATTTTTTTACAAAGGCAAGTATTTAGACACGGTTCAGAAACTGTTAGCAGTCCTGAGCAAGATCTTTTGTACATGTTGCTCATGAACAAGCTGAAAAAAGTTTGATGTTTCCCATAATTCCTGGGAAAACCTTCATTAAGTAGATACACATCAGAGCTGAACAGCATAAATGAAATAGAGGAGAACAGCAATATTTGGAGACTGCAAGTGCTAACAGTGTTTATAATTATCACGGTCGTATTCAAATTTTGTCTGGTAAAATTTTAACCTAAAAAAGTGGCTCTCTGAACTGCCACTAGACCCAATTTTTTTGTGTTGTTTATGAATTTCAGAAGTGGCAATACATTCTCCTGTGTCAGCAGCTAATAAACAGTGAATTACAGATATTGATATTCATCTCCGCATATCATTAATGTTGGCTGTTTTGAGAAAATTCTATTTTGGATGGAAATTTCCTTTCCTACTTAGTACTCTTCTGGTCACATGGATCTTTTTCACAAAGAAAGACATCATTTTTTATCTAATCCACAGCTTGTGTAGATCACTGTAGCTTAATTTTCTTTTATTTATTGATAATCTGATTTAGCTGTGAACATCCAATACAATATATGCAATTATGTTTCATTATTCACATTGCGAAGAATGTTGAGGAGATGTTAATTCATTCATAATTATTGTTATAGTACTAACTAATGTAATACTACCACCTGTACCTGAGCACATTTATTGTTACCTGGAAAGAGAATCTGGGTGAGAATTTTCTTGTTATAAGGAGTGGGGACATAAATGTTTTCACACAAAAGCTTCTTTTCACAAAGGTTTGCCGTGTTTGATGTAAACCAGGTTCTCCCCTTTGCCTTGTCTGGTGTCAGCGTAGGTATGCAAATATATCCCAGGCAAAGCTAGATAGATAGATGGATAGATAGATGGATGGATGGATAGATAGATAGATAGATAGACAGATAGATAGATAGATAGAAAGAAGCAAATATATCCCAGAATCACAGAATCACAGAATGGTCGGGGTTGGAAGGGACCTCTGTGGGTCATCTAGTCCAACCTCCCCTGCCGAAGCAGGGTCACCTACAGCAGTCTGCACAGGACCTTGTCCAGGCAGGTCTTAAATATCTCCAGAGAAGGAGACTCCACAGCCTCCCTGGGCAGCCTGTTCCAGTGCTCCGTCACCCTCAGAGGGAAGAAGTTCTTCCTCATGTTCAGCTGGAACTTCCTGTGCTTCAGTTTGTGCCCATTGCCCTAGGCTCATTGTTTGTGAAAGAGAGAAAAGTAAAGGAATTTACTAATTTCAAGCCAAGCCAATACTGAGAATGTGTGTAGGTTTTCCTAGGTCACCTGATGGTACCATGGGACATACTGAAATGCCACTTTGTGAGAAACTGAAAAGCCATATGTAGGTCTTGCGTTATTGATTCCTGAAATGGAGTAAGCTGTTCAAAAAGCAACTGGGAAGCTGCAGCATTGACAGAAAACGCGAGTCAAATCACCCATCATGGCTGGGTGTTAAATGCCATTATTACATTGTTACTGAATGGAAGAGGGCTGAAGTGCAAAAAATCCAAAGTACATGTCAGTCCAGAATAATTAGGAGGATGAAAGCTGATGCCTTGAAGCAGGAAGCTGCAGTGAAACTAAAATCAGGTTCTATTTGTCAGATGACGGAAAATGAAAACAGTTCTGAGAACAATTTAATGATAAACATTTGGGCCAGAAAAAAAAGTGGCTGATTCATGGCTTCTACAATCAGCTCTGCTCGTACACCACTGAAAACCTCAAGTAATTGCAGCAGGGTGTAAGGAGCTAGTCTGTTCCTGCTCTTGTGTCAGAGAGCAGAAACTGTGGGCCAGCATCTGCAATGTAAATACAATCTGTTCTGTGATGTATGATGCACGTAAGGAGAAACTTCTCTTAAATATGAGAACCTTAAATGGCTACAGGCAGGACTCGTAAACCTCACCTCGGACGTTCTCAAAACTGCAAAAGCTGCATGAGCCTAGCAGTGAAAGCCCAGCGAGATCCATTGTAAAGGAGCAGAGGTGGGAGAGCCAGCAGCCTGTGAGTGGCTTAGAAATGGTTGGGACTGGTTCAAAACAGGAGAAATAACCCCCAAAATCTGGAGAGGATTCAGCAATGAAGCAGGACAGGGAAGTCCTGATACAGAAACTCAGAAAAGGAGGAAAGAAAAAACTTCTTGGAGGTGAAGGAAATTAAGACCTTTCCAGGAAAAATATAAGAAGGTTCTAGCTAGTTCATTTTTGTTGAGCAGAGAGAGAATAACTAAAGCAGAATATTCACGGGCAAATGTGTTGTTTCAGCTACAAATACTTCAGGATCCTGAAAAGCTGAATTTACTTGTACAGTATCTAATACGAGGAGATACTGTTCCAGCCATGCACCTGGTTGATGCTGTCACTCCATGAATAGTAAAGAAAGGAACAAATACAATAAGAAAAAAACCAGCTATGCTCTTAAATATAGAGCTTTGCTAATTTTTTTTTTTCCACTAAATAATACCAAGGTAAAATGGCATTACTAAATTTCAATGAACTTTGGAGTTCATCTTTGGAAGAAAATTTCTGCTGTAATTTTCTTTTCAAATCCAAGCAAAACATTGATAATTTCAACAAAATCAGACTATAATATTAAAATACAAAAATTCAAGATCTATTTCTTTTAGGAACATACTTCATCTTTTATTCTCTCATGACATTTGTACCAGATCACACAATATAGTGTCCACTACCATGGGCATGCCATCCTTTTATCTATTATAAAGCATGCTAACCTTTGCTCTGCTACTAAATTAATTAAAATGCGCAGTTTAGCATTTTAAACATCATGTTTTCTACACCAAATTATTTTCTGGCTGTTGTAATGAAACTGTTTAGCACTGTGACACTCTGATTACGGTAAAAAAAAATCTTTCAGTGTACTAATTAGAGGAACAGCTGCATTACTATGAAATCATTTTTTCCTGGATATTGAAAACAGCTGCTCCTGCTCAGCTCTTACATTATGTCATAACGTGGCGGGTTATGTCATACTGTACCTACCTCTGAGGTTTTAACTAACGCTTTTCATATCACTTGTACAGCAGATGACGGCACACAGTCATTTACAGTGGTTCTGTTGTTAAACTTTGGTAACCTGCTGACATTTGAGCCCTGATTTATACAGCTGAAGACTTGGCCTTTTTGTATGCAATAACCTCATTATTAGTCTCTTAAATCATCCAGAGAAAAAGGTAATGGAAGGAACACATTTGCAGATACAGCAACATTCTTTATTTTGATTTTTTTAACAATTCGATTTCGTACAAAGCTACATCCTCTTTGGACATATTCATAATTAGTGACAGTAATTTGCTCTTTTTATTTATGCCAAGGTTATTTTGAACAGCACATTGGTTCAAAAAGTTTTAGCAGAGAACTTTTATAAACACTCTTGGGTCACCTATGACAAGATCACTGTATAATTCTAATACATTATCTTACAAGCTGTCCCTTGATGTCTCTGCTGTAGTCTAAACACTGTCTGCTTTGATTGCTTCTATTTACAAATGGTCTCCACTGTTCCAAAGTTTAAATATGTTCTACATGTCTGGATTTAATTTACTCCAATAAATGAAACTTTTCAATAAAATCTGCCCTTTGAGTTATAAACATACCAGGATAATCCAAAGTCAAATGAAGTTTTATGTGCGTGTTCCTGAGCACAGAACATCATCCATCAAACACAATGTAAGCTTGTAGCCCACGGGGCCGTGGATCCAGTCCCTGGGAGATACCAAGACCTGGCAGAACAATTAGCCTCCCTTAGCAGGAGGGCTCAGAGGCCCTTCCTGCACGAGATTTGCAGCCGTCCAGTAAAAGAGAGAAGCGTGCAGACACCCAGGAGAGTTTGGAGTGGTATGATCACTCAGCAGCTGCCGGGTGACTGATAGCCAACCCTTGAGTCCCAAGCAGCACCACCAACCCTGCTCCTGCTCCGCCTCCCCAGCTTTTATTATTCTCATGCTGCAAGAGCCCGAATTCCTCAGCCCAAACCTAGTGTCCTGATTTTGACTGGGATAGATTTAATTTTCTTCCTAATAGCTGGTATGGTAATGTGGTTTGGATTTAGGATGAGAATAATGTTGACGACACACTGATGTTCTAGTTGTTGCTGAGCAGTGCTTACACTAAGTCAAGCATTTTTCAACTTCTCGTGCTGTGCCAGCGAGGAGGCTTGGCGTGCACAGAAGCTGGGAGGGGACACAGGCAGGACAGCAGACCCAAAATGGCCAAAGGGATATTCCGTACTGTATGATGTTATACATTGAGCGGTGAAACTGGGGGGAGTTGGCCAGGGGGCAGCTGCTACTGCTCGGGAACTGGCTGGGCATCGTTCAGTGGGTGGTGAGCAATTGCATTGTGCGTCACTTGTTTTGTATATTCTTTTATCATTGTTATTATTTTCCCTTCCTCTTCTGTCCTATTAAACTGTCTATCTCAGCCCACAAGTTTTACCTTTTTTCTGATTCTCTCCCCTATCCCATTGGCAGGGAGTGACTGAATGGCTGTGTGATGTTCAGCTGCCTGACGGGTTAAACCACAACAGCTAGGTGGTATTTTCTTTAATGTTGCTGCTTGATCACGGTAGAAATTTGAATGACTGAGCTTTATTTTATCTACTACATGCACAGCAGGTTGGATCTAGTTATGGCCAACCTGTGTGCTTTGCAGGGTGGAGCTGTAAAAACTGCATTAGGAATAAAATGATTTGAGGATAATTTTATGAGTGAAGTGTTTTGTGTAACCTGGATAAAATAATCCCAAAGGGAGCTTATTAGGACAATTTTTCTATTTTCTAACAGTAACGATGGCTAAAAGCTAGAATAGATTGTGGAAAATATAGTTTTTCCATGAAGTAAAGGTTTTAAAATATGATTAAATAAACACATGGCAGTAATGCTTTTAGGACAAGTGACCCTGGCTTGTGTTAGTGATGGACTGAGTAGATGTATTACATCTCTTCTTCCTCTTATTTATTCTTTGAAAGTTTTTCCATTTTTTTTTTTAATACCAATTTGGACAGTTCAATGAATTCCAGTGAGCTGTGTTTTGAGACTTTTCAATAAGATGAAAAAATACAGCTGACTTTCCCTGGCTGTGCTGATAGTTTCTTGATGTTTGACTTGCAGGACATTAGCTGAAGTGTACCTTTACAATAGAAGAAGCAAAATTTTCCAAGTCTTCAACACTTTTAAGACGTAAGTCAACAAACATAACCAGTATTATTAGATTTTCAACAGGAGCAGTTAATAACTTGCCTATGCAACAGAATAAAGGCAGCAGCCAAACTTACTTGATGGTTTACATGGTAGTTATGAGCTTTTGGTTGAAACATCTTTGTGCAGTGAAGAGCTATTTGCTATGAGATAACTTCAAATGTATTTGCTTTTCAGGGACAACATAATTAGACATGCATTGCTTATCATTATCTCTGGCTGACAAAAAACAGCAAGATTTTTTTTCCCTTGGATGGTCATTTCTTTTCTGGTCTGTCAATCAGAGTTGTTCTTAGGAAATTTTTTTGTTTATTACTTTTCCAAAAATGGAGAGACAAGTCAGTTCATACTGCTAATAAAATAGTTTATTAGTCCCATTCAGTTTTTCAATTAGTAAAAGGATGATAAAATTTGAGGGGAAAATCCCAAGCTAATAATTTCAAAGTTTTACTAAACAAAATTAATTCATCCTTTTTAAAATTTAATGTTAAACAATCTCAGATTTTTTAGAAGCCCAGAACAAGTGGAGATTGTAATTTCACAGCGAAATCTTTAGTTTTGCGTTTTAGTTCAAAAGGTTTTAAAATGTTTTTGTTAAAGCAAATCCAAAATTATTTCCCCTGATTTTTCAGAACTGGTAGCTAAACAAAAAATCCGTTCATACTATTCCTAGATTCTTTGAGGAGCTCTTTGTTGTTACTCTTACGCTTCCAGTTTCATTCTCTTGTTTTGAGTAGCAGTTAATTACTGTATCAAAAATTGAAGCAGACCTTAGCAACATGAAAGTAATAAAGAAATTCAATGGATTGTATTCACTCAACAGGGTAAAATTTCTGAAGCCTGAAAAGTTCCTGCACTTGAGAGTGAAAGGCCACTAATAACCTCTTGTCCTTGAGAGCAACACTGAAAATAAAGAGGAAAAAACCACTTTCTTTGTTGCAAAGTGGTATTTCTTTTTCTCTCTCCTGTATATACTGCAGCAGACGCATGCAAAAAAAAAAACCCAAGAAGTGCTCCTTAACAAGTTAACAAGAGCTTTGAAGAAGAAAGAATACATCTTTCATTATGATCCCGTTGTGATAAACCTTTAGTCCTATTCTTTTTCAAGGGCTTGCAAGTGATACTTGAAGTCCAACAAAAGTGAAGACATGCTGATGCATTAGAGTTTAAAAGGAAAAGAAGGAGCTGGTGTCAGTTTTATCCCCTCACTGTCAAGGTTTACGTCCTTTTCTGTAAATATTGTAATATTGAGCTAAAGTCTAGTCATGTGGGGTTTTTTTTCCAGAATTCCAGTGTGTAAAGATTATCTTTACTTTGTAAAATTTGTGATTCATCCTTAATGAAGGTTCTGCTTTGCTTGGCACACAGCCTAGGAGAAGGACTAGGAAATGATTTTGAATGTGCATAAGTGACATTCTACATTTTGCAAACTTATTACCTCCTTCTTGATCTATTGCCTGTTGTCATCTGGGGTCTCATCCTCAAGCCCTTACTAAGGGAAAATTCCCTCTGACTTAAAAGCTGAGCAAAGCCTTCATGAATAAATCACTTGAGCTTTTGGTGTCATTGATCACTGAACCAAACTTCCCAATCACTGCGGACTGTTTGGTAACAGGAGTGTGGTACCAATCTTTGCTGCTTGGCATCGCTGCTGCTGCGTTTTCCAGGCCCTTTTCCTGTTTGCTGTGTCTTTGCTAATTCATTTTATCATATCACTGCTTGGCTTTTCCAGATCAAGCAAGCTTACAGCAACTGGTTTAATCTCTATATTTAAATATTTAAACCATTTGTCCTACCCAGGATTTTCCTATTATTATAAAAATTACTATCAGAAAGAAATATTTGGAAGCAGAAGAGAAAATAAAATAATTCGAGGGATATTTTACTTTTATTGAAGCAGTTTAAACAAATGCAGGATCTTGCTGTTACTGACATAAATGGTTTATATATTTTAAAGTAGAACTGAGTTTCTCGTGGGTATAATCGAGGGGCTATGAGCCCAGGCAGCTTTCCCATTCAAGTAGCTGAGGAAGTTGTCCTCGGTTTTTAAGTAACATGAAATACTATTAGAATCTGATGGAAATAACAAAGGGGATAATCAGATGTTGGATTGTAGAAATGGGTAGAAAATACCAATAAGCTTTTATGAAAGCTATGCTGAGATTTCTTCAGATGTATTAACAGCAAAACTAAATCATTTCATTGTAAGTGTTATTATTGCAGGAATTATCACACGTCCTTCTTGAGCTATTACATTACAGTTATTTGAAGGCAAAAGTGAAGAACTGCAAATTAACAAACCTCAATTATTGTTTTTAAACCTCAAGACTTTTTCTTGTCTGAGACGGCAAATTTTAGAAAAGCTGACAGATAATTTTCTCTATACTAAAATCAAAGCAGCTTTCATATTAAATATTTTAAAAATGCAAGTGATATACGGCAATTTTTATGTTCCTCCTATTGACAGTGACTTTCAAATTTACAGTTCAAGAGATTGTTGTTTTCTCTCCTTAATTCATTCTAACTTCTCCCAAGAGATTCATCCTAATTTCTCTGAAAATGTAAGTCTGTGGATGGGTGTGGTGTACCTAGGATTGAGATGAAGAGCCTGACATCAAAGTTCAGCACCTGACCGTGCCACAGCTTATTTTATATAAACTTGAACAAGTCTTCCTGCACCTCAGCTCTGTGCCTGGGAAAGAGGCTGCTGATAATTTCTCTTCCACGTGTTTTGTCTCTTTCATTCAGTCCACGAGATCGAGTATATGTCCCATTAAGGAGCAGAGCACCTAGCGCAGGAGAGCTTAAATTGCCATTCACTCTTTCAAAAACAACAATGAAAAGAGATTCAGCATTAGATTAATAAATGTAATGTGCCCCAAAATGAAGGAAATAATTTCCGTTGTGAGCATCTTTATTTTCCTTGGCAAACTTTTACAGGGACATTCAGAGTCACTGATGAGCAATAGAAGCAACACTAAAAGACTAATAAAATACATGAAAGTCAACATAGAGAGATGCCAGCAGGTCACCTTAGATGGTTTGTTTAAATTAAAAAGAAATATGAAACAATTTAAAACTGGCCTTTCAGCTAGATATTTCTTTAGAAAATTGATTAGTTATCTCACAGGCTACCCTTTTCTTTGCCTTAATAATTTACAACTTGTATCATCCATCTACCACCAAAGCATATAAGATCAGCAGCTACCACAAATCAGTAGCTAGATAAGATCACAGAGTACTTGCTCATTTTTAAAAAAATGCACAAAAGTTGACAAATTCAAGGTTCTAGGGTAGTGCAGGGGTGGAGGACAGACTGCACAAGCACTGAATGCCTTTCAAAGGTACAACATCCTGGCGCAGTGATGTTCTAAAAACTGAGAATCTCAATGCAGACTACTTCTATTTTAAAAATTACACAGGTCTAGTTTGAAGAAAAATATAAAATAAAATCAAATAGAGGCAGTTTCCACTGTGAAGTGTAAGCGAGCGGGTATAAACAGTTGCAGCAGTGCAGGCTTTGGTTTCTCTGAAATGATGTTCCTGAGGGCTTAACCCTGACCTTGCCGGTTTAAACATACGCTATCCTGACCATATATATAAATATATTTATGGCATATGTATTCCTACTGTTTATGTACTCAGAGAATGATCTTCCAGTCTGAGAGACTGATCATCTGGCAGTGATGTCATTCTTCTTCCCAGCCACAAAAAAACTAACCGAGCTGTCAGAGTACAGAAGTTAGCAGTTACAAAAGATCAATTCCTTCTTTTAAAACTAATTGCTAACAAAAAATTAGATGTGTCCACCACCTGGTGTATGCTTTAATTGCTCTTAGTTCTTGAGTATGCAGAGTGATAGAATTCTCAGCTCATCGTAATATTAAGCACTATTCTGCAGCACAGCCTACCCAGAATTTGCACAAGATGAGACTGAGATGTAGCTGCATGCTGACATGTTCTCAGCTAAGTCCTAACCTTAAATTTGCTGAACAACATCCTGCAGCCTTCAATTACCACTGCAGAATTTTGAAATTGGATCGGTGATGGCTTTTCTGATGAGGAGAACATGATGTGATTTTTATTGTACACAGCCAGTTATAGAGTGCCAGGTTATACTGTAACCAGTTTTAATACTTATTTTTAATTATAACTTTGCAGTAAGGAGTAGCGATCTATAAAGTAGTCTCTTTTGTCTGAGTTCCACAAGAAACAATGACCATCATTCCTCCAGGGAGCATTTTGCTAAAAAGAGAAGATAAAAGCAAGTGGAAACCTATGATTCCTCCTTGAAAAGAGGGTGCGATGTGCTTTCTCATTGCTCAGCAAATTCACCTCATGTTTTAGGTAACAGAAGTCCTATCATCATCTTTTATTTCTACCATGAGCAGAATGGTTCAAGCAGTTGCTCCAAAACAGCCCCTTTCTTGTTTGCTTATGACGTGTCTGTGGGTAGGTCTTGATTTGTACCTGCATTTGCCATTTGTCACCTTCATTCAATGAAAATCCCTCGGTACCACAGTTCAGGCCATTGCAGCAAGTAATCTTCATTCCATGTACACTCCTCGGAGTTGCCCTTTTTCATTTGATTGGACATTTCCCACGCTACTGTCAGTGTTTTATGAATCCAGTCAGTTATAGACTCTAGAAGGTAGGCAGCAGAGTCACAGAGTGGAGGAGTGGTGGGAGATGCTCCTTCCCCAGCTGTGCACACCTTCTCAAGGGTCTGAAAATCCACTTGCAATTACCTAGTAATTATCCCTACCTGCTTCTTGCATGGAGAAGGCAGATGCTGCTGTTAATTTGTGGAGAAAAATACCTTTATTTCTATGAGAGCTCTTAAACAGTTTGCTGCATTGCAACCTATAATGCTCGAGGTCTGTAAGGGGAGGCAAGATAACCCAGGCTTACATGGGTCACACTTCATGGTCCTGACTATATACCTAAAATAGGGAAGACTCTCGGAAAATTAGTAGCAGCTATTTTTTTTCCCTTAGTTGTTAGTCACCTGATTTATATTCTAAGGTATTGGAGTGAATTACTGCAATATAGGAAGGAAAAACACTGCTTTGGGTGTGTTGTGCAGGTGAATTTCTTGAAGAGAAAGGAGAAATAAAATCGTCTATACTGTATTCCCATCATACAGTGGTATTTGTCCGCAATGTCATTAATCCTTAGTAATAAATATTAATGTACTACAGACAGTACTGTAAACCAAACACTGCTCTGCTTAGGCTTGTGAGGTTAGAAGACTTTTACCAGGGGTCATTACCCATCAGTCAGCTTTTCCTCACTCGTCTAGCTTAGGGCAAAACTCTACTTGGATTTCAGCTGCCTTTTTGCTCACTCTTCTTTGGATGGCCATTGCTGAGCTTTAGGATTTAATGTCATATTAAGCATGAGACAGAGTTCACCTGAGAAATATTTAGTAAGAAATATTCCTGTACTACAATTATAAAGCTGTCATAATACTGTATACTGTTACCAAACTCGGAAAGGCCTCTTTCAGAATTAATTTTAAAAGGCTTCATATATTAATGTTGCATATTAATGCTGTAATTTCTATGTTTTTTTTTTTAAGGATTCTCAGGCATCTTTCTTACTCTTTTCTATATGCATTGTTCTAAATGTCTAATATGTTTTTCGTCAAAAGAGTAGACTTTTCTTCTCCAAACTAAACTTGTCATGTTATACTTCTCAGGATTTTCACCTGTATTTCTGGAGCAGGTAAATCTGTATTCTAAATGCTGTGTGCCCACAGGGACAAGCAAAAGAGCCTAAATAGGCAGTGATTTCTTAGTTTATGCCAGAAGCTATGTTTGTTATCATCCCTTGAAGTGACAGCTGTTCACCATGCATTCTTCGTCTCTGTTTTACAGATTTAACTCAAAACTGTCTTTTGCCTCCGTTAAATGGATTGTTAGAAAATCGATATTATAAAAAATCCATCTCTGATAAGATTATCTCAAGAACATGCCACCTGAATGAGCAGATCCTTTGTCAGTAAACCAGAAGAACTGTAGGCAGTGTAGACATCTCCAGAAACACTACTTCAGATTTATATTGCTACCAGTCTTGCAAAAAGAGACTAAGGCATAATTATAGTTAAAAATAAAAAACCTCACACTTGAACTTTCAAGTTAGTGTGTGATTGGAATAAAAATGATTATGAGGATTGATAAAGAAAGATCTATTCTCCAAAGAACGTAGCATTACTGTAACAATACCCCACGTTTGGGGATTTTGTTTTATTCTATAGTGAACATCACTCATTGCATTCAAAAGACTTTTTCTTAGGCCAGGGTAATAGTGGAAGATGTAGCTCAACAGCACAAGGATGAAAAAAACATGCTTTTGCTGGGATAAGCAAGGTTTCTTTTTTTTCTTTTTTCTTTTTCCATTTTCAGATGAGAGAGACTAGAAAATTGATCTAAATGAAAGTTTCATGTTTCACAGAAGACTACATCAGGCATTAGCTTTCCCAAAGGCTAATAAATCAAGGGCTACCTAAAATAAAAGAGGGCAAACAAACAAACATAAAACTCTGTTGGACAAGCTTACTTCATAAGAAATATAATAAACACATGAAATCTGATACACCACGAGCAAAATAAAGATTCATTTTTTATTCATGGATCCATCAATGGTTTCAAGAGACTACCGGCACAGAGTTTTTTATGCCACATTAATATTTTATTGTTTTTTATGGAAGGATAAAAAATGAACAGTGAGGATAAAATGGTACAAATAACATTTAAAAGACAAAGCAAGAAGAAGATTTTGGAATTAATAAGACTGCACAGAAATGAGAGGGAAGATGCTGGAATTAATAAGACTGCACAGAAATGAGAGGGAAATGGTCAAAACAGAGTGGGCAGGTCTGGGTGTCACATGCACCCAGGGTCTTCACACGGAGCTCACGAGGCTTCGCTTTCCTCATTTCCATGTGTAAGAAACTCATCAGACTTGTCTCTGACAGAGGCCAAATTTGTATTCAGAGAAGTGGCTTGCTCCTTGCTTGAGAAAAATGAATGGTCAGAGAGGAAAAAAAAATAGCATATCTGAACCTAATTAAAATTTTTTCAAGAGAAATAGCAAGTGAGCACATGGAGCTGCGTGCTGACGTCCTGGCCCTGGTGCTTTCCCCTCTCCCTGCACCATTTCAAGCCATATTTTTGCTGCAAAGTGGAACTTTTCCCTCAAAACACGCTCCCGTGCAGGGAGCTCAAGGACCCCTGTCTTAGCAAGGCCGTATCTGTCCTGCTCTCACCGCCTTGCAGCAGCTGCAGTTTGAGCTCATCCGTTGAGAGCGGTGCAGCCACAAGCAGAACAAAATTTTGCAGCCTAGAAGATGTCTTTACTGCTTAAAGGATCACAGTCTCTTCCAGCTCTGAATCAACTGCTTTTGCCTTTTTTTTTTTTGGCAGAGGTATTACAGCTGAAAAATGATAGTTTATTATTTCTTGTTTGTGTTGGAAAGTCCATGCCACAGCCAAAACTCACTGGAGAAATAAGTAGTTTCTTCTAAGTGGCAGAAAGTGTATTGTTAAAGTAAAAAGAAAACGAGGAGACAAAATTAAAGCACTTTGTCCAGATCATAAAGCTGTACTGCAACTGGCCAGAGAGCTGAGCTGAGATCTGAGATCTGTGTGCGCTGTGCAGAGACAGAGGCATCGCTGGCTTCGCTGCCCAGACCACCTGCAAGATGCTCTGCTCCCACCCAGCACCATCTCTGGGTGGAAACGCAGAAACTCCTGAGAAATGGAGGTTTGGCAGGCTTAACTTCAGTTTAAGCCCTAATTTCTAGAGGTTAGATTTGCTCCTGATTTCTGCTGCATGAAAGATTTTTTCAGGCCTCTGAGTCCCTTCTCTTCATCCCCCAAGTACCAAGCTGAGTAAGATGGTTTGCATACGACATTGGTGTGCAGGGTCCTGCATCCTTCATTCTTTATGATTAAGAATACTGGAATATATTCTGTTATAGACTCTGTCACGTTACAGTGGTTAAAAATATTATCTCTGCCTATGTATAACCCATCCTGTATGGAAAGAAGATACACCCCTGAGAGTGTCTGATCTACAAAACTTTACTGCACGGGTGATTAAGCCCCACCTGCAAGATTCAAAATATCCTATACTGTGCCCTTACACCTCAGGGTCTCAAATGTGTTTCTGCAAAAAGATATTGTACAAGCTCAGTCTGCCATCATGGAGTGGGAAAACAAATTGGAGGTATTCATAGACATAGTCCATTTAAAATTCTTTCTCTAAATATATATAGAACATCAATCCTGGAAGAATTATGAAATACATTGGTAATTAGCCAAATTATTACATCATAGCACTTGCTTATTTTATTTCTTTAAAAGGGCTCTTCCAAAGCTACTGAACTCTAAACCTCTCCAGTGTGAGCAGAAATAAGGCACAACCCAAATTGTTTCTCTTTAAATTTGTTTTAATCTGGCAGTCTGTTGATACAGCTACTCCAAACTTACACTGAGGAAACTGTTGGCACAATTTCTCTCACAGTTAAATCAGTTTAAACATTATCCATAAGTGATTTAAATGTTTTCATTTCCATAAGCATAAATCCGTCAGCAACATTTTAAAACTTTTCATATTTTTAATGACATGTTCAAGACTTCAGGTTAATTTATATTTAAAAATGCAAAACTCACTGAAAAACTGAAAATACTAGCTGTTTTTCCACAATTTTACAGTAGAATAACAAGATAAACTGAGATCAAGAACATTTAAGTAAGGAAACATATTTTAAATAATTTAAGGATCGTGGCACACAGTGACAACAATTTAAGCATGAGAGCATCTTGTTAATCTAGTAACATGATAACTATACAGTGGTCCATATGTGGTATCTTTGAAGTGAAAAAATATTTCATTCTGAGTGCAAAATTGAAAAAATATATCCACTGTTTATCATGTACTCTTTGGTGATAATTGTATTTATTATTTGTGCTACAGCCATAATTACCTCTGGGAATGTGAGTTTAGTGTTATAGAAACACATAGGAAGACACAAATCCTCCCCTGAGGAGTTTACAACCTACTTTTTTACCATAAAGTATTGGAAATGTATGTATTTCTCCTCAGAAATGTGTTTTGGGTTTCGTTTGGTTTGATTTGGTTTCTAGCCCCTTGTAGCGAACTCTAATTTAACAGCGCTGACTGTCACAAACTTAGTGAGGATGAGTGTGAGCTTGGGCATCACAAAGACAGGAGGTTGTGTCTGTCCTACGTGGACACCAGAAGCCTTGCTCCATGTTAGGAAACAAGCTAGGCTTGACGAAGCCGTTTTTCCTATGCACATTTTCTTTTAATCCATCCTCCCACGCATTTTGGCCTCTACCAGGAACCACTTCAATTCAAGGATCTTGATATCACAGGCACTTTACTCAAGCACCATATATTACTCATTGAGCACAGTTCCTCCTTACTTGCAGAAACAGACACATCTGGTATGATTGGCCAAGGAGAGAAGGCAGCCAGTCTATTTCTGATAACAGATCAAACACAGATAATCTCCTAGTCTGGACACAGGGCCCAGATGCACCATGCCAAATTGTTACCTCTCAGCTGGAAGGGGGTGCCTGGGAGCCTCTGTGGAGCAGAGAAAGGTAAAGGGTGCCTCATTCCATTAAAGACATGATTTTCCTTCTGAAGACTGTTATTTCTGCTGTTTCTATGCCACTCTAAAGTCAAGTGGGATTCATCCAGGCTTAGGGAGATGTGGGTATCTGCATTCATTTCGAAAAGAGAAGGAGTGGTTTTCTATTTTGGGAAATTTAATGCAAGATTGGACAGAGGCCATTTTGTCATGTGATTACGAAGCGCTTTATTGTGTGCCTCATCCATGACCAGGCACTACAGCAACAAGATAAGATGGAGAATAATTAGTGTGTGAATTCTCCTTTGCTTCAGTCTCCTCTGTCTACTCCCTTATCATTTCCTCTGCCACTATACCCTGCTCGAGAAAAGGATTAATGCCAGTAATGTCAGATCCTCCAACATCATGATACTACCTCAGAGACTGACCTCCAGGGTAGGCCTTTCTCAAAAAATAAAATGAATAGTATAAATAAATGTGGTTACTGTCTGTGCTGCAGTTATAAGATGCTCAGTATAGTTCAACACCTAAATGCAAATATCCTTGTTCATTTATATAGTTTTATTTAGTCTGCATATACAATCTGTGTGTATAATTGTATAATTCTAATACTAGGAATGGAACAGGTCGTTAGATTTGAAGATTTTGCAATGGACAGTGGTTTTATCAGTGTTGGATCCTGATGTTTTCATCTCACTGAACCAGAACTTCTCTCTTCAATGAGTTCACAGATCTTGTCTCTGATGGGTTTTCTGTCCTACCTAGTCCTGGATAACATAACCCAAAATATTTTTACCTGATTTCCATCATATTTTCTGACTGTGGTTATTGTTCCTTGATCTTAGCACTTTTTTGAAAATGGGAACCAAAAATATGATCTATTTTAATGTTGAAGCCACTTTCAAAACAAAATAGTGTTGGTGAATGCCCAAAGTTAAAAACTTTGGAACTCAGATCCCACATTTTTTTTCCTTTTTTTCTTTCTTCTTTGTTTTCTTTTTTCCTTCTTTTTTTTTTCCTTTTTTCTTTTTTTTCTTTTTTTCCTTCTTTCCTTTTCACAGAATCATATAATAGCAGAAGTGTTGACTGGAGAGGACCTCTAGAGGACACCTCTGCTTGATGCAGGACTGTCACCCACATGAGATCAGGTTAGTGGTGGCTTTTATCTGGGTGAGTCTTGAAATCCTGTAAGTCTAGAGATGTGACAGTTAGTCTGAGTGACCTGATCTAGTACTGCCTAGTCAGGAACTCTCTATAATCTCTAGATACTTCCCAGTTGCCAGCACCAAGAAGAGTTTGGCCCCATAATGTTTATAATTCCATTTCCACAGAACTTCTCAGGCACAGTGGGTCACTCTAAGGGACTGATCATCCAGCCCAGCCTCCTTGGCTTACAGAGGAGGAGGTTGGGGAAGGTACACATAGGTTCTTGTCTCACCATGGAGGGCAGTCAGGTTAGTCAGGTTAGCACGAGTTACTCTTGGTAAGCCCTTGCTGGCTGAAGGACTTCTCATCCTCCCATGTTAGGCAACAAATTCAATGAGGATGTGTTCTAGGACCTATCTGGGGCCTTCGAGGAGGCAGACCAGCCTCCATCAGCTTTGCCACAACTGCATTTTACTGTTGAATGGAATATACATCGGCCGATGTACCTCTACAGAAAAGATACCAAAAGAAATGGATCTCAATTTCTTTGGGTTCTCTGAGATGTCATAACCGTCTCATATATTGCTGTACTACTTCACTAATTATAACAGCAGCTATATATCTCTTTCCTCTTTCGGGAGTTTCTAAACAAGTTCTTAGCTTCCCAGCCAAAGCTTTGTAGTTCATTTTCTCCTGGAGCACTAGTAAAAAAAAGAGCAGTCATTTGCTGGAATCATGAGCAGCTAATTTGCTGAGTTTAGTGACAGGAAGCCTGAAGATAATCAATCCAGTTCTTCTCTATATATATATGAATACAATACGGCATGCTGAGTATGGTAAATTATGCTGTTCAAAACAAGATAAAAAATCTTATCAGGTGAAACCGTAGATAAATCTTCACTCACAGAACATTATGTTTCAAAATATCTCCAGGTTCTTGGAAGACTTTTTGAGTGTCTCACATAGTCGAAATCCAGGCACAATTGGATAATTACACCGAATTAGGATATGTTTATTCTTTTATCTAGAATAGCAGTTACATTTGCAGCACAACCTTCCAGATTGCTGCAGTTTTTTCTCCTCCAAGTTCAAGCAGCAATTTGGACATAGCTAAGTTCACATGGAAGTGTTTAACTTTTAAAGAATACCTAGCTGTTTACTGATTCTTAGTTTTCCTCCATGTACAATTTTTTTTTAACATTATCTAGTTCTTGCTTAACATTAAACATAATGTAGCAAAGCTCGTCTTCCAGGCAGCTAGCAAGCCCCTTTTCTGTTTCATCCAGCCATATCCAAACTAGATTTTTTAGATACATCAGTCAGTAGAGGTACTTTTCTCCATCAAGCTCATAGCTTATCTCATTTCAGGCACTGAGACAGACGATATAAATGTGAGCTGAGCTGGGCAATATAAAACTGCCTAAAATCCTTTTGAGGCTGTATAACTTCATAATTCTCCTGAGGTTCACTGAACAGTCATTTCTCTCTTTCTTTCTTTCTCCTTCTTTTAGGTGGGTTTAACTGACGTGACCAAAACTCATTGCCTGGAAGTAAAAAGGAAAAAACCCTACTGTATATTTTACAGCTAGGTTGTAATTGGAGAACTGCACTGTACTAGACCTGCCGTAAAACCCCTTCATTGACTTCTGAGCAGTGAAATATATACAGGCTTCAGATGAAAAAAAAAGCAAACAAATAGAGGAACCATTTCCACACAGTTGACATTTAGGGCTGTACTGGGTCTTTAAAGTGAAATCTTGAATAGGGAATTGATTCACAACATCCCTCAAAATGCCAAAGAGTTATGACTCTTAAAGGTCTGGAAAAGAAAGATATGGGGCAGTTTGTACCCTCTCTGGTATTAATAGCTTGCTGCAGATAAGACTTCCTCACAGTTGTCCAGAAACCTTTTGGGAACCCAGAAATGTTCCATGTTTTGTTCTCTTCAGCTTTTATACTCTGTTATGAAGAGCAATTTTATGAAAACAAAGAAACAAAGCCACAAGCAATATCTTTTCCAAAGTTACATTCTCTTGGTCAAGTTTTCGGCATCTACCAAGCCATAGTTTCCTGCTTCAGTCCCCTGTGGTAGTTCCATGTTAACATACAAAGGCAGGTTCCCTACTAGAGAGCACAGAAGGGTGAGGTAAGTTCTCAAATTAAAGCGCTTGAGTTTGAACAATTTTGCATGCATCAATATTTGTTACTTTTTTCACTTAATGTGTGTGTATACTTTTAGAAATAAAACCTGAAATGAGCTTTGATTGCAAAGTTTCAGATAAGATTTTTTAAACACAAAACCAAACAAACCGATTGCTCAGCCTCATAATTTCTTTTGAGGTACATGTGTAGGGTCAAAGGGTTAGAGCAGACTCATATTAAAATATTGTGGCCCACTGGCCTCTGTACAGAAAAACTGAAAAGGAAAAAGAGTATTATTCAACGTTATTGCACTAATACACCTTCTCATGGCATCTGTAATGCCTGTGTGCGTCCGGATTGAAGAGCAAAAACTGGCGTAACAATGGTGTGCTCTCTAATTAGAGAATTGTGAATAATGCTGGTAATAAAAACAGTGTCATGAAAGGGTAAGAAAATTGCTTCCCCATAATAAAAAATGTTTCCATTGGGGTCACATTTAGTTTTTATGGACTGAGAAGGAAATCAGTGTCGGTAATATATTGTTAACTGGCTGTTCCTCTGATCCTGAAATGTCTTCTCCACTCACATACATATTTCTAGCTTGTTAGGATGGCAGCATGACAGTACAAAGGACTGGGATGTATGTCTGTGCATTGTAAGCATAACTTTCAGATGCTCTCAGTCAGGATTTTATAATCAGATAGCAAAGCTAAGTAAATGGTTTATGTTCTACATCTTCCCAAAAAATAATAAAAGTCTGAAGCAGCTCTAGATACAAGGAGATTCTGCAAAGCTCTTCTGAGTTTTTAAAATGTATCATTGGAAATATCTGCTGCTTTTTTGTCTCGTGTTCCTCTAAATCTGATCAAACGTTAAACATGATCTGAATTTACATGGGGGAAAAAAGCACATACTTCCGCCATTATCTCCTTTTCTGCTTCCTTATAAATCCAGACTGGATAGCATCCAATTTCTCATTGCAACTGCCTCTGGAAATGAAAGAGAGCCTGAATAGAGGAGGAGATGAGCTGCTTTAAATGCTTTTTCATAGTTCTTCTCACTGCTATGAAAGCTTCATTAAAAGCTGCAGCTTGCTTGTTTTCTAACTCTTCCAAAGTAATAAGCATATAATTGTGCTGAAAACTTGGGAGGAGTGTATCACTGCAAGCCATTATGGCATTGTTTTAGTTCAAGGTCCTTCTGCATTTTCTTGTGAATCAGAGACCTCTGTCATTCACATCTGAAGAAAATTCAGAATAATGTCTTTTTAAAGAGGACATTGAAAATTTGCAATGTCGATATGTCTACATAAATTATTTCCTCATGGACTGTTGACCGTGAGCACATGTTGTGTAGCACAGCAATTATTTTGCCTTTTTTTGTCTTCTTAACCTTCTTTCAAACTATGTCAGATACAGTGCTCTCTGCTAATGTACTAGGAGCCCTTTTGCATTTATTTTGATTTGTTGAGGTGGAGAAACATGAGTAATGATGACGAAAATTTGTGATGCCAGAATTTATTACAGCCTATTCTAAAAAATTCAACTACAGTGCTAAGATCCACACATGGTATAGATGATTGCACAGGCTTCCTTCTAATATCTGTTGTGGTGGAAACTATCTTGCCTACAGATGACAATAACTGCTTTTTTGAAACAGCTGGAAGGGATCTCAGACAGCACAGTTAGATGCATATATTTCATAACACTGAGGATGAAAACAGTATTCAAAGCTCTTAATGACCCTCCGAAACAACAGTCCTTCAGTATCGAAAATCCACTTCATGGACTCACCAAATTCAATACAATCTCATATTTACTTATGAAATTACACTTTTGAAGTCCCCGGACATGCTCTGTATGCATGATGGAGGAAAACAGACTTTTGCATTGTTCCACGCTGAAGCTCTGTGTTATTTCTCTTCTGATTTGCCCCACAAATGACAGCCCCAGTGTGCAACACAGTGTGGAAGGAACAGAGTATTTACAAGGTTTTAGATAGCTCCCACCTAAAATGTAAGGGTAATGCTTGGGGTGAACTTCTTTTAGCTATGTAAGCCTAATGGGAATGCTGACCAAGATATTTAGAAAGTCTGTTAAAGTGAGTGTTCATTTCTGTAGCATATATTTTCTATGGGATATGTTCCCTAGCCATGTTTCCTTGCCTTCTTTCAGTCTGCAGCATTAATTACCCTCTGTAAAGACCACAGCTCCCAGATAGTCATTCTGAATCTCTGTTCCATCTTCTTGTTTCCAGTTTATTTCTGGGATCCCAGTGAAAAATCCCTTCTAGTTTATAACGAAACAGAATAGATGCATATATCATAAACACCGAAAATATGAATGTCAATTGGTTGGTTTTATCCACAGAATCTTGATAGCATCAGTTTTTAAGCTTTCCCCAAGCCAACTCCACACCAGAATTCAGAAATAAGAAAGTACATTTACATCTGTTAATTTCCTTCCACCAGTTGAGAAAAATAAATGGGTATTCCAGAATAATAAAAATAAAACTCATAGTGAAGCCATACTTACCTCCTGCTCCCACTGAACCAGTGGAAATTTCATGGCACGTTAAATAAAGATGGGTAAAGCCAGTGGAAAGTCATTGCTTTACTTTATTCTTCTCTTTTTTATCAATAAAAATCTTTCCACACAAAAACTGGCTTTAGGATTTTATTCTCTGATTGAGAGGCTTTCCTGATTCACAGCAAGCAAAACAGTGACTTTTATACCATGGGCTTTACCCTAACTCAGAAAAAAATGTCCACAGAAGCCAAATCTTATTGTAGATTTGAGGATGGAGGGTGTTCCTAGAAGAAAATGCTGATCTGCTTTCTCCCTTTTTTTTTTCACCTGAATTCCTGATATTCAAGCAAGGAATGCCCCAAGAGATGTAAGCACTTGAGGTTCTACAAGTAAACCCCAAATTTATGACATACTCTACTCAATTGAAATACTGTCCAGTTGTGACAGCCAACACAGTTGGATAAAGAGTTTTGAAATGGGCTCCTGAACACAGATGTGGCTCTTTTTTTAAAAAAATACAGGCTGCATTTTTCTTCCCTTTGTGCTTAATTTCAAAACACAGAGAGGAAATGAGTGAAATGTTTGCCTTGCTGTATGTGTGCCACAACATATGAGTTTTCATCAAAAACCTCAAATATTTTCAGGTAGAGTAATCTCTAGACACTCCCGGAAGCAATTAACATTGTCTGGTTTTGTAAATGCATTCTGCCTATGCCTGTTTGTCATGTGAACTATACAAATATTATTTTCAGGGTTTCTGGTAATGCTGTGATTGCTTATCCCAGAGTCACGGAACTGACTAGGCAAGGTGAGCTTATGAAACAGTTTGGCATTGCCATTTGGAGCCAGGACCTTTTGCTAATGAGCGTCATTGGGGACTGAGCTGGGTAAATCTCTTGCTTGACACTAAATGGAGGAAGAGGGGTGAAGGATGCTCCAGCCCTGAATGGCTGACATGCTTTTGTTCCCCTTCCTAGACAAAATTTCATGAAGAATAGAACACTGAAGTGTGGCCCGTGGGCATTTTTTTTTTCTCCATTCCCTCATGGTTGACCTATAAGTAGAAGGACAGGGTTGGCTATTAGAAATCATTAAAAAAAAAAGTAAAATAAAATGTTTGTGGAATTTTACTGAAAAACAAAGATCAATTCAAAAAATATGACCCGTCACAAGCTTACCAACATCCTTTTATATGTTTTCTGTTATGGATAGCAATTTGCAAGTTGTTTTTTTGCCAATTGCAACAGAGAAGGATCTGATGCTGAAGAAGTACTTAGACTTTATCCTTAAATATTTATTAGTACAAGAAGCAATGCACCATAATGTTCTGGCTTTGTGTCACATTCGATTCGCTTGTGTAGGTACAACCTGTAGGCAGCTGTTACACCTAAGAAACAAATCGGTCAAAGGACTGAGAGGCACTAATGGAAACCAGCCCTTGCCAATGATATGCTCAGCTTTCTAAAGAGGCTGGCACATTTCTGCTTTGTCCTTTGCATTTTTACTATGTTTTATAGGCTTAGTAGCTTGCACTGCAGGAACTGAATGTAGCTTCATGTCACCTTAGGCTTTTGAGACACTTCTTTGATTTATGTGTGTTTTTATATAATATCAGTGTTACCAAGGTATGTTAGCAGAAGCTTTTTTCATTCCTTTTATTGCCTTGCAAATTTGTATGAATTAGGCAATTGTTTAAGTTAGTATTTCAATGAAAGGGAGAAAGAAACCTGATAGGATGGAGCAGTACAGAAAATCAGGGCTTATAAGTGTCCTCAGGCCTAGTTAAGTTCTTAACCCTTTTCATATTCTCATAACCCCTCCTGCAATGACAGTGGCATCCAGTGTTTCAATATAAAATACTCTGAAAAAAGAAAGTCAAGTGCTTCAAATCCTTCTGCCTCAGACTGGTCAGTCATGGACCATTTTCAGGATTTTTTGAAAAAAAAAAAAGAAATTATTCTGTCCAGTATTTTTTTCTTATAAAGCTACTGCATTCTGGGTGTTGTAGGAGCCCTTACTCAACGCTTCAGAAGGCAGCGCCAAAATCTGACATTGAGACTAATAAGATGAAATCATTGTCTGTGGGCAAAGCAAAGCCATGTGGTACCTCCATCAGTGAGGCTTTCATACACAGTGTCTTAAAACCCTCAAATAAATGGAGTTGATTAAGGCGAGCCAGAGGCAATTCAGCCACCAGCTCTTCTAGAGCCAAGCAAGGAGTAGAAATAGTTCAGTGATCTTCCTTTGTTAGCAGTGAACTCCTCCAAGCTCTGAAACAGCTGCCACAGTGGTAATCAGGAGACCCATAGCTACAAGGCACTTTCTGAGCAGCCACCTTGACCACAGGTCCAGCTTCCAGATGGTGTGTTTCAGCCTCAGGACCTGAAAGCATACACAGGGGATGAGGGAAAGCCAGACAGTCCTCTGAGCTGTCAAGTAGAGAAAGTGTCCCCAGGAGATGACTGGCAGTTTAGCAAAGCAGACGAGACAATATAAACATAAAAATGGAGACAAACAGAGCAGATGCTGTGAAGCTAGCTCATCATTTTTCTCTTATGAAATATCTGTGCTTTAGTTCCAGTTAGCTAGGAGAGGAGCAAATTGTCATTTCAATTCAAACATCCAGGTTTAGAGAGAGAACTGTGCTGAAGATTAAGGAAGGTATCTTACCAAGAATATGAAAAAGGAACAGAGCATCTTTATGGCATACCTGCGGGTGATAGGTATTATCCTTTTCAGGCCTACCAAAACTTTCACTCAAAGACAACAAACTACTGCCTGTGTCTGCATAGCCTCCACAGTTTTGGGTTAGCCTTAAGCATTGCCTCTTGGCCCTCTTGCCTCTTTGCCTCACTGAAAGAAGTCTGAGCAACAACATCAGGTGTGTTGGGAGGCCCACACACCCAGCTCTCCTGCCCTAGTCTGGAGAGGCTTTGCTCTGGTCCTGCTTGCACTTGGCTCGATGGCCAACCTTCCCAGCAGTGACAATGCCCATGTGTGAGTTTATGTTGAGCATGCCAGCTAACCGAAGTGCTATCTGTCCTCTAGTGCCTCTTCAGGATTCCCCCTTGAATGCTGAGAGTAAAAAATACCTCCTCACGGGCATGTGAATATATGAAAATGCTTGGCCAGTGATACCATTTTTAGAGGTTACTTCTCCAAGAGAATGCCACTGGTTACCCTCACACAACATGTGCTGAATACCTGCTAACATGGTCACAGGCACCAGAACTCCAGCTCTGGGCACCCAGAAATGTCCAAAGCCAGTCTTAACAATTGAACTCTAAATTACTCCTTCTATTTACAAACACACCGTTCTTGGGCAAGGTCTTTGGATGTGTGTAACCAGCAAAATAGCACCGTCAGGCCGCCTCTTCATTAAACCTTCATGTCTCAGTCCAATATAATCCAATCTAACAGCTTCTTTTCTGGACACAGGAAGTCCTTTTTATCTGTAGTTATCTTCACATTACCAGATATTAGCTGAGCACCTCTTTTCTTCCAATCTTCAGAGGCTAGAGCCTCTGTCCAAATTTTTGTCACTAAATGTAGGGTGTTTGATTCCAGTGTGTGATTCCCTGTCTCCCTTGTGTGCCCTGTCTGGGATAATTTCCAACCTGCAGTGATTCCAGGATTTACCATGTGCAATGGCAAAAGAAATCTCCACACAGAAACCAGGCGCTTCCAGGATCTCTCTGCTGCTGGGGTGGCTGTGTGTGTTGGAATTTGTCTATGCAGTCACGTACCCCATCATGGTAAAGGTATCCAAAACAAAGTACAGAGTAAAGCAAGCTGGGACTTTAATGATTTTGTGACGACTGTTTCATGCCCAGGCAGAGGTCATTGTGCAGAGTCTGGTGATGATTATAAATGTGGGGAAATGGAAGTGTGTGGAAAGCACCAGAAGAAACAGCAAAACGGGGGTTAAAAGAATGACATCTTTTAATTGCTGCAGAAGATGGAGACCAAATTATATAAATATAAAGTGACAGGACGATGAAGAACAGAACTGGAACTATAAAATATCCTGGCCAACATCAATTTCTAAAGGGTGTAAAAGGGACATCCAGAATTAGTTTACTGTCTTCTCTAAAGAAGAACCCAGAAGATATAGTAAGGATGTCAGCAATGTCCCTTGTTCTCTGTCACACACAAATGATCCTAACCAGACCACCTGAGTACGCACATCTCGGTCCTTAGGAGTATTCAAGGATAAGACTGAGCAGGTCAAATGAACTGTTTGAGAGATTTGGCCAAATCCTTCCCCTTCTTAAGCTTTTGCATTTTTGTATTAAATTTGGTTACACTGATTTCCTACATCACATTTCAGCTTAGTTAAGAAACATGCTCTGTTTACAATTTGAGAGTTTTCCATCAATATCAGTTCTTTAAAAGAAAGAATGCCTTTGCACGTTTGAACCTCTTCACGGGGGACAGCAAGAGACATAAAGCTGAAAGAGGTGCTGGTTGGAGTCCTCCCCAGAGAAAGAAGAATACAAGCAACAGAAATTACTGTAGCAGAAATCGCAAAAACAGTTTTAACTTAGTAAGGTAGGATATTTTTAATGTCACAAATATTTGTTATCATTTGCAACCTATGATTTTTGATTGGATTGAGAGGGCCACATTAAATGAATTGTCCATATTTTTATATGATTTTAGAGAATCACAAAAGCACTTTATGGATTAGTTTAAAAAAAAAAAAAACTTATGCCATATGAGTTCAGTTGTTCATCATCTCCATACATTCGATTATAATGCCTACCATAACTTCTGCTTTATATTTTCACTGATACATCGGAATTGGTTTATTTCGCTTAGTTTTCAGTGCTAATTTTGAAGCAAAGCTTGAACCTTTACTGGATTATTGCAAAAATCAGAGCACCTGAAACCCACTCTATGTAAAGTGATTTTATACTTCTATGAAGACTTTTAACATTGGATGAGAAGCCTACATTTGTTCTTCAGCCTTCAATGCTTTTAAAAGAAAAGTCTGATAAAAAATGTATCACTGAAGACTGCATTATCTAATGTATATATTTAGTAAAAAAAATCTGTACATGCTTTTCAACAACAGAAAAGTTTGTTTTTTCCCTACTTTCTAATTTTTGGGTTAAATCTGTACAGGGGATTGAGAGGCGGTAGGTCGTGTGGTTGGGATTTAGAAGATGTTGTAAACTGGAAATCAGCTTTTCGGTGATAAGGCATACAGAATAAAAGGCAGGTTTGCAGGGGGGAAGAAGTCATCTTTGCAAATTATTGTGTCAGCTGGGTAGAAATCTTGCTAGGAACTTTACTGCTAGATCATCTTTTTTGGGAGCTGAAAAGGAAAGGAATAGGAGGTTTTTGACCCAGCTGAGAATATTTTACGATAGTTGCTAGTATAACAATGCGTAGAAAAATAGACTGATGAAGGAACAAGGGATATGTAATTGGCAAAAATTGCTCTATGGCAACCCAGCCAGGGCAACCGATAGCTGTAGATATCTGGTATTCAAGACTTTCGGAGTTTTATAGCTATTTGCATATCAAAAGCTGTAATTTTCCTTGAAAATGAATGGCAGTTTCTCTGACTGAGCCCACCTGATTTTTATTTTCTTTAGTAAGACTCTTCAATCATTGGCTTTTTGTATTAACTTTTCTTTGGTGTGGGCTTTTTTACTGAATTAGAGCTACTATTTTGAAAAAAAGGCAAACCTCTTCCTCCATTTCTCCATCTCAGGCTTAAAGCTTTGGTTGCTTAGTATCTTATTCCTCCTTGATTTTTTTAATACATGTTTTGTTGCATGATAACAGTTCAGCAAGCATTTCTGTGCAAGCTCAGGAGAAGGTGACTGTGTTAAATCTCTCTTTTACTCATTCTAGAGTAAGAGCTCCAGCAGCAAAGGTAAATAGGCAGATGTGGTGATGCAAGACAGAGCTTTCATCAGTGCTAGAAAGCTGATGTCTTCAGGACACATGAAGCATGCACAAAGGATGCCTAAGATCGTGGAATACCTTGAAACAGTAGATCTTATGGTTCAGTAGCTACAGATTTTAAGGGAGAGAATAAATGCAGAATTTTTTTCCTTTATTTTGCTGGCTTCTTGGATAGAACTTTAGAGGATGGCTCACTGTTTTAAAAAAATGCCAATGACATCCAAATTCCATTAGTTGAGACTGACTGTGCTATTTGTGGCTAACTCTGCCTTTTTACCTCTGCAAGATTAATCTCTCTAGAAAGTGCAGAAAGAAGCCATGCAACTTTTCAGATGCTGATGATCTGTTTACTTATTTATTACCTTGATGAAGCAAGTAGGATACCAGTGCCTCTGATAAATTTCTCACTCATCTTACAGTGCTTTAATGTTGTTTTTTCCCCCCAGCTGCACATATGCTGGCCCTGTGAGGTTATTAAATGATTTTTGAGGAAACTGAAATATTTTTTACAGTTGTCATGTTCATAAATGTGGATAAACTGAAGCTAATTCACTCTCTGTCTCTTAAACTGAGCAGAAGGGGTGCGGATGGGGAGAGGATCAGCAGTAACCCGAAAAGAGAAGTTAAATAAGAGTAGGTCATTTTTGATAGAGCTTGCTTTATGGGAGCTTGGCTGCCCAAGAGTTTTCCTACCCTAACTGCATTTGGAATTAAAGTCTTCTCTCTCTGGTCGAACACGAATTATCTACTGAGCAATGGGAGGACGCAGTCCCTTGACCGTGTTTGATTACAAATCTCGGATGATGTATGCATGTGCAGCAGCAGTTGGTAGTCTTGACCTTATAGAATGTACTAATGAGATATCCCTTTTCCTGTTGTCTTTGGCAAATAAATTGCTATCATCATTTTCGCAGATTATGAAAAAAACCCTGCAAATAGAACATCTGCTTTTGATTAAACCCATGCAGAGATATTTCAACACATACTCATTAATCAAGCTTAAACTTTGCTTTTCACCTCTTTTGGTTAGCCAAACAATTGTAATAAAGATCTACTTTTTCTTCGATGTAGCAGTGGTTAAAAATCAGGGGATGGGAGGTGGGGGAAGGACAGTTGGGGATGGGCCTGGAAGCATTAAAGACTTTTTTTATATATGTTCCCTCATTCATACAATTCACTTAGGTTTAATTTTCAAAATGGGTGACCATCTATTTGAGATAACACAGCTGGGGCTGAATGCCTCTAAAACAAGCACTTCTAGACGTTCATCACTACCAGCATTATGAAGTTCATTGCTGAGGAAAGAACAATTTGTTTCCTGCAGAGGCAAGTGCAAAGCTGATTTGGGAGCCCTGGGAAGAGTCATGTAAGGGAAGAGCTGAAGGAACAATTTTTGTCTCCAGCTCTTCTGAGCTTTGTCAGAATTAGCTGAAGAGTCAAAGTTGACACTGCCTTAAATATGAAAGTGGTAGAACGTCCTAAAATGTAGGGTCAAAATGTGCTAATTAGGTAACAATTAATTTTGAGTGCCCTCTAGTGGTGCTTTCCCAAAGTTTACCTTCAAGCAGATCACTGGGATCCCTAATAGTAACTGAAGCTCAGGTTCTGCATTTGAAAGTGGTCCCCCAGCAACAGGGCAAACACTCTGTAGGCAAATGGAGAGGCTAATTCATAGGTTTGTTTTTCTAAGAAAAGCTCTATTAACTTGATAAAGAAAAGCAAACTGTTCTTTACATATACCTTTCTGCTAAAATAATTTATTATTGCACTGGTGCAGCAGTACACTGCAACCCAGTCCACGATACAGGATTTCAGGATGAATATGTCTGTGCAGCTATAAGAAGATATGATCTTTACTAAACGCAGGCACACTGTTACTAGCTTTAACCAAACCTGTATGGGCAACAAGATCTGTGATGATGGTTAAATCCATCTCCCGTGGTATTCCTACCTGCAGCAGCTATAGCAGAGCCAGCATGGGACTGCAGTCGTGGCTGTGCGTCGTGACCTGTAGACACGCATGGAACGCAGCGGCACAGGTTGCAAGCTGAAGATCAGGAGAATTGTGCATACCGAAAATGAGGGATTCGCCATTTTCAAATGAGGCATTTAGCTCTGACAGTTATTTGGGGTTTCACTTGACCTAAAACTATTTTTTATTACCCTGAAATTTGACAATGCACCATCTATTAGTGCGTCATCTGTGAGTGCTTTGCAGCAATTGAATCTAGCACATTCCTTATCTGATGGGACGGCCGGACAGTTATTAGTTAACTGGCCATCATGTCCACAGAGATCTGTACCAATATCGCTGGCTCTGTTTCTTTTCTGAGTCTCTGTCACAGAATTCCCACACACCTGTGATTCTTCCATTGATATGTGTGAGACCCAGATATATCATTCCAAAAACATAGCTGGTAGTCAGAGAAGTGCCAAAGGGTCACCTGGGTGTGACCTCTTCTGAGGAGACAGAAGACCAGGTCCCTCACTACTGATGATTGAAAAAAAATCCCATGAGGTGGTTTATATACAGGACAGAATGAGCTCAGGTGTCCAGGTCAAAAAGGTCAAGTCTCACTCTCCAAGTGAGATGCGCATATGCATATTAACAGTTATGCATCGCCAAGTGACGTTGGGAGAGGCTGCAGACAGATTGACGGCTGCTGGGGGTGCCTCTGTTCTCCCATAGGCTTGCCCAGGATTGCCTTACAGGCCAGCATCGTTCTTGTGGGGAGACAAACCCACCTCCCAAAGAAGAGATGGGAGGGATCTGATGCTCAGGCTTCCTGCGTGGCAGTATCTAATTGCAGGTAAGGCTTTATGCTAAGTGCAAGTTTCAGTTAAATGAGGCAAATCTTATTTTTTCAAATGCTCCAGAACACCAGACAGGTAATAAATTAATCCCCTTAATGTTTCCTAAGTTCTTACCTCATGTTGAATTTTGAAGCGCATCCCAAGCAGAAATGTTCCATGTTTGTTCTGTAAATGTAAGGAGCAGTAAAGCATGTCTCGTGTGCACCGAGGACTTCAAAATCAACAACCGAGTAATCACGGACTGTAAAGATTTACTGTCTTCACAATTACAATCCCACAACCCCATGAAAAGTCACAGTAAAATATGTGAGTTAGTTCAGATGTACAGATTTGCAGACTTTAAATTTGCGCAGGTACTGATGCTGGCTTCAAAATACATAAATAAATATTCAAATGCCTTCCTCAAAATGCACCAGGCATGTACGACGACATGTGACCTGTCATTTAGATGTTCTTTTTTATGAATGGTCTTGAATTATTGTGATACATAGAAAAGTCACTTTTCATTTGCATTCCCTGCATGCAGCGGCTGTGGATCAAGAGTTTCGATCAAATTGTAGCTGACTGACAGTTTCCTTCACTAAAAAGATTTAAGTCCAAAGACACTGTTAGAATATATGACATAATTATTTTGCATAATGGAAAAACATTCATTTTGATAGCAGTCTTAAATTACTGCTGCCTTAAAGGCAAATGCTTGAGTATATTAAGGATTTGAAAATTGGCAGTTTAGTGGTGTAAATCTTCAGCAGGGAGAGCAAGGAAAGCTTGTATTCAGTCCATTATTTAATTCATCATTGAACAATATGCAAGTATAAAATCCTCTCGCTATTTATTAGGTTTTTTTCACACATCCATGTCCTGCTTGTCTTATGGGCTGAATTTATTTGTTTCTCACTTAATTAAAAACCTTTTAACTCTTTTTATTTCATGAAGAACAGAGATATCCAAGGGTACTCTCTGGACGATGCAGTAAGTTCTACCGAATACCAAAAAATTGGAACTTTTAATCTTCTTGAAGTTGAAAGTATTTCTGTAATTAAATATGGCTCTGTAAGGTAAAAGGTCACAGTAATTTATTTTAAAAATACATTTACTAATTCTCAATTATTTCCTAATAATAGTCATGTTTGGTTTTAATATCAGTGCGAGATTGCTGTTACTAAATGACTTGGCCCTAGGACAAAGCTGTGATCCTTTCAAAGCACACAAAAGAAAAAAAAGTCTCAGTAGCTTTATAGCAATATGAAAGTAAGTAATTTGATCTCTACCTCTAGAATCTTACTGCTCTGAAAAGACTTTTAAATCTATTTTACTTACAGTGAATGGTTAACTGTGGTGTGAGTTTGCATTTAATCAATTTTGTGGCGATCTGCTCCTTTTTTGTTCTCTGTGCCACATGGGGAGAAACACAGTTAAATACAGGAGCTGATAGAAACTTTTCAAATAAAATTTCATTTTTCAGAGCAAGGCAGGGCAGCTCGGAGAGCCAGATTTACCCATCCAGGGAGAGCAAGTTGCAATTCGGTGGTACTGACTACAGGCAGAAATAAGCATGAGGAACTTAGGCAATGGTTTAGCTTT
This sequence comes from Opisthocomus hoazin, assembly GCF_030867145.1. Lineage (NCBI taxonomy): Eukaryota > Metazoa > Chordata > Aves > Opisthocomiformes > Opisthocomidae > Opisthocomus > Opisthocomus hoazin. The sequence continues at coordinate 25,476,841 of NC_134417.1, forward strand.
AAAAAAAAACACAGAAAATAAGCAAGAAAGAATCATTCATATTTCCAGGCTGTAGGAACTTCTACAAAACCATGGAAATACAGAAAATTTATTTGTACAGTTCCAGTTGGCTAGCACAGCCTTTGCAGTGTGATGGACCTGCATTTCAGGGAACAAATGAGACCTTTTAGAAGATCATGTCCAAAAGAAAAATCCTATGGACTTTCCCAACAATTACGTGCCATTATCGACCATAGTCCCCAGTCCACCAGGTACTGGGGGGGGAGCTCTGTGAGCAGGCTGTCAGCCCCCCCTGCCTGCGAAATCCATCCTCAAGAGAATAAAGCAAATGAAGACTAGTTATGTTTTTTGTGTGGACAGCTAAACTTTCTACATCCCTTGAAACAAATCTTTCTTATCAGCCTAAATCAGAAGTGACTGCACAGGAGTCATGTTAGAGGTTATATTACAGCACAATTAAACTGTGGAATTGTTAGTGATTTTGCCCTAATCTCCTACGAAGTGGGTAATGTAGAGGTGAAGAAGGAAATCCAGCAATACATTGAGGGGGGGAAAGCTGGTCTCACTCAAAAGTGAGTTTATTTACTGTTTCTAGGGGAAGTACATAATCTGAATCTCTTCTTTCTGCTTCAGTTATGATTTAAGCTTGCAGCAGTGTGGCAGGCTCAGCTGAATCTCTGGTTTGTATTAGGATCCAAGATGATAGCTTTCCAGTGAATAAAGTGCAGCTTTGAAGCGGCTTCTTCACAAAGATTGCCACTGTCTTCTCTATCACTTTTGCAGGGATGTTGGTTTTTTTTTTTAATTCATCAGAAAAATAGCAATGAAAGGGTTTAAAAAAAAAAAAGTTCAGAGATAAAAAAGCCGCATATGACAGACTTTCCAGATAAATGAAAAGAGAGAATGATTTTGAAACCTTCTTATTCTTGAATAGAATTTTATGCAAATGCTGTCAAAAAAACAACTGCGCAAAGGAATTTTTTCTTACCAATAAACCTACAGTTTAAAGATTTATATGCAGTTGCAATGGTCAAAGTCTCAGCCTTTCTGCAAGGCAGTGAGATGGATTCTGAAGTCCTTATAAAGCCTCTGCAAAACATCATGTGTCTACCGCAAATTCCTGAATAGAACAATTTAAGTCGCATCTCAGAAACCAGCTAGAAACTCTGAATTTTTGGCACGCTTTAAATGACTGTGCTTGTTGTTATGGTAATTCTATGAAAAAGACTCTCAGAAATCAATTTGTTGTTTGCGTATGATTCCCCGAACTGAGTGAGAAGCTGCTGGATGTTGGGTAGATGAAGGAACTGCCACTAGGGAAGCTGTTGAACTCAGTTTAAGGCTACAAAATGTGCCAGCATTTAAAAATCAATGGGCTTGATTGCACCATGTCCGGAGGGTGGAAGGGAGTGAAGATGCTAATGGCTCAGCTTGGATGATCTCAAAGGTTATTTCACAGCATTTCTTTCACAAACTGGGGTGCACTAAGCCCAGTAAGGGCAAGACCACTGCCTTCGTTTACTGCAGGATACGCAGAAAGAAGACTCTCGGTGCCTACAGATGTGAGCTATTAAACTATAAAAATCAGACAAAACTTCAAGCTAGGTTGGAAAGTAGCTTTATAATGCCAACAGGAAAAGAAAGAGTCAAAGTTGAATTTACCAAGACAAAAACTGTGCTGAAGGAAAAGTGGTAAGAACATTTACATTTATTAAAGATATAATTGTAGTGAACACAGGCAAAGAAACCATGGAAAGGCGATAGCAGTGGTTGGAAGGGTGGGAATGATTTTATATGTGGAAGTCAGGGCACGAGCTGCATTCAGTGTGCCCATTAAAAACCCCCAAACCACAGGATTTACTTATAAAACTGGCAGAGGGAACAGAGTTTTCCAAACTGTGCTTGTCCAAAGCCTGGCAGCAACACAGAAATCAGAACTTTTAAAAAGTACTAATTCTGACTGAACTCACACATGCGTGTCTATTGAAGTATGAAAGATTACCCAGGGGGGGACCCAGTTACCTGCAGGATTTCAAAGAAGAATGGATTGAGCCCTGCAGAGAATAAATAGTATTTTCTGGTTTTTGGATGACATACTAATACCTGGGAGGAATTCAGACGAGTATTTACAAAACCTTGGGGAAATTCCAATGCATTACAAAGCAATGCACTGAAGTGAACAAAAATAAGGTAGTAGGTGTGGGATTTTTTTTTCTTTTCCCTAAAACCAGGTTCCTCACCCAAGTTTCAGGAATAAAGGCTTTAATACAGATGATAAAAACTATGGAGTATGCATAAGTACCTTTGTGTTGCACAATTTATGTTGGTTTTATCCATGTTAAATATTTCTCATGGAAGTTCCAAACTGTCATTGCCAATTAGGTTGATGTCTTTCCCGATACAGGAAACATAAAATAGACATGGATGGAACATTAAAATAAGATTTTTGGAGGAAGAAAACAAAAAAATCTAATAGGTCTAACCTACCAGCACCCTGTAATTTGAGGTCTTCCAGGACATCCTTAAACTGTAATTTTCTGAAGGAGAAAGGGCTGTTGCTTCATAAGACTGTAGGAGCAAAAAGTTCCGAGTCATTTGTCTTTTAAATCATTATCAAAACCTGAAACTACATCTAAATTTTTAAAAGAGACTTGCAGTCTTTCTTAGGAAGTAATAGATTCTAGAAGAATCTATTTTAAAAGATATTCTTGATGCAGATCATAAACCATTGATGAAAAAGAGGCGTGAGCAATTTACATACTTTTGGAAGCAGGCAGTTTTGGGGGCTTGACCTTTTGATTGATGGCTTACTATTGTAAAACTCCTTGCAGACCATCAGAAACGTGTGTCAGTCACATCCCCCTTTCCAGTCAGCAACAAATTCAGCTGGAGACAGAGGAGAAAACGTGGTTTTCTGAAAAGAAGTCTTACTTTCTGTGTGATTTTGGAATACCCACTTCACAGGAGCCATTTAAGCTTCAGAGCAGCATTATCTGGGCAGCAGAGGTTGTTTTGCCGAAGGGACTTTTAGTAATAGCACCAAAGCTTATGAAGTTCTTCACGAGCAGAATTGTACAGGTAGCACTGGGGACAAATAAAAAAAGATAGTAAGAAGTTACTCTTGGTGGCAAGCTTTGACCAAGGCACCTGAGCCCTCTGTAGCCTGCAGGAGCAAGGGGAGGCGGTGCTCCTGCCAGTGTCTTCGCACTGTACATCTTCGACGTGGTTGCCTGGGCTTGCAACCGACTCCTCTGCCAGCAGTCCTTGTTATGGAGGACTCTCCCGAAAACCTCTGTGATGTTCTCCTTGGGGACACGGTGGCCCCGGGGACACTTATCTGCACTTCTGTCTTGGCCCCATCCAAGACCCGCTGCAGAGAGGGTCTTTGGTCGTGTCCCTTTGCTCGTCGGACTCAAGAGAAACGGGATCCTGCATATTTTAGTACAATCTTGTGGCCTGTGTGTTCAGCTTAGCAACAGCGAGGAAAAGAAAACATTATTGTCCTCAGTTAATTGCTTCTTTGTGACCAAATACACTTCAAAGACACTTCAGTCTCATGAGCATCTTAGCAGAGAAAACCCCTTATTACTGATTTTAACCCCCCCCTATTTCCAGCAACACAGATGAATGAATTCCATACAATAGAATACTCTCTGCCAAGCACCCCCGCATGTAAAAGTGGAATGCGAAATTAGTTTGGGGTTTGGTTGGGTTTTGTTTTGTTTTGTTTTGTTTTATAAAGTATTGTTTTAATGAGGTATTTAGTTTAGCACATTTGGCTCCTCCAAATTACCTCAAGGGGATTCATATGTTAACGAACTACACAGCTGTTGTTTGTGAAACCAGCCTAGCACAAGCAGAGCATGTTGTGCAAAGATTTAAATGCTCTGTTGAAGACGTCACTGCACTCCTTTGTCTACTGTCAGTTATTAATAATGAGCCTGCTACTTAATTTTAAACATTAAGTTTATTTTTTTTCAGCATCAGATATGTTCCAGATAGGTTCGGTTTTGTATTCAATGCCTGGGTCAAGATAGGAAAGTTGCAATCAAAGGATGACCTGATTTTATGCAATTGATGAAACATTTTGGGGTGAAGAAGATTGGCAATGAAGTTTCAGGCTTTGGTGGTGGCCTGAAGAGGCTATATTGAGCAGAGATAACTTTTGCAATGATAATTGTTTTATAAACATGCCCTGATTTGCTTCAAAAGCTTTAATTCTGAATTTCTTAAATTAGGCAGGCTTTGCTGCTGGCAAGCAATAAAGTCTTTTCATTTTAGAGATGTCACTTTACATTTAAGGAAATTAATAACTGGGAAAGAAAAAAAATCCTGGTTGGTAAATAAGTGCAAAGAATTTGTTTCTCTTATTTCAATTCAATTATCCAATTAAAATCAACAGGACTCCTCGCTGAACAAAAACCTTGATTTTTAAGGCCCAGAGTGACAGAATTTATATGCTAAAACAGGAATCCCAGTTCTCGCCACCTCATGGGAAGCAGGATTGGCCAACTGATGTGCTGGCAGTGCTCTGCTGTTCCTGGAGCCTGCCTGGCTGCTGTGGCTGCAACGCGGCATTGGAAAACCCCGTGGGCAGCAGGTTGTCCAGAAGGCGTGGGCTAGGGACTGCTGTTTCACGAGCCACTCACACACAACACATTTCATACCATTCTGGCTCATAGATCATTTAAATATTTGTGCTTCAATTCCTTCATGTGCTTTATTACTGAAAATAAGTTCCATGATTAATCATCAACATCAGAGCATCCTCTGCTGGCTGGCGGAGTCGGAGCTCTTTTCTTAGCGGCACTGCACATTAAGGGATTTGATTTCGATATGTCTGCTGCTCAATCCAGGCTTTTTTTTCTCCCTCAAAGGCATTAGTATTTAAGAAATGAGATTTTGCCTAGAATTTAGGTAGAACATAAAATAGATGTACAACGGGAGCTTTGCCAATTTTAAGCACTTCATATTGGCACAGTAGTACTGAGAACAGCCACTTCTGTCAACAAAAATGCAAATACAGAGTGACTTTCTTGAACAGAAAGCAAGAATTTCATCTAGACCTCCATGATATGGATCTGAAAACATAATTAAGCTCAGACTGCAGAATGAAGCCTTTGCCTTGCTGAAGACAGAGAGGTTACCAACTACTGTCAGGGTTTTTTTGTAAATCAAGTTTTCAGAAAGGTTTGATGTTCCTAGAGGAGACCTTCTAAATAGGAAATGATCCATGTTTGGAAAAAAAAATAATAATATTTAATCAAAATCCTTGTATTACTATTTTACAGATGGGAAACTGAGGCACAGAGTGTCCCTAAGACCCATCTCTCCTAGGCTATTTAGCTTACAAATAACACTGGGGACCAGTGCAAGCTCACAGCCCTTCAGAGCACAGTTTTGAAGACTGTGGGACACTTTCCATCCTATGCCAATACAACCACCTGAGAAGGACGGTAGGGATGACAGTTAACATCACCTGCTGTATATGCTCATCAGAAGGTCATCTGTCCCCAGGGAAGTGGGCTAAAATCAGTCATTCACTTAGCACAGGCTATTAAAAAGCATCCATGTACAAGTTTTTTACCTAAGCAGATGATCTGGATGCAAACTGATAAACTGGATTGCTAAAATGATATTCATCCTTTCCAGTCTGCAAGCCCCTCTTCTGAACGTTCATTGACTGGGGATATATGGAAAGCGGTGGGGATTTTTGCCTTATTTTGCATTGCTAACTCTGTATAACGGAAGTATAAATGCAGCATGCAGGCCGTTCTTAGGACATCACAAGTACTCAGTGCACAGATATTTGTAATATAGTGAATAAGAGGCTGTTCCCTTGCTCAGCATGGAACCAGAATGACTGCCAATCGGGAATGAAGTCACCTTCCATTTCAGGCTCTTTTATCTAAGCAGGATGAGTTTTCCTGTGGATCTGGATTTGCCACATATGTTCCCCAGGAAAAGGTTGAGAAACCCAACATTTGTGGAAGGTGGGGAGCTTGGAAGCGCATTTCTGCCCTCTTGCCCACCATTTAGCCCAGCCACTCATTCTCAGTTGATTAGAAACCCTCTCCTCCAGAGGACAGCTCCTGTCCGCACCGTGAGTTTGCAGCTCCAGTAGTTTTATGGCTGTCTTTTAGGACAAGACAGGCCTTTCCAGAGGGAGGTAGAGTCAGTGATGGGTCAGCAGAAACCACTAATGATTTCAGGACCTCCAAATACTCCACCTTGTTCCTTTTCGGATTTCCCAAAATACGTACGTTAACAGAGATTAGAGGTTCAGCAGAAGATGGATAGCCAGGGGGTACTGGGGGTTCACCAATATTCCTAAAAGTATAAACCCCTAGCCAAGATCTGCTATAAATATTTAAGTAAAAGAATTAGAGGGTTTTGTTAAATAAAAAATTACAATTTTCTAGATATTTCTGCTGACAAAGCTAGCAAAAACCTAATCTGAAGGCATAGCGAGTCCTGTAGAGAGGAAATTAGTAAAGTCCTTCAGAAGAGAACATATCTAGTGATAAAGGTGCAGAGTCATCGCACTTGTGGCCATTTCACAGAGTGGCTAACATAGATATTTTCCCATTTATATGCACAAGCACTGACTTCTGAGATGGTCGTTAGACCCTTGCATTTAAATACTAATAGATCACTGACGCATCCTCACTGATGCAGGCTGTTATTTCTGATAAAAATCCAACTCTTTTCCTGTATCAAAATGCACTTATTGTACAGTAATTTAATGACATAGCTCTTCCTTTTTATGAGCTCTGAAAATATCTCATTAAGAGTTTCACAAATTACCACAATAACTTATGCTGACACACTCATTTGTTCTCATCTCTGAATAAACCTGGTTGACAACTTTAACAGAATAAAGCAGGGATTTCCCAGACTGTGATTCAGCATTGAGCTTCACTCGAACACCTCGATGTTATCTTGAGCTTGAACGTTTGATTAAGCCAAGGTGTGAGATGCCACTTCAGACAAGCTCAGATGAGAGCCCGGCGTGCTGCATGGTGCTAGCGAGAGCAAACTGTTGAAATGTTTTTCCTTCTCTCTCAGATCTACTATTTCAGCACTCTTCACCATCTGGTGAAACACTTCAGAGAAGAAAACAGTCTTGCAATGTCTAATTTTGCCGTGTTTTTGGAACATTATTTTAATGATCTTTGTGTCATTTAAGTATGATTACTTGTCCTCCAAGGCTTTTCCTGTTTACACTTAAATAGTATTGGAGCATTGCCGGATACACTTTAAATGAAATGGTACAAAATACTACATTTTTATCACAAAAGCTTAAAAGAAACATTTACAATTAGGGGACATAGCTAGCACTTTGCATTCTGGTAGGTCTTTTGTTTTGATCTTATTGTAGTAGTAGATAAATAAAATGAATTAAGCAAGTATAATTACCAGTTAAATTTTACAAAATACCGAAGAAATGGAGGGCCTAATTCAAAGGGATGGTAATGGTGTAAATAATTAAGCCAAATTGTTTTCATTTTCATGCTGGGTTTCCTTCACCCTGTAATGGTACAAGGCAAAGTATATGCAATGCTAGAACTAGAGAAATAATAGATAAATTTATTCATAAACACTTTCTGGATTGTAATTAGAAGTTCACTGCAGCAGCTTTCACTAATCTTTTATTTTTTTCTCTGGTTTCTGTAAATATTTGCCTGAGTAGATTTTTGCATTGAAGAATGTAGACAGAAGCAGAATGTACTGCAAAAGTGTTGTGAAACCGTCTTTGCTCCTTGGCTGGAACGGCGACCAGGTCCCCAGCAGTGTCCACGCCGAGACCTGCATCCTCAGCACCAAGCGGGCAAGCAGGGTCCCCTGCCTGCACTGTGCCTGGTGGAGGCTGTTGGTTGTAGGAGAGTTTTAGAGTCGGTGCGAGGTGAATATCGCTCCTTTCACTGCTTAATACCCTAAATAGGGCTTTTCCAAGCAGGAGATACAAATTATCTGGCAGATACTGCCAATAATCCCACTGGACCTCAGGGCTCCAACAGTGTTTTCTACTAGAAAATGGAGCCTGGCAAATGAAATGATTGTGCAGGGTAAATGCAGCGCTGAATCCAAGAGGAGGAGACGATCGCTTCGGTTCAGTGCCAGTGTACTTTTCTTCAACAAACTTGCTTCAGTGCAGAGCTGCGATAACACAGGGAGGATGCAAGCTCAGGAGATCCTTCGGGGTCGGCGCTTACCACGGCAAGGCTTCGAATGTCGGGTCCGGATACGGGAAGAAGCATTCAGAGCAAACACCGCATCAGCAGCTCCTGGGCTGAAACCCCTTTGCGTACCTACCTCTTGGCTTATTTTGAGCACAGTACAAATTTATTAAAATTACAGCTTTGAAAATCTGGGGACAAAGCAGCAGGCGAAACCTGCTGAATAAATTTGCCATTCAGCAGGCTCTAAGTGCATTTGCATTTAGTGAAATCAGAGACAACGATAGGATTACCTGTACTTCCTCAGATTATAGGGACCTTATTCTGACCCAGTGCGTCCACCGAGATCCTGTTAGTGTTATTAAACCACAACGTGAGCGGCAGAAGAGATTGTGGTACTGCTTGCAGCTCTCACCCACAGGTATCCTGCACGTGTCGAACCCCTTGATCATCTCATGAGCATGGCATGCAGCACTAGGCAATGCAAACCATTAACTAAAACGCTCTGGACTGGGGTCAAAACGACAAACTCCTCGGGTCTGCTAATTCATAGCATGTTCTTCCAGCAGCCCAAGGGAGAGCTGCAAAATAGCATGGTGCTTTCGTTCACCTCTCGCTGCAGTGGAGCACAGCTTCTGCATAGCACTACTGGCCTCTGCTGCCAGCATGGGAGAGGAGGCAAGGAGAGAGGCTGTACGGGGACTCACCACATCTCTGCTTCTCCAGAGGGCCTCCTGATCCCTGCATATGAGCTGGAGGAAAAGTAATCTTTTGTCTTTACCTTGTATTCATGCTTACAAATAAAGGTCAAGGCTCCTGCGCTGTAGTCAGCTCTGTACCAGCTTTAAACAACCACCCTGAAATGTGATTGTAATTAGTTTCCTTTCAATCTTGATGTGAACAGTGATCTTAAAATGCCAGGACTGTAGCAGTGCATATGATTAACAAGCACACAGAAAGGCAGTCTATGGAAAAATATGGATAGAAATGAACAAAATGCAAATGTTGCACTGCTTTAAATTTTATTATCCTCTCAGCTCTTCATAAAATACTGTAGACGTCGTTTGATTATATTTTTAGTCTAGGGAATTAATTTTTAACTAGGGAACTCGTTTCTGTCTTATGATTACTCTTCTCTGCAACGGCCTGCAGGTCTGAACTAAAAAATCACAGTTTTAATTGAGCTAATGATGCCCAGAACTCAAATTAATCTCACTTATGTGTATGTCATGCCATGCAATATGTGCTGTAGCTGCAGGCAACGTGTGCATCTTTTCATACCGATGATTTCTCCAGGAGACCGAGGGTGTAAATCCTGGCCAGGGGTAAGTCTGCATCCTGCTGTTGTCACTGCCTGGGAGACTCCTTGGAGGTGGCTGATTGTGCAGCCAGTGGAGGGGAAGGAAAAACAACAAAACCAGTGATATTTCATGATCGTTTCTCTGATCACCAGCTCTTTCAAGGGTGTGAAGAAAAGCCAAGGAGGCGGTGAAGATGAGTGCAGAGCAGTGTGCTCTGGCCACATCTGCTCGCAGCCGCTGGCCCAGCTCCCGTCTGCACCCACGGATGGGTGGGAACCGCTCCCGGAGAGGCAGCGATTCCCTCACCCAGCTGAGGAAGGATGGCAGGGCTGCTCCTCCACGTGTAGAGAGAAAACGGGAAGGGGAGAGAAAAAGAAGAAATTGCATGGGGGCTGTTTTTCTTGTGAAACTATCAGGCTGTGTTTTCTATCTGGGACAACAGAGCATTTTTTTCCAACTGTCAAGAAAATACACTTTATCGAGCTACAGGTCTTTAAAAAAATTTTCAGAGAAAGAATAGGACTAAAAGGCCATAGTAGAGGCACAGAGGGTTTGTTTCTATCCTGAGAAAAAACAGAGAAGAGTGTAGGGAGGAGAAACATGGTTAAACACTCTGCAGGTGGCTGTTGCTTGCACGCCCTGCAGGCTAGCTCTGCGTACAGCGTCCTGACCCAGACTTGCACGGGCATCTTGACCCCGACATTCCCGTCTGAGCCAAAACTGCACACCAGTACCTACCCAGACATTATTTATTCTCTTCTCCAAATAATTTGAACTTCGATGCCACTGTTTTAGAATAGCATCACACCTTGATACGGCTGAGACAGTCTCCTTACTCAGACTATGTGGAACTCAACATTTAGAGAGCACAGCTCTGCTTGTTTATCTAATCCCCTACCCACCATCCCGCTACCTTGGGCTTGCACTCCCCGTGCTGAAATCCACTTTAAATGATATGGTGAAATTCCAATTGTCTGTTGTCGAAAAGTTTCAGTTTTGTGATGAAAGATGTGACCTTTCTTGCCAGTAAGAGTCTTTTCTGATTGATTAGTAAACATGAGGTAAAACGCAGGAGCACACCAGTGTTAAGTTGATACTGCCACAGGCTCTGTGCATCAAATATTTTTTGCATTATTTTGAACATCCTGTTAATGAGAAAAATATTCTAATCAAAGAAATGTGTTTCCTTCAATTCTCTTCAGAGTGTTTTTTGCAGCTTCAGAATAGCATGCTCAATTATGTCTGTTTTATTCCTAAATTAGGAAAAAAGGCTTCAGAAAATTATTAAGTAAGCCTCTTGGCAACTGTTAAGCAACATTCAGTATTAATTATTTAATCACTTTTTTATTATTTTTTGTCAGGTAAGAAGAGAATAGCACACTTGCTAAAAGGATTTCTTTCCACAAAACACCTTCACACACCAGACCCAGCTCTCAAAGCAAGAACAGGGTGCGATGCCTTTGCCTACGCAGACAGGCAGAAACCTTTTCTTAAAAGCCGTTGGAGAGGCTGGCGTGACCGAGAGCAAGAAGCAGCATTGCTTTATGCCTTCTGGCACTTCAGTAAATGGCTGGTGAAGGATCACGTCCAGACTGAGCATAGGAGGGATATGCAAATGCTGCAGAGACGGCACCAGGTTGGGGGTCCTCGGTGCTCAGCAGCATCTTAGGGTGGACGTGGACTCTTTGGGTATTGGAGCTTGGGGCCGTTTCTGGTTTTGTTTTACCGAGAGCGGTTACCTACCCTTTGGATGAGGAATTTTGGATTCAGCTCAGCTCTCCTCAGCTGCTGGGAGAAGCCTCCCATCCCACTATTGCATTGCATTTCGGGGACCCCGACCATGCCGGGTCTTCCTCTCCCGGAGCTCCCCGCTCTGCATCCCCGCAGAGGCACCAGCCCACGCTCGGCTTACGGACAAGGCAGTGGAGACTGCTGATTGCTGATGAAAGATCCCAGCCCATCACCACATCTTCAGGAGACTGCCCGAGTCAAGAAGGCTCCTGAGGTTTCCTGAGAAGAGTGAACAACGTCAGCACAAAATACAGCAATACCGGCTGCTCACAGAGCAAGCGTTGGCAGGGGATTCACCTGGGGGCTCATGCAAAACAGCCCTGTTTCCCAAATTTCCCATGAGCCAGGCTGAATTAATCTGTCAAATGTAATACATTCTAACAATATTAGCTTAGATGGCACAGACCAAAGTAAACTTACATTGTTCCTTTTTTCTTCTTCTTTTGCAATTATACCTTTTTTCCTCTGCTTTTGCAGTTGTATCTTTTTTCCTCGGGTCCTTTCGGGCAGCGTGCTGATACCTGCATGAACACGCAGGGGGGTCGTGCACATTTCAGCCATGAAATGGGCACGTGTATTTCTTAGGTGCATCTTCCAATTATTAGCACTGTGGCTAGTAATAATCGCTATTTTTCTAAAATGCATCTGGACAAATGTGGTGAACTGCTGATTGAGACTGAACAGCAAATGGCTGAATGAGAAGAGTCTGGAAAATTCCTTCTGCATGGGGTGGGAAGGCAAAGAACCATGGATCCTATGCATTACTGCCATAATACAAACACTTTTTGACATATATAGCTTTCTTTTCAGAATTCTGCAAATTGTTGGTGATCTTCTTTTCTCTAGAGTTTTATCTATGCACTTACCGCTACAGCTCCATATTGGTCAAACAGAGAAAATCACTTGGTAGCTTGGCCTGTCTCTTCAGCTCCATCACCAGAAAAACGATAGTCTTCAAGTCCACATGCAATTTTTTCATACTTTAACAGCCAGACATATGCCATTGAGCTACCTGCACTAGCATCGCTGAAGCCCTCTTTGATACCCAGAATGAGGTTCTCTCATCCGAATTTCTCCTAGGACAGATTGTACCAAAACATGTCATGGTTCTGCAGTGGTCCAAGACCTGACCCATGGGTTAGAGGTCATCATCTAGGTCAGCACTGATGCTTATAAAAACCGTTGTATGGCAAGGCCTGCACCACAGCTGCCTGGCTTATACTCGATTACTTGATTTATTTGCTCATCTTCAAGAACATGCACTTCTTTCCTAAACTGTTTTTAGAAGTATTACCATGAAATAGTTACTCCAAGAGCAATAAAGAAGTCTTAATATTTTTAAGTCTATCATAAAGACTTTCCCACACCACAAAATATAGTTGCCTTCACTGATAAGCTTCTTGCTACCTAAAATAGTTCCTCTCTGTACATAAATACAGACTCCCAACACTCTTTTAGGTGTAGTTCACAATTTCACTCATATAAATACTGTGTACAGCAATTCCATCAACTGTCATTTACCAGTGCTTCTATACCAAGTATACCAAGATGTGATTAGTCCCTAATGGGGATGTCATGAGTTATGTCAAATTAAATGACAACCAACTGGGAATACTACTTACAGCAGGGAAGAAAATGCTGAGAAAGAGGAGCTGAGGACAGCAGTAACCATTAACAGGACTAATACCAGGTACATGACAACAAACTTTCAGATTTACATTGGATGTTGTTCCTTGGTGAGTTCACATCCATCTGTCAGCTTCGTTTGGGACCACACTCCCTGATTCAAACCGATAGCAAGTATCTGAGTCAAATAAGTGAATATTTTTGCTAAATGTTGTCTGTCACATCATGTTACTCCACATTGGTTTCTTCCCCATATGTCCTAACATGATGTGGTGTAACATAACATGATGCACCATAATTGATTTAATGTGACATGACAGAAAAACATTGCTGCAGCTTTTGGAATAAATACCTGCTTTCAGCAGTTATTTTATCTGCTGGAAGCAGTTTCTTAAAATGTGTAAGCTGGGTCCTGCTGAGGTACATTGTCCTTTGCTGTTTCTATATCTCTAATATTTTCCATAACATGTACTTTGTTCATTTTCTTTTGCTCCAGAGGCCATGTTTCCTTATAGGCTTGGGTTTTTTTGTGATTTTTCTTTTCATTAAAAGGAAAAAATAGTCTTACAAAAATTGAGGGAAATGGAACTAATCTAAACCACGAATTGAGACAGATATGGAAAAAGTTCTTATTATGGAATGAAAACACTGGCTCTATTAACAGAAAAGAACGTACTTACCCACAGGTAATAATAATGACAGTGACAAAGTTTAGAAGACTTATTTTTTCTTCAAAAACTTCATAAGAATGTTATAAGTGAAAACCAAGTGAAAATCATGTCTTCTTGGAGAAATACAGACACAGATAAGGCAAACATTTAACTGTTGATTTTGTATTTGCAAATGTAGGTTTTATGAATGGGAACATTTTCAATAGGAAAAGCCAAGGTTTGGGTGAGCCTTCCTAGAGTTTTGGTTCGTTATCCTTGACCTAAGTGACAGAAATATTAGCAGTGGGAAATAAAACTGCTGGTTTAGTTATTGAAAAAAGCGAGTCATTTATTCGTACTGAATATATTCTTTCCTTGCAAAAATAATTCCATCTGTGTGTGAATGTTTAAAAGCTAATTAAATTGGCAGCCATAGCTCTGTGCTTCTCATCTGGAGGACCTTCATCTCAAGCTAGCAGAGCTTCATCATGCAGGTCCTTGTTTCAGAAGTGTTTTTCCCAAGCAGAGGTAAGGGGAATGAAACACAAGTGACCTTCAGCTAATCAGATCAGAGAGTTCAAACAGAGATGGATTTCATAAAATATAAAATAAATAAATTTGGATCACCATGATCTCTTCAAAAGGAATAAAGCTGTTCCCATGAAGCCAGGTACCTGGTTTCTGCAAGCTGGAGCTCGGAGAGGCATTTGGCACATTCTTTGTATACCTGGCACTTTCTGAAGAAAAGCCTACAACTGTCACTGGGTACCCATAAGCTTTCCATCAGCTGTCCTTCTTGCCCTTCGCCCAGAAAAAGACACCACCTTGACACATGGCATGCAACCCTAACATTAAATTTCAAAGAGGCATCACAAGCGCGGGGCTGGGGTTGTGGCCAGTGAGGAGGAACGGGTCTTCGGCGCTGCAGGGACGGGGGAAACAGGCTGATGACCGCACAGAATCTGTCCCCTGACAGGGACCGTGCTGTTGTGCCAGCACCGCGGTGGCACTGGGGACCCCCGGGGTCCTGCTGCAGCCCTGGCAGAGCAGCAGAAGTGTGGTGCTCCTCCTTGGGGAGGGGACTTACACAGACTGCAGGTCTGATAGCACGGAGAGCCAAATCCTGCAGTCTTTCCAAAAGCAAAGCACCTTTTGACCTTTGGTAAAAATTAAACACTTGGAGGGATCGGGCAAAGCAGATTTTAATTTATAATAAAAGTGAAGACATCATTGCCTGTATTTTTACAAAGGCCCTGAAGAGCTCCCTTGCTACGTGAGCCCAGCAAGTTGGCAATGTATTTTAATGTATTTATTTGGTTATGCATTCATTCTTTCATTCATTCATCTATTCAGTCATTCATTCAGACACTTGTTCATTCATCCCTGTGCTTTTGCAGGAAGAGAACATAAGCCAGCAGTGGCATACTTCTTCACTGTCCTGATTTACAGCGACGTCTCTGAGTTTGTATCAATAAATCTCTTTGGCCCTCTTCAATCCAGCATTATCCCTCATTAGTGACTGGGATTTAAAAAAAAGATTAAAAATAATATCAGATTATAGATAGCTAGATAGATATGTATATTGGTCGCAGTGCTTTGATTAAAGTGCTGGGATGTTGGTGGTTTTTTTTCTTTTATTTAAGACCTCTCATATTCACAGTTCTCTACATCTTGCAATTATTTTCACAGACAATCCCTGATTTTTTATTAACTAGCCCAATTAATTTTGCTATCAGTACTGAATGATAAGGTCCCCATTGCCCTCCTGGTGCTTGCCCAGTGGCTGTCGATGTAGAGGGGAGTTCTGGTGAGCCTGGCTCTCGATCTGCCTTTGTTGCCTTTGATGTTTTCTGGCCCAGGGCAATATTTATTTTAAAATAACCTTTCCGGAGGGGCCATCCCTGCTGTAGTTGCTAGTAGGTAGCGATTGTATGGGTTGTGTCTAGAACTGCCTTGCCGTCACTCTATGTCTCAGCCCAAACTCTGCTTCTGAGTATGCCTTATTTTCTCTGAAGAGGAATGAAATGAAGGGGGAACTACTCTTCGAGTTGGGATTACTCACAGTCTAATAGCTGCTGGAATTCTTTTTCTCCCATATCTCTGAAATACCCTTAATTAATCTTGCAGACAACTTGCAACGTAATTGTGTCCCTAAACTGTTAACCTTGAAAAACATTTGACAGTGTACTAACATCTCAGAAACTTGTTATCACAGGGAATATTATAAATGCATAAATATCCTAGTTTCTCTCAAAAGTCCCAGAACAATTCTTTGTTGCCAGTCTTTTTTTTTTCCCCTTAGTTTTCCTTTTGACCTGGTGGCAGGAGATGGAGGGGAGAAATGAGGCTTTTTTTTAAAAAAAATAAAAAAGCAGTTTGGAAGAAAAGGTAGCTATATATCACACAGAATTTAGTATTTTTTACAAAAAGGACATGTTCCTTGCATTTCTTCCTCATTTGCATGTCTTCGGGGCACCAGGGGACAGAGACGCTGGATGGCACAACCTGCCATCTGCAATCGGGTCAGAACTAGTTCCTGGTAAACAAAAAAGACAACACTGCAATTCACATAGTGCAGAGCCGTAGTTGGCCTGTAGTTGCAACTGCTTCCTCTTGAATAAACAACTCCCATTTCAAAAGAATTATGATGCCATACAGGTTGACAAGGTGCTTACATGCCATGTTCACTTTGGATGAGAAAATGAGAAATTTATAATACATGCATTCCTCTGACATTAGTGACCTTATTACAGTCATAGAAGTCCTGAAGAACTGAATGACTTTAATTAAAGTTATTAAAATTTTTTCTATTGGTTAGTCCTTACAAGCTCAGAAGTTCTGTTACATTGAACAGTCTGGCATTGACTGCTGTTGATAACGGAGACGGTCCTCTTCCAGGCCTGCCTGCTGTTCTTACTATGCTGCCATTTGAAATCATCAGGAAAAAATAATCATAAGCTTAAAAAAGCTAAAGCAGACAGGCTGTTTCAGATTATTTCAGTATGTGCGTTTGCTGCACACACTACAATGTTCCTGTGAAAATCATGGTCAGATTTTCCTCCTGGAAATCAGGTTATAAACAAAAGGATTAGACAAAGACAAACCCAGGGAGAGAATTTAGATCTGGGTTCAAATGTGCATTGGAAATTGTGGAAACGCTTTGGTTTGAGGCCTCCTCTGTTTTAATAATAATTGTTTTCCTAAATATATGTATTCTTTATGTATTTCTGTATCAGGGATTAACTATGTAGCTTAGTAGAAAACAGAAAAGGACATCTTTATTTTACAATTTAATTTAGAGGAATCTGAAGGCTGGGGATCAGTAGGGAAAGCAAGCACAGCTGCATTTCTTATAATTTTCCCATTAGAATACACTCATTTCCACACCGCTGCTCCCTTATTTTCAGTGTGTTTGTAGGTATTATTCTCATATTTGGATCCAGCAGCCCAGAAAGCCAGAAAGGCATGAGTCTGGTTTTCACTAAAGGAACACTTTCTCACATCGTTTAGACATGCCTTCAGCTTTTGTTTGCTGTTCTTCACACAAAACGGCAAAACTGTGCTGCTAAAATGGCATTATCACACCTTGGCGAACTTGTAATGCGTATTCCGAAAGTCTATATATCGTGTACTTGTAAAACTTGGTCTTCCCAGAGGTGCTTCACAGCCCGCACCGTATTTTGCCTCGTAACAGATCTTCAAGGACAGGAACAACTTTCACCTCCACTGGACAAAGAGCTGGGGCTCGGAGGGGTGGCTGTGTGCCCAGTGCCGCAGGAAACGTGTGACACTGCAGGGAGATGAACCTGCGCCTTCGAAGCCTGGAAACCCCAACTGCCGCAGCATCCTCCTTCGTGTATGGCTTTTCCTCCCAGACGCAACTGCCCTCTCCTCAATCCCCTTTAATGCAGGCTGTCAAGGCAGCAAACAGCCGAAATTTTTAAATGGCTTTAACTTTCAAACTATCCAACGTGTTAAAACATTTACTGGGAAAATATCAGGGCTGTTGTATATACACTAAGCATTTCCTCACCCACGGTATTACATTTTGAAATGCTGAATTTCCTCTTCAAGGGAAAGATTTATTCTACTCGCTCCTTTTCACATACTAGAACTCTTACAAGGAGATTTTTTACTTCTCACTAGAGGTAGTCACTAAACATAGCAGATGACTGAAAAATAAAAAAAAAAAAAAAGGTTTTCAAATATTTGAATTAACACTGGCAGAACACATTTGCCCTGGACATACTTCTAAAGTTATAATCTAAACTATCACCATATA
Organism: Opisthocomus hoazin; assembly: GCF_030867145.1. NCBI lineage: Eukaryota > Metazoa > Chordata > Aves > Opisthocomiformes > Opisthocomidae > Opisthocomus > Opisthocomus hoazin. The sequence continues at coordinate 25,494,671 of NC_134417.1, forward strand.
TCTGAAAGCTCGCGAAAGGAGTATTTATGAAGTCTCTGTAGAAAATCAGACATTTCTATAATAAGCAGAATTATCATTCAGTACCCTACTGTTCAATATTATCCCCTGGCCAGTGATAACTATGGCATCCAGTTGTGATACCTGGTGGTATCTTTTCTAGATATTATCGCTTCGACCAAAAAAAAGATCAAGTCACCTGAACGCATATATTCCCTGCTGAATACCAGTTATCGAAAATAAGCTCAGAGGTCACTACTTGTTCATTCAGGCTTTTGTATTTTCAAATAAATTTTCAAAGCATGAGAGATGTTCCCAGAGATTAGCAACCCCCCTTACTACCTCTTGTTGGCTTTCTTATTTAAATCAGCTAGCTCTAACGATCGCAATTTCATCATCACCAATCATATCAATATATTTACACCAGGAATACCTTTAGCCAAGTGATATGCTAGTCTGCTTTACCAGCTCCTTTGTCAGAGACCTATTTTTTTGCACAGTGTTCTGTTTGTCCTACGTATGCCACAGCTGCCTATTGAAGCAGCACAGCAAAGGCTTTGGGGATTTCCCAACAATAAAGTTGAAATCTCTTTCCTGGTTAGTATTCAGCAATGCTAGAACATTTAGCAGACATTTTCTCTTCTCCCAGCTTTCAATAGGCTACATTTATCAGCATGGAGTAGCAATCAACATGTATTTGCTCATGTATTTATATAAGTCAGCTGTATGCTTCCTCATTATTTGCAATTCTTCCTTTAAAAAAACTTTGCTTTCTGTGTTTTCAGCAAGGAAATTTTGAGTATATATTATGTGTACATGGTTGTACATGGAAGGTGCTCTTCGGTGTACAATAAATACATCAGTATTATCACAGGTATTTCATTAATAGCTAAGTGAATTACTTATGCAACCCCTTATTTCATCCCCACATGTGTTTGTTGTTGGCATTATAGTGTTAGATAAGTTATCTTTTAAAAAAAAAGGATTGTTATTTGTATCTCTGTACTTAAAATACCTGTTTCATACTGGAAGCTAAATTCTAATTCTATTGTATTCTTGAGAAAAAGAAAATAATATATTCTGCAAACCTCTGAATGTGATCTAAAAGATAGTTGTCCTACATATAATTAAGCAATGAATGGATAACATGGCCTTTCTGAGCAGTGTAAGGAATGACCATTCTTACTCAATGTGCAGGACAACCATGGTCTACTTTGAGTGGCTAAAGGTATTCAACTTCAGAGCCAGCAGAGTTTCTATATTTTGCCAGAACTAAAGATTTCCCATCCTGTGAAAGAGGCGTTTATTTGAAAAGCAGTTGGGTGAAAATGAAGCAACCCTTTTTTTCTGGACTGGCGTTTCAAAAGAATTTTCATTGAAATTTCCTTGAAAATTGCTTGAGGTTTGGAAGGAGACAAGTCATGCCAATGAAAAGAGACACTGGTGGGCAGAGTGATGGTAAATGTTCAGTATTGTACCGTGCTTGAAAGACACAGGCACTGTTGCAGGTGCTCTCACAAGGCCAGTGCACACATGGGGACAAGGGGACACAGCAAGACCTCAAAGGTGCTGGTACAACAAGGTGCTCCTTGCTACAGTGCGCCCGCAGTCGCTCCCCATGTGCTCAGTTCCGGCTGGATTCATCACACATGGTTTTACTCTCACAACTGAGGTGCCGAACAAGCAGCCAAAAAACAGGGGGGGCGATGAGGAGTTGGAGCGAAGGCTGCTTACAAAAGGGTGGTGACCCCAACCTACCTATTTCAAAGAGGCGAGACTTCACTTCCATCACTCATGCGTTTACTCTTTTGCTCCTCTAGTAGTATTTCTCCGGGTCATAAGATGCAATAACTTACTATCCTTGAGAAAAGCCTTCAGAATTTAATTTTAATTAGTCACAACTTGATTTATTGACTGCAGCTTTTCTCAACCAGTTGGTTGCAACTCCAAAGGGTCATGAAAGGTAATTAGAAGACACAAGGCACTTAAAATCTTATTACCGCCTAAAATAAAATAAAAAGTCTAAATCCTACTCCCTCATTCCACTCGCAGCATAATCCCCTAAGGTCACACCCGTAACCTTCCGAAACACACAAAATTACACTACAGTATTTAGAATTATGGTCACAGATTGGAGGGGGTTTAATTTCATTGTGAAGGGAAGGGGTCTTAAATATATTACACATGAAATAAAGGCCCATCTGACTGGAAAGAGTGAAAAATATTGAACTAGTCTTTCAATAAATATGCAAATTATGCATTAATTTATCTTCCCTCCTTATCTTATTGACTTATCTCACCAAAGAGTGAAAAAAAGTGATTGCACACCTTTATATCAAGCCACAAAACTATTTTTTAAATAATATCCAATTCAGAAAAGCATTCTGGCATCTGTCTAGCCCCCACTGTCTCCAATTCTATGGGCATTAGCTGTTCCAGCTGATTTTCTGGAATAAAATCCATTGATGTGTGTCAGTCAGGATCTTGAAAACTGAAGACCTGAGGTTTAAGAACCCAGTCTGCTAATATGCATTAAAATGAGCTAGGAGTCTTCACTGGACTTTGGTTCAGGCTCTGATAACCCCAACTCCAGTGAAAATTCATCCAAGTAAACCTCAAAATAAAATAAAATTATTTGCTTGGGTAAGATATAAAAAAGCTACTATTCTTGTTATTGTTATTATTATTGTTTTTGTTGTTGTTATTATTATTATTATTATTATTATTATTATTATCATTATTATTATTATTATTATTATTATTGCTGCAGGAATAATCCCTTCTCTCTATTCAGTGGGATATATCCCTCCTGGGGCTGCAGTTTGGGTCTCTGCTTTACAGACCAAATATACCAAATTCAGTGAAATAGAGAAGCCCTGACGAAAGCTCAGTAAAATGACTTGGAGTTGGATGGATTCATTCACGATGTTTTCCTTTGCTCGTATATATAGAATACACGTAGCTCAGCTGAGCTCCAGTTATAAGACAACACCAAGAGTGGTCTAAAATTACCTGAGGCAAACACCCTGAGGAGGTGAAGGCTTCTCTGGGGCGGTGCGTGGGGCCATGAGTAGGATGAACGGGATTAGAGGGGAAATGGAGTTGAATATTAAGAAGAAATTATTCCCAGCAGCAAGATCAGCTAAACTAAAATAGTCTCCCAAGGGAAGTAACAGAAATGGTGCTATTTGACTTCTCTAATGCTGGATTTGGCAAACTGTTAGAAATACAGCATGGAGAACACTTTTACATCTGCAGAGAGGTGGTGAGGACAACCTGAAACAACCTCACCAAATCCCTGACCTCTCTAACTGCATGTGCTTATGTGGAAAAGGTCCCCACAACACAACACTGCGTTAGCTATGCATGTGCATACTAGATCACAGTGGGTATGCAGATTTAATGAAACACTATACTTAAATTTAAATTCTTTCTCTTTTTTTGTCAGATGTTGAAAATTCCCACACATCAAGTAGTGTAAAAAAAAAAGAGTATATTTGTTTAACGTTTCTTAAAAAAATGCTGCTCCATAGAGGCCAGCATTATAATTAAAACTACTTAATCCAACCCCTTGAGATCCTTCCATACATATTGCCTATCCCAAGGCAATCTGAAATATAAACTCATTCAAAGTAAACCAGTCAGGAGGAAAACCAGAATGGTTTTCCTGATCGGATCCCAGTGGAACAGGCTGAGTCCGACTCCAACAGTGTCAGCTCTGCAGCATTCCTGAAAACAGGGCTGCAGAAGGGGAGGTTTGGCGTTGCAGGGGTTACTGGCAGCCAGGCATTCTGGAGGAAGCATCCCCACTCTGGTGAGATGTCCAGAGCCTAAGGAAGAGGAGAATTAAGTCTGGCCTTTATTAAATACCCAGCGCTGGCCTTTATAATATAATCAGCCTGTTTCCTCGATTATCTAAATCTTAGCCTTGTCACATTGTGTTTCTGTGCTAAGACAAAAATCATAAGACACAACTGAAGCTTTGCAGTCTTCTTTTTCCTGCCACTGCTGATGACTTAGTATTTCTTAGTGGTTCTAACAATGCAATACTTTCTTCATTTCATCTGCTTTAGACTGACTTCATTAGTGACTTCTGGCCACAGCATTTTTCTTATTGAAGCCAATAATTGCATTTCCATTGTAACAGCAAGCTTGCAAGTCTCGATGCTGGCCTGTGGCAAGGCAAGGCTTCAAAAGTCTCTGGACGTGGTGGGTGGCAGTCTCAGCACCCCAACCTGCATGTCCAGAAGGCAGAAGCAAAGTGCCTGCAACTCTGCTTCGTGCACCAACCTCTGGAAAAGCCTGGCTGGCTCACCAGCACCTGATGCCTCAGGGAGATGAAAATTTAGCTTGGACATCTTCAAGAGATGCCTTTCTCACTCTCCAGATAGACCAGCTACAAAGGATCTCCAATGACAGGAACAACACAGAGCTGCAGGGAAGAGCGGGTATGATTCAGCATACAGCCAGACTCGTCACAAGGCAAAGGTTAACGGGAGCAGTCTAAAACTCAGATAAGATTAAGGGAAACCAAAGCAGCAAAGAAATGTATGAAAAGCTATGGACTGAGAACATGAATCTTGCAAAGAAGGTGCCATCACCATCAGGCACAGGCAGCAGAAGCCCTGAAGCTTCTTCTGCTCAAACCAAAACTCCCACGGTCTTTGACTGAGACCAGGGGCAATTCTTCAGTTCCAGTGAATTACATTACTTTTATTAATATTAATTCTTATGAAGTTTGGAATGCCTGAAGACCCAGTCCACGCAGGTGTTTGTTTACATGTATAAATAATAAATGTTAGAGAGTGTAAATTATGTATATATCACAAGTCCTTTCCAGACAAAATGAATTATTGAGATTTGGTACCAGTTTGTATCAGACTTGCTGATTTTAGCATTGGCAACGTCTTGTCCTTGCACTGGAAGATGTTCCATGAGAATGGAGTTCCTCAGCTGGTTCAAAAGGATTAGGAGAAGTAACGGAGTAAAAAGAAATTTCCAAAAAACTTGAAAATGACCGGAGATTTACTGCAGTGCTGTATACAAAGGGAAGTAAACAAACACGGCTTCATTACACAGCTCACTACACTCAGCAACTGATATGCAGTCCCTGTTCCCTGGCCACATACAGTATCTCATCAGTGATTTCTGTCCAGGAAAGCCAATGAAATAAGAAGGTATGTTGCCAAGGTGAAGTTTTAAGAGTTACAATTTTAAATTTCCTATTAGGGATAAGGTAAGATTTATGGATGATATACTGTTTTATAAATATGTTTAGACAGTAAGTATTTTTGGCTTTAGGCTGGAATCAGAAAGCTTAGTATAAAGAAAGATTTTTAAAGATTATGTGGTACATAAAATAAATCCAACTTATACTTTCAAAGAGCCCTCTGGCTGTATAAAAAATGATGACAGTGACAGTGAAAAAAAAAATTTGCTTATATCTACAATGCTCCATTATTTTCTCATTAACTTGAGTTTTAAAGGGAATCATATTAGTGCCTCCAGAGGATGAGCTATATAAACAAGAGCTACAAATTTATCTGTGCGTTAAGATGAATGCTATGGTAACAGGTTTGATTGCTTTGGATGCAATTTAAAAACCTAAAGGGTGTATTATCCTGAGATAATCTCACCCTTGGGTGCTTATATATATTATATCTCATACCTCTAATCCTGTGGGACAGTGCCTAGCTAATAATATCCCGTTGCCTTTGTCTGGCTTGTCATGCTGCAACAGAAGCATGCCTCTTCCAACTTCAGATAACACATAGTTAAGTAATTTTGTTTTGATCACTCTGAATCCTTAGTTTATGTCTGGAGAACATGTAAAGATTTATTTCCTTGGACAGCAGGAAAAAAAATTCTTAGCAAGAGCATCATGCAGTATGCAGCACTCGGCGGAGCAGTGAACTTGCCGTCCTTCGAGGTGTCCAGGACTTGGCGAGGCAGAGCCACAGCAGAGCCTTCTGCTGCAAAGCCATGCAGCCTTGGGGACCAGCTTTGTGCCAGTGAGGGGTGCTCGGTGCCTTGGGTGTGGGTACCTCACAGGCAGGGTTTGCCGGTCTTCACAAGGGAGACATCAGCTGTTGCAAACCACCCCGACACAATTGCTCCTTTGGCCATGTCTCGGTGCACTGTGTCTTGCTGAGCTCCTCGTTGTGAAGTTGCTTTTAAATCCTTCTTTTGAAGTCCTGTGGATGTAGATTTACTGGAAAGATTAGGATGGCTTTAGCCTACATCAGTAGTTTTTATGTCATCACAGAAGTCTCTTCCCATTGAAATCTGACCTGAGTGTGATGAGGGAACCTCTGTGTGTTGACTGCTGGGTGACTATGGTGGACCAGTGTTTGGACATGGCCGCTGCACACCAGAAGATCACACAGATGAGGAGACAGGATCCAGTTCTCTGTACTGCGGATGAGGTAGTGCCTGACAGGCTCACATCCCATTATCCATAAAAAAAGTCTTGGAAGCCGAAGGCATTTTCCATTCTCCAGGCTTCCATTCTCTTCCATTCTTGAAGAAGAATCCATTTTCTTTCATTCTAGAATGGAAGCTTCCATTCTTCTTCTTTGAGAAGAATCTCAGATCTTACAAAGTTTGAAGGAAATGTCAGTACATTTACTTCATGCTTTGAATTGGTCAAGACAGTCGCAACAGACACTTTTCCTGTTTTTTTTCACTCAATCACAGCTCTCCTCATACTGTTTATGGCAACACTATAATTCTCTGTTAGTCATTGTCCTACATAAACTGCAACACGCTGACACTGGACTGTGATTTACAGATGGAGAGGGTGATACCTTATTAAAAGAAAATCACCTTGCTTTTCAACGTCTAAGTCAAATCTTAAGGGTTGGCAAAGACTCCTCAAGGTCCCACTCTGCTGTTGCATGCTTTTATATACTGTTCCTGGTATAAATTCCTTCTGAACATGCCTTCCCCTGTCAGTTCTGTTGAGCTATTTTTGAATGTCATAAACTCCTACATCTTAAAGCCAGGTGGTGAAAGAACCCCTATTATTATCACTACATTGTCAGTGACAATAACAACAGTTAATAAGTGATGATAGGGATATAAATGTCTGGTTCCTGTGTACAGCTTGTCATTTGCAGTCAAATCTTACACTGCTAGAGGAGTCTTTGGGACCAAATGCTGAGAAAATGGATGTCTTCTGGGAAGTGACTCCATAAAAAAGGCATCTATGTTTAATTCTCCTTAATCTTTCCTAACTTAAATATGCTCTGCTCATAAAAAAAATAATTGTCAGCCAGTGAACATGTACATATGTGTATTAAGGACTTTTTTAATTTAAAAGACCTGTCCCAGCCTTCATCAGGAGGAGAACAGGCCCTTGGCCATGTTGGCCTGGGCAGCATTACCAAAGTCTTGTTTAGGGAGGGAGTCGGTAGCTTTGATTCACAATCCAGAGGCAAATTTTTATTTTTTTTTTTTAAAAAGGAGGTAGCTAGTATACATGTTGACACTTCTCTGAACACAATACGACATTATTCCAGTGCCATGCTGCATTTTGTTTTATTTGTTCTCTATTTCGTATAGGTTAAAATGGGGGTATCACTAATATTTGTCTCAGAAAATTGTTTTTAACACTCATTTTTCCACCTCATGTAAAAAATAAAATATGGGCTCGAAAGCGAATTGCCTACCACATCTGGGCGAGACATGTCTGGCGTTTTGCCTTATCTGTGTTCCTAGGCTTTACAGGTCTGGTAAATATCTTTTTGCAGGACATCTCTTTCCTTTATGCATACTGCGTACATTTTGCCTCTTACAACATATTAAATAGCCCATGTAAGAAGAGTACATGAATTATTGATACTGTACCAGGAGAGAAAGTGTAGGGGGAACAGAGAGAATATTACATGACGTGGTAAAGCAACCACACGTTTCAGTTAGATGCCTGGGTAAACAGCTCTGTAGGAAACCCTGTGGTTCGTTGCTCAGCGCATATCCAGTTGATCTCAGGTGCTTTCTTGCTCACCACGGTTATCTCTTCCAGTTTTTAGGTTTTGAGCATAAGCTGATACAAAAGCTTCTACAAATTATTTAAGTGAGAAGTTGAGCTCTGTCTTTAAATGGGAAATGTAATTCCTTGCCTGTTGTAAAATCAAAGGACAGGGAGATCCAGGCTTCCCTGCTTCATTTTGATCTCTTCGCAGGATTCATTGGCTGCATTTCCAGCATTTTTTTTCTTCTGATGAATTATTCCTTTTGGCTGGGAGGGGAATCCTTTGTTTGCCACATCACTCTGAATTTCCCACCTCTACTAATTTCATTACCTTGCACAAACATGAGCTCAGTTCTGCATGACCTGAGGGTTGTGTAACTAAATAGTGCCTCCAGCTGACCACAGGTAAATTACCGAGCAAGGCACAAAGTCGAGGAAAGCAAGAATTCCGCCTACTGTGGAAAAATGACAGCTGTAAGATACGGATCTCCCACTTCCAAAATATATCTTTGTCTACCTTTTTAGTGTTTCCTTTTTGTTTTTGTGGATGAGGGTCAGACCCCATTTTGTCCTACAGCGCAGCCTTTGTGCTTTGTTTTGTGTCAACTTTGTGTTATCAGTTCTTTTCCTTTGACTGAAGTCAAACATCAAACCGAAAATCACTCCTTCATCTATTATAGTGTGAGTCAGGGAAAAAACCTTTACACTTTTCAGGAAATAATTGGGTAATGCTATAACAGGACCTCCAAAGAAAATCATGGCAACAGGCTGTCATAGGCTTTCAAAGCAAAGAGGGGAAAATTGTTCCATGAGAGCCTTTAAACAGTTGTATCTGCAGATTTCAGGTGAACAAATTGCACGTGGGCAGCAAGGAATAAATCAAGCACTTACATAAATTTTTTAGTCTGTATTGTTCCTGTCCCAAGCTCTACAATTTTGCATATCACTTTGAGCATTTCGAAATTTGAAGTTATTTTTATCCTCTAAGAAGTATCTTCTACATAAAGAGTGGTTGCTAATGTATTATAAACTAGGATTAGCTTAATTAGGGACTTCACGAGAAAGTAATGACTATTTAAGCCCTGAAAACAAGCTAATTATTTTGTATCACATTGTTGCTAACGCTGTCCTCAGTTCTCTTAAGGTGAATGTTCAAGAAGATGTATGGGAGACATGCTAATTAACAGATTTCTTGCAATCACGTTACCAGTTTTTGACAATATATTAAAAATCATATTTTATGCAACACTTCATATATATATATACACACTGCTACTCAGGTTAATTGACAGCATGATTCAGTGCTTTTTGTAACATTACATCACCATCAAAGTTGCTGCTAGAGTTGTACAAGGTACAACATTGAATTTTCCCTAGTGCTCTGCTGAAAAATTCCAGTAATTTCATTATTTGTGCCAAACATATTCATAAATTCCTCTATTTATCTTACTTTATCACAATTCATTCAAAATAGTTCAATAAATCCAAGTTAATAAGTAGAATCTGAGGATCTGAACTTCCAAGAGACAAGATCCCTTCCACAGCATCTGAAACCACTCCGAAGCATCTCTTCCCAACTGTCTTTATCCTGCCATTCCACCACGGCACGCTGTAGTTGGAGCTGATGTTACATACCAGCAGTTGGGAGTAGAAAGCCCATAAACTCCGCACCTTTCATATAATGCACTGGAAAGTAAACTTATGGCAGTTTTCTGTACCTATGTGTTTAAAAGCACGTGGAATATCTAGCATTTATTTCTCATCTATGCTTTCCCCATTTCTGTATATGATAGTTGCCTTTTCTTTGAAATCACCTGTAAATTCCTCTGTTCTTACCTTTCATATTCAATATTTCTTCATTGTTGCAGTATCTGCATTATCTGTACTTCCCATTCCTTCCAACATTTTTCACATGCATACATATACATCATATACATATTCCAAGATCTCACTGGTATATTTTCAATTAACGACTCAATTTATCCTGTCGCACAAACCCTTATAAAGTGACAATAAATGATTCCTAATTAGATAGCTGATTTCCATAAAATAGCACTGGAAATGAAGCAGATGAATTCTCAGCTCTACTTTTAACTGGCACATTGGCTCTGGTTCATCCTAAATTTCCCATGGTGTTCATCAATCTAAATCCCTGCAACCCCGCCTTAAAAAAAAAAATATCGGTAGAGATGCATAATACTAAAGGGTATAATTTCAATAAATACAAATATCTTAACTGGAATAATGCAAGCATATGTGTTCTTCTGCAAACCCAACAGCTGACAGAAAATGATTACACTATTATTAAGCATCTAAGCAGTTTTTGCTGCTAGGTATTGTCAAATCAAAATTACTAAGCTTCATTAGAGAGCTGGTGCCTTTAGAAGAATTACTCTGAATGTCCTAGATGAAGGCCCCTTCAATAAGGACTGATAGCGTTTCAGCTCTGCAGCCTACCCATTCTGGCTTTTTTTCCATCTTGAATTTCCCATGGTGTCATCTTATCTAATCACTGCTTGGTAATGCTGGCTCCGTAAGAAATCTTCCATAGAAAATGAGAGTTCATACATCTGTCTCCTGCTGAAAATGCTCATGAATAATGGCATGCCGCAGCACCAGTCAGGAAGAAAGCAAAGAGCAGTTCCAACTCGGTGTGAAAGGCAGAAGGCTCTGAGGGAAGAGAAATTCGATTCTTATTTTAATTCTGTATCAGGGCCTTCCTCAGGTCTAGGCTGTCCCAAACCGTTGAAGGAATATTAAGGGGGAAGTCACAAAGAAATCTTTTTTTTCCTCTCAGAGCAACAGCCAGACAACAGTTGCACCTTTCGTGGCTGGTTAGAAGTGCAGTGACAGCACTTTTCTCATATCCCCAAACTAAAACTTTGAAGCCGAGAGCCCCTGAGCACTCCTCGGTGAAATTCCCACCAGCCTGCAAGGGGCCAGCCTCGGCAGGGAAGCCGGCAGAGGTGTGTGAGCACACACACGTGTGCGTGCAAGCAGGCAGCTCCGTGCACACGCACTACATTCATATTTTCTTCTGACATTCCCACCAACTGAATGCCATTGCCATTTATTACTGTCATTACTGGATGCTTATTAATTTTATGCTTAATATTTTGAACATAAAACGGATCCCAGCCTTCATTTATTATAATAATCATCACCTTTTTCATAAGCCCAGCTTTGTACGCTGGCGATCCCTAGCAGACCACCTTGGCTATGGACCCTTCTCTGATGCTGCTGGCTAATGAAACAATTAATTTTTTAAGTCTCTTATTGACATGGTGATCCCAAGAGCACAGTATGAGTTAAATATTTGCTTATTATAATTGCACATTTCACATGCTAGGAGCAATTTCTGTATTATATTACTGGTTCAATATTCTGCACTGTGGAACTCTATCTAATAAAGAATCAAATTCAATCAGACTTGAGAACTATTCATGTGAATGACTACCATTACTTGATATCATCTGTAATGCAGTAAACTGAGTGTTTGATATAATGCTGTTATATTAGGGATATGCATAACATATTTGCTATCCATCATTTGAATCACAGAAATAGTGTGATCAAAATTAATTACATTTTAGAGTATGTCTGAATTACAGCTAATCAAAAAAAATTTCAGTTTAAACATGTTTTTCAGAGAAAAAATAGATGTGGTGCTGTGATCTCATTTGCAAAATAGCTTTTCTTAAGCAGCTATGCATGTCACCAAGAAAGTCTGTTCACTGCCTAAACGTCTTGCACTGCAGGCTGCAGTGATACTAGCTGCAGAATGTGACCTTCCAAAGAATTATTACACCATATGAAAAATATTACATCTGCTTTCAGGACAGAAAACTGAAGAGAACGTATAAAAATAAAAGCATTTCCAAGTCAAATATTTTATATGAAGTGTTACCCATGGGAGCTTTTTTCATAAATGCATAAATGCAGCTTTTGGGGAATGCCCATAATTGCTGTATTACATATTCTCACGCTTGGAAAACTGACTCCTGAATTTGAAAATAAATCAATTTGGGCTTTTTTCAAGTGATAGGGACAGGCAGAAAATACGTTTGCTTTTGATTACAGTAATTACTTATGTACATAAGTAACTTTCAGGTCTCTAAGAAGTTCACCGAGAATGGCTTTTATCTTCAAGCACAACTGGACCCCGGCCAGCGGGACAAATCTAACATAGAAAGCAGGCAAACCCCCAGGGTGCGGAGCTGATGCTGAGCTACAGCTTCGTCACAGGCACAGAAGGGACACAGTCTGAGGTGTCACAAGGTGAGTCAGGGAGTGGAAGCAGAGCCGATGCTCGGCCTTGAAGGGAACTGGTAGCGAGCACATCGCAGTCTTATGGGAGGGGAAGAAAAAAGAAAACAAAGGAGAAAGCAGAACTAGAGGTGAAGTCCTCTGGCCCCAGAGGAGGAGCAGTTATAGCCTAGGCAGTGTTGAAAGAGACCTGAATAAAGGGAGGGGAACACGCCATGCACAGAACAGGAGTTACTTTAAAGGAAATCCTCTCTTCTCATCAGTAAAAAGGGTTTCATGCATGCAGCTGTACCAGACCTCCAAAGACAAGCTGTGTGAGCTGCTGGATGGGGCCCAGGGTCCTCAGCAGGAGGTCACTTCATAGAAACATAGAATCATAGAACAGTTTGGGATGGAAGGGACATTTAAAGGCCATCTAGCACAACCCCCCTGCAGTGAGCAGGGACATCTTCAGCTGGATCAGGCTGCTCAGAGCCCCATCCAGCCTGACTTCCAATGTTTCGAGGGATGGGGCATCCATCACCCCTCTGGGCAGCCTGTGCCAGGGTTTCACCACCCTCATTGTTAAAAATTTCTTCCTTATATCTGGTCTAAATCTCCCTCTCTAAATCTCCTCCCCATCATTCTATGCTTCTATGATTCTCTTTTAGTTTAAAACCATTACCCCTTGTCCTACTGCAGCAGGCCCTGCTAAAAAATTTGTACTTAGTCTAAAAAGCCTGTCCCCATCTTTCTTACAAGCCCTCTCGAGTACTGAAAGGCTGTGATAATGCGTCCCCGGAGCCTTCTCTTCCCCAGGCTGAACAGCCCCAGCTCTCCTAGCCTTTCCTCCCAGCAGAGGGGTTCCAGCCCTCGGATCATCTCTGTGGCCTCCTCTTGTGGAGCTTCCGACAGGTCCCACCTCCAACAGCAGCTTCTGGCCGCTGCCTGCCCTGCCCGCTGCTCTCCACTGCCCCGTCCTTTCCACGTCTGTCCTGCTCCACCAGCCACACCGCAGACGCTTGGAGAACGCTTGGTGTCCTCACCTTGCAAAGTGCGCTTGGGACGCTCTAATTCAGCATAAGAGTCATTTAGCTGGGAAGGAGGAGTGTTTCGGTTGTGACACTGCGTGGCTCTAGAAGCTGCAAATGGTATTAGTCGTGCATGGCAAGGATTCTGGTGTTTGTGAACTAATCTTACTATCTTCAAAACATCTGTGGGATTTACCAAATGGTTTCTAACCTGTTTTTTACGAGGATCTTTGAGTAGTTCGCGTTTCCTACCATTATTCCCGCGCAACTAAGACACCTGGCTCCTTTTCAACTGGTTTTCAGACAAAATTTATTGATCTTGCTTCTGTTTCTTTATTATCTCAGGCAAATTCAAAACAGAAAAAAAAAAAATTAGTGTCCTGGTTTTGTTGACACATTATAGGAATTTAAAATCCAGTGAAATAGTCTTGTTGAACTGTGTCCTGCTAGACTTTCTACTAAATCTGCCCTCCTTCTTTTAAATCTTCGCAGTTTTGCTAATTACCTTCCAGGTTGGTGTGGATAATCCTAGCGCAGGTGCCAGGAGTCTCTGATAATATGAAATTTTAAGGTTTCCTATTAAACCTTCAAAAAATTCTATCCAGGGTCATACACTAGTGAGAATTCTGGAAATGTTAAGAAGAAATTCTAAAAGCTACTGAAAAAACAACTATTGACAACCAGCACAACTCATTCTGTATTTGCTTACAGTTCTGTTTTATACATGTATATGAACTTTCAAACACATTTACTCGCTTTACTGACATGAATAACCAAGGGCATGGTTTATAATGATTTGTCATCCGGTATTAGATTAAAAAATGTTTAATTAATTTTTCATTAGCCACCGTTAATGATGGGCTTGCTAACCATCTTGAGGTGAAGCCAAGAGCTATTAGCTGTATTAAGGACCAGTTTCAAGAAAATTACTCCTTGTATAATCCCCAAAATTAGTTATAATGGTTTTTCCCCTTTCAGAAAACTGTTTTAAGGTATAGAGATATATTGAAATCTATACAGAAGACAGGCTTTGAGGAAAAATGATCACGAAATAAAAATTATTGATGAATTTTTGCACCAATTAAAATAAAATAAAATTTCTTCAGGATTATTCTAAAAAAATAGTCTTGTGAAATTAGTTACTAGTTCTTGTATTTAAAAATCAACATATCCATTTATTGTATAGCAAAGGACTGAACCAGAGCAGGTGACCATTCAGAGGAACTTCTTCACTGCCACTAGACTTCTGTCAATTCTCTCAACTGTATCTTACTAAGACAGAAATCAGAGTTTGAACTGAAAATTTAAATTAAAATACAATTTAATTAAAAAATTGGTTTGTCCTGCTCTGTGGCCCCTGCTGGTGGGAAGGTTAAGCACGACAGTGGTTGTTGTGCCATGGTCTATGACTCAGAGAACTTTCAAAGGAATAAGACATATGTATGAGTAATTAAACTTGTAAAAATGGAGGGGGGAGGAAGGCAACTGAAATTATTTTTTCTAGCAAACCCCCTTCTGATTTTCAAAAAGAGGGATTACATTAAAAATAAAATCAAAAGCTTTGAAGTGTCTAAACATAGAGTGCTGCAAAATGAATAGTCTTAAAGCTTATTTTGAACAGGTGGGAGGAAGAGGCCTACTGAAATCACTGAGAAACGTGACTGCTCGGTAACTCTAAACCCTGTGGGTCTGAACAGGAATTTAGAAACCTAAATTTCAGCCTCAATTTTAGCACATCTTAACCAAAATCTACTTTCAATAAAAATGTACTCAACTTATGTAAACAGCTACATGAGAACGAAAATAGTGTTTCATAAAAGATTTTAAATTCAGTTCCATTCCCAGCTGCAATAGGTTATCAACATTTCTCCACAGCAAATGCAGAAAAAGGTGGGAAAGCCATTTTCCATGGCTTTAAATTATTTCATTAGGTTTTCTTCCATTTTTAATGTCACCATAACATATATAACACAAACCAAATATGTTAGAAACTCAAACGGAAAGTTGCTTCAAAATTGAAATATTAAAAAAATATATAATTTTATCTTGTGAGATTCTTTTACCTCTTTTTTCCTAAATGAAATTTCAACAAACTTGGCATGAATTCGACACGGCACTGAGAGCTTTCGTATGAATTTCAGTAGAAATTCAGAGCAAAGCAAGCCCCAATGCAGCGACCAATGCAAGAAGGGAAGAGAGGAGCAACAGAATCAGCCCCCAAGGACAGATTGTGTCCCCTAACATTTTGAAAGAAGATGTTTGGCCTCCAGTTGACAAACTTTTACACAACTAACCTCATTCTTACAGCACGGCGCTCCCCAGACAAAAAGCCGCAGTTGTCCACTGCTTGTTCTGCGGACGCAGCATGGATTTATGGTTGTCTTCAACCACCTCTGGAATTTAACTCTGTGTCAACGACTCCATGAACATAAATCCCACCTCCTGTTCCCTGTTCACTGGGACTGCTGCTGTAACGCCCCTGTAAACCCAAACCCAGCCGTGCTGCAGCTAGGCTTCCCTGCACAGAATCACAGAATCACAGAATGGTAGGGGTTGGAAGGGACCTCTGTGGGTCATCCAGTCCAACCCCCCTGCTGAAGCAGGGTCACCCAGAGCAGGCTGCACAGGACCTTGTCCAGGAGGGTCTTGAATATCTCCAGAGAAGGAGACTCCACAGCCTCCCTGGGCAGCCTGGGCCAGGGCTCCGTCACCCTCAGAGGGAAGAAGTTCTTCCTCGCGTTCAGACAGAACTTTCTATGCTTCAACGCTCATGCACGCACGAGTGATTCCGGCTGAGCGCGTGTGCGGGCAGGATGCTGGATTTCCAGCTCCGTGTGGCACAGAGGTTTTCCACGAGCCCTGCAGACACATCTGCGTAGTCAATGCCAATCGGAAAAAGACATCATCCAACCTTGGGAAATGCAAACATGAGTATAGCGAATCTTTAACCTGACCCAGAAGGGAACTGTGGAAAATAAAGAAGACATGCACTAATATCTGGATGCACGGTGACCTTCCTGTTCATATGAATTTCTCTGTATGAGGACAACCTCAGCAAGTGCTTACGGTTCAACACAACACACAGCGAATGTGTGCAACCACGGCATCTCCCCATCCAGGTCCTTTCCGGAAAGGCAATATTTCACTGAGAGCAAGAACATGCACTTTAAAAGCATAAAGAGAAGTGTAAGACCCTCTAAATGTCTTGCCTGAGGCAATCTGTTTCCTTTCACAGGATTGCTCTTGAAACAGGTCTACAAGGACTGTTCTTAGCACTTCCCATCAGCGCTGCAGCGACGAGGGCAGAGTTCTCACCCCAGATCCACACAGAGATCCCAGAAACACCGGTGGCTGCCACGGCCCCGTCGCAGCCGTGTCTCCCACACGTCCCAGCCTCTCTCCCCAGCACACATGGGACCATGGAGCCACTCACCTTGACCCTCCACGGGATGCTCCTGCAAACCGAACCACGACTTCTTCTTGCTGCACAAGGCAGATCCTACACCTCTCCAGCAGCTACGCTACCAAATCACACCCCAAAACCAAGGTCGGGAGCCACACATGCATCCTTGCTGATGCACTGCAGGGGTAGGGCACGAGGTTGCAGGACCCTTCCTCCTGAAGCACCAGGTGTGGGGTCTCCTCCAGAGGCTCCTGGTGGGGAGGTGTTCACCCATTTGGGGAAAGCTGCTGAACCAAATCTGTACATTCTAAAATGGGATGCTGAAATCAGGCCATACACAGGGAAGAAAGGCTTATATAAGCAAGCACAAAAAATGTATTTGTTTTCTTAGTATAAACCCATTTAAGCCAACTGGACTTAACGTATGCTTAGATCTGCTGCTGAAATATCCTGCTAGCCACCTTCGATTTCTACTGAAATGACCAAATATACTTCTCCATCTTCACTTTGATTTTTTGACCTGATAAAATCCATGTATATGTTTGGTCATTACAAATATTTGGTCAATATAAATAAGAAGGCACAAAGCATGAGTAGAAAACACGTAGTTTGCTCCTCGTATCTCTTCCGTACACAGTTACTTTCACGTACGTCTGACTGTGCAGCTGAAGAGGAGGCGTGGAAGGAGCAGAAGTAAAGGTGCACGAGTTACCACAACCCTGGCGCGTCTCACCATCTCTGTGCTTGGCGTTACAGTCTTACTAATGCTATTTTGAAGGAGGACTTTGGCAGGAGTAGAGGCATTGACAGAACTATCCACTATCAGAGCAAAGGCTCGGTGGTCTGTCTTTTGAAAATTATAGGCTTTTATTCCTCCCGTTAGCAAAAGTAGGTGTCTGTCTATCATTTGTTAATCAGTCTTTCCTGTATACTGTAGTGGAAAGAAAGAAATTGCAGATTTCACAGCTAAACAGAAATAGGGGGAAAGAAGCGTAGATGAAGCCTCCTGAGTCCACCCTGTGCTCTCATGGACCTGGGAAGGGGAATGTGGGGCACTTTGTCTGCAAGAGCAACAGATATTCACCCTCCATGTATCCTTTCGGGTCACTTTCTCCAAATTTCCCCTGATCTCTGCTACCCACAGCTTACATGACCCAGTGGGAGGTTTTTCTAGTGCAGACAACTCCAACAGCTCTGAAAAATCAGGGATTTGGCTCCTTAAAGCAGAAATTGCTGAAGTTCTGGTGCAAATAAATTCCAGCTGGTTCTAATGAAGTGATGTTCTGTCCAACAACAGCCGGGCAGAAGCTGTGCTTCTGTGCCCATTCAGGGAACATAAGGATACTACACTAAGGCTTCAGAGTTACTAGATTGTACAAATGTCAGACACAAACTAGTACAATACCCTCAGGGGGGGAAAAAAAATCATTTTATGAGCTACAAACCACATAAAGCAGCAAAATCAGAGACGATTTTAGATGAAGATGGAGGAGAAAATGTGCACTGCTAAACTCCCAGCTTAATGTGCAATATGTATATTCTGAACTAGGGGACTAAATTTAGCGTCCCTGCCAAAATTACAGCAGAGAGATTGGAAACTGGCCCCCCAGCGCTGGTACCGTTGTTTTTGGCACCGTCCCTCTCACACGACCCATTAGCTGTTCTGCCCAGGGCTTGCGCTGAGGACAGGGCCGTGGTGTACCATGTCCAGCACCTCCCGGAACATGTCAGGCAGTGAAGGATGGGAGGAAAAACCCTAGCAGCAACACTAACACTGATGTGGGAATTTGTCATGGTGACACTGAAGGTACTGAGAGTCCTACATCGTAATGATTGGTTTACAATAAAAATTACTCCAAATGCTGGATCAGAAAAAGGATGGTTCAGTCCATCAAATCACTGTCAGCTGCAAATTAGGTTGCCCATCCCTAGGCAATGGGGAACATAATTGGCCTTGTCCATTGCTGGTTTTATTTTTATCTGTTCTGCTAAACTCCAGCTCTTGCCTCGCTCGCGCTGGTACAAAGCGAGAACAAAGGGCTTGGTGCAGAAAAGCTCTTTCGCTCCTTACACCCACAATAAATAGGGCAAGTTAGCCCAGAATTTCTAAAATTAGCCAAAATTATTTGAGGGACTGCTTTCTGTCAGAGCGAGGTTACCTTCATGGAAAAAAGTAAGAAGAAATGGTATTTTAGCATGTGGACTTCCAGGAGCCTGAGACTGAAACAACCCTTAAACCTTCAGTGCTCTAGCTCAGTCCCCAGGGTTACACAAGAGGGGATGGGGGGGGGGCTGGAAACCTTCTCTTCTCCTTTCTAGTCCCGTGTATCGCAGTAACTTCAAAACCTGCTATAAATGCTGAAGAGGGGATGGAAATACCCACAGCTAACGCCTCCCTTCCTAGGGACTGATCATTTTGACAACGCCGGTTGCAAGGCAAAGTTGTTGCAATGTGATGTCTTGGCGTTTCTCTGAAATGTGAATGTAAGATGAGGTCATGAAGTTGTGTCGGACTGAAATAACCACCAACAGACTTCACTGGGAACATATAAGAAACTCAAAACCATTACTACCCCTCCAAAGTGTCAGGATATATTGATTTTGTTGCTGGGAAAACCTGTGCTATAAACTAGAAGTGGAAGCAGTCTCCATCCCCAGCATGACATACAACTCTCAGACAGTCGAGACTCTCTCTCCAGCTCTCCTTCAGATTCATATGGGTCAGTACTCTGCTGTCTTTAAGCTCCAAATATTCCTCTCTGTTTTCCTCCCTGCGCACAGGTTTTAAGACTGTGCCCTGCCCTCGGTAGCAGAGCTTTCTTAACAAGTTTCCCCGGCATTGCAGGCAACAGTGAGACTCAGCAAAGGAGAAAATCCACTGAAAACATAAATATAGCTCACTAAGTAGGAGGGGGAACAATGTCTGCCATCTTAACCTGTCTGTCATCTTAACCTGGAGAATTCGCTGCTCTACTTACTCAGCGCTCCCTTTCTCTCACTCTAACTTTAGGGCAATTTAGCTGCCACCTGTGTACCTGGGAAATCCGCTACCGTGCTAACGCCTTGCCTAAGCCCTGGCTCTGCGTGCAGAAATAAGGGCACGCACCAAGCAAAGGGAGAGGGAAGGTTTAACCAACCTTCATCTTGCACCCAGTACAAAAGAACTATGCCTATGCCTCACTACTCATAGGATTACATTCATCAACAAGGGCCAATAATTGGGAGTGAGAACAAATCAGAGACCTCTGTAAGGTACAAATGGCTATAAAGAGGTAACAATTATTTATCGTGCAGCTACTCCTACAGATTTGTGTGCTGTTTTTATCCCCCTTGCCTTGCTGCGTGTGTGCACGGATGGAAGAACCTCGGCTGCGGCTCTGCCTCAGCTTTGCCCGATCAGGAGATGCTGCAGCCTGAAGCGCGAAGCAAAAGAATACAAAAAAAGTTTGGAAAGGTGCATATAATAATTATCAAGCCTTATGAAGAACTAGTGAAAGGTTGTTACTGTTGTTATTGTTATTGCTGTTGTTATTAATATGAATATTTATATTAATAACAGCATGTAATGGTAGGTGAAAATCACATAGAGAAAGAGGTTTGCTGTGAAGATACCTGCTTGCCCCCTGTCTCATCCCGGGCAGGGAGGCAGCTCTGCTGCTAACACAGTGCCCCAATTTCTTCTCCTGGAAATAACAAAAATAATTCTAGCATACCAAAAACCTCGCGTCTAACCTCAGTCAATAATGCAGCCTGCACTGGGATGTCCCATGTCTGAGAGCTTTGCGGCTCAGGACCGCGCCGCCGTTGCAGATGGCTTCAGGTGGGCTTGCCGTGATAAGGCTTTCACGTGACGTTGTGTTGAGGTTGTCAGCAGGAGTCCTGCGGATTAGTGTCCCCTGAAATCTCGCTAAGCGGCTTGCCCTAAAACATGCTTTATGTGGATCATTTGGAAAACTTAATTATTACTATAAAAGTAGGGGGGGTTAATATATATATTTCTGTTCAACGCGCACTTCTACACCTGGGCTGTGTTGCTGAGAACTTCACTCATTTTTTAAAAGTCTGTAAAGAAATTCAAAATGTGATCCTGCTCTAAGCTGTAAGATGAAAATCAGAAGCAAAAGCCTTCTACCTTTCTCTTTAATTGAATCCAGCTGGCCTCCTTCTACCCTGCCTCGCAGACACTTACAGATATGCAAATGGTTTCAAAAAAATGTTGCCATTTTCATCTGCATTGCACACCAGAAAATCAGACAATGCTTGTGTTTCCATAGATTTTTCAGTAGTTTTGCCATTCTGCTGCTGTCACGTGTTAATCCAGTTTAACAGTACAATATGTTTCAGTCATATATTTAAAAAAAAAAAATCAGTCTCTATCTGGACAATATTGATGCTGTCCCTCTGACAAGCTGAAAACTTCAACATCTCCAGGGTAAATTTAGCAACGCCCATCAACAGAAGGAGCAAAAGGGAGAGGCCCGTGATTGCGGGGAGTGGCGGTGGGAAGGGGCAGGAGGTCTGGAGCCCCAAAGAAGCCACTGGCAGCTGCTCCCGCTGCATCTCCCCCATTCCCTGCGCTCTCCGCTCACTTAGGTATCTTACATCGGCAGTAAAATCAGATTTTTCAAGATGCCGCAGAGCAAGAAGAGCTGGGAAAGAAGCCATTTTGCTACCTGCGTACTTGTGTTGGGCAATTCCCCGCTTCCCTGTGTCCGGCGTTGGCCCTGGTAGGACCTGCACGTCAGGAGCAACACGAATGTGGCAGCAATGCGGTTCGGCAGTAAAACCACTCTGGCAGGGAGTTACAAAGGGCCTTGTCTAGCTTGTGTATTTAAGTTGGAAAATCATTAAAATTTGAGGGACTCTTTAAGAACATTTATGTAAGACTGGCCCAAATGGCTTTCAGTGGGAATGGATGCTCCCAGAATGACAGCCACTTCAATGGCAAAATACAAGATTACATTTTCAACAGTGCAATTTAACAACTTAATAATACTATCTTTAAAAATTAAATAAGCAAGAAAATAAACAAAGAGATTTTGTGCTAAGAAGAACATCAAGTCCCTAGGCCAATGGGCTCCCCTAAGCAGCTGCTGAGAGAAGAGCCTGCTTTAGCAGGACGGGATGTCTTCAGACAAGCTAGTGATTATCTGGGACCTTTGTAGAGAGACACCAAATGTTGGATCTTCCTTTATGGCTTCTATAGAAAAATAATGAACATTAGCAGCCTTTGGGAGAACTATGGTAAGGCGAGTCCAGAGGAGAGCCACGAAGATGATCCGAGGGCTGGAGCACCTCTCCTACGAGGACAGGCTACGGGAGCTGGGGCTTTTCAGTCTGGAGAAGAGAAGGCTCCGGGGTGACCTTAGAGCAGCTGCCAGTGCCTGGAGGGGCCGACGGGAAGGATGGAGAGGGGCTTTTCACAAGGGTGTGGAGTGATAGGACAAGGGGGAATGGCTGTGAACTAAAAGAGGGCAGATTTAGATGAGATATAAGGAAGAAATTCTTCCCCATGAGGGTGGTGAGGCACTGGCCCAGGTTGCCCAGAGAAGCTGTGGCTGCCCCCTCCCTGGCAGTGTTCAAGGCCAGGCTGGATGGAGCTCTGAGCAACCTGGGCTGGTGGAAGACGTCCCTGATCATGGCAGGGGGGGTTGAACCAGATGAGCTTTAAGGTCCCTTCCAACCCAAATCATTCTATGATTCTGTGATATTACCTGAATTTATTATCATTATGCACTGAGACAGAGTTGCAAGTATGAAGAGGAATAACCACAGGCGGATTCGCACACATCAGTCACTGGCTGGAAGGTTTTTCATGTACAGTTTTTTGTCCGTGCGGTACCTTTCACGGAGGGAATCCTTGGCACTCCCACAGTGTAAATTATTATTATTATTATTAATCCTTATGTTAGACTATTTCCACATTCACAGTAACTCCTGTGGGAAAGTGCAGAAGCTTGCTGGGCGGTGAAAACAGTTTCAAACCTACTTTCATTGACTGGTTTTTTTTTCTAAAAAGGTTAACAGAGCAAAACACAATTAGCCTCGAATTTTCCTGGGTCCATTGTATATTCAGCTTGATATATTAACGTTACCTTGGCTGCAGCCTTTGCAACGGCACCGTATCACTTAGGTCTTTCACTTTGTTCCTTGATACCACTCAGCAAGGAAGGAAGGACAAATCAGACAGCATCAGCTTGAAAATACGTTCAGAATTTAACAGCCTGATTGCTGCTGACCACCCAGAGGACAGGTGTGACACATATTTATGGGCTTGATTTTAAACCAATATCCATTCATTCCATTTATGAGTCCATTACATGTTTTATTTTGACAGTTCCACAGTGGTGTTCCTGCAGTCTTTTGGCCATAAACTGTTCACAGTGGGATGTTTAGCTTATTATTTGGTGTGTAGGCGCTGTGCACCCCACAAGCTGATGAACTATGTACAATTTATTCATTGGATTTTAAGCCTAGTTAAATCAACGGCTACAAGGAAGCCTCCCTTGCACTCTGAAACTGCTAACGTTTAATGTTATAAAAGTGGTTAGGAAATGCTGAGTATTGCTACAGATTTTACATTACAACATAGTACTGTCCTTCTTACACCAATACCTATGATTTTTATCTGTATTCGGGAATCCCAATCTTCAGAGCTTTTTGTAAATCTTCTTATATGGACATTTTTCCTAAAATTCCAGTTTCTGGAAGGTGACTACCCAAGAAGCTATTTCTAGCTGGCCAGCCAGCTGGAGATAGATGGATGGCATAGAAAGATAGCAAATGAATAGAAAATAAAAATCCTAAACGCAAGAACCTTGAAAAATTAAAGGCACATAAAATCATCTGAGGATGTAAGTTTGCATGCATGTGTGTGTGTTTGCGTATACCTATATGCACAAGCATACTTTCAGATCAGGATTTTAGCCAACAGCATGGGTTCAGAGCTTGGATACAAGGTGCTCAGTGTATGTCTTGGCCATGAATATACTGTTGACCCAGAAACCTTCAGTTCTTTCGTGTCCTTTTTCTTGTGTCATTGTTTCTATTGGCATCTGGTTCCAAATCTGTTTTTTAGTAAATTTTCCTACTGTATTTAATGAGGTTATATATATTTTAAGGGGTATAGCATAGGATCACAAACGGTTTGTCCCTCAGCATGAACAATCACAGAAATGCAGGGTTTGGAGGATGCTCAGGGGATCTCCCAATCCATCTCTGGGCCGTAGGAATTGCCCTCTGACGTTCCTGACACAAAATCTCACCCACCTTTTTCCAGGCCTCTTATGCCAGAGGCTCTGCAACCTCCTTAGCCAGTCTTTGCCATCCTCACCATCATAAACATCTCCCTAATATTTAATATATATCTTTCTAGCTACAAATTAAGACCAATTTCTTGTTCTCTCTCCGAGGCTATTTGTAGAGAACGAAGTATTGCCTTTATTTTTCAGCATATCTTTGTAGAATTCAAAAGTGTTACCATGTTCCTCCTGCTCTTCCGTTTAGAACAGTCCTAATTTACTCTTTCCTCACAGGTCGTACTTTCTAGACCTCTGATCCTCCTCATGCGTCTACATATAATGACTATCTGGATGTAGTGATCAAAAGTGGCGGTTCCCACTGTTTGTTGTAAAAGAAATTCGGTATTATATAAAGTGTCAAAAAACTTGAAAGAGAAGACCTGTCTTGGTATTTGAAAAATGAAAATCAGCTATTTTCCCTCTTGTACGAAATGATACTAGACAAGGAAACGGTGAACTACCGCATGTCAGGGACAGCCAGCCTGCCCCGTTTTGGATGCCGATTTCCATCGCCGAAGCCAGAAGGACAGCTGCCTCCTCCCCGGCTGGTGGGAATGGCGGAGAGCAGCGTTCCTCCTGAGGTCACTTCGAAGCTGAAGGCGGAGGAGGACACACTTGGGCCCTTTAGCTGCTTCTGTCTCTCGCCATTTCATAATTTTAGTACAATAAAAATAATGCCTTAAGTGCATGCTGACGTGTTAATCCGTCATGCACTAGAAACCCAAAGTATTACAGTGTTACTTGTCAGAAAAGATCCGCGAGACCCAGCCCTCTTTCGTCATTTTTGCAGACACACATCAGTCCACGGCTCCCATTACAGGTCACTGAAATAGGAGAGAGTCAGCTCATCTTGAACTTCATAGCTGAGCCCATTTAGGATGAAAGATCACCTCTTATTCATAACTTGGGGCGACTGCAAGACTTGTGTTGTCAGCAGCAACAGGAAAGGAGGACAAAGACTTGCAAGAGCAGAGAAGAGATCGTTCTCACCATCTCTTCCGTGACGGCTGAACTCCTTTTCCTAAGCGATTAAAATGACTATCCATCTCGCTGATAAGGTCTATCTCTGTGTCCTGACTGTCCTCAAGGAGGAACTGCAAGGAACGGTGCTGACAGCGAGCTTAGGAAAGGGAGGAGAGGGGGAAGAGGAGAAGTGGTTAGTGGTAAGCGGAAAATTCTGGCACCCCTGGACTGAACGGAAGTGTTACCATTGACATCACTAAAAGTAGGATCAAGACTGATCTGAAAAGCAATTTAGAATATGAGCTTTTCTTTCCAAATGAGCAGTAAGTGC
Organism: Opisthocomus hoazin; assembly: GCF_030867145.1. Classification (NCBI taxonomy): domain Eukaryota; kingdom Metazoa; phylum Chordata; class Aves; order Opisthocomiformes; family Opisthocomidae; genus Opisthocomus; species Opisthocomus hoazin. The sequence continues at coordinate 25,519,914 of NC_134417.1, forward strand.
CTTCCTTCACGCAGAATTCAGTGCAGTAATAGTGCCTTCTATTACATTTTAAATTGATTGGCTTGATGGCCCAGTGCTGGGGAATTGCCCTAGCATGATCTCGTTGGGCTCATGTTTCTAATTCTGGCAACTCTAAATCCAGCTGCCCTGAAAATCCATGCTGTCGCTTACAGCGCGTGCTGTAGGGTAATCTCCATTTTATTGTGGTCAGACAAAATACAGGAACGGGGATGTACATAAGATTAGGCCACAAGGTGGAAAGAAAACCAAGCGAAGCAAACTGGGAATTGCAAAAGAAAATATTTACGTGCAGAGTGCGTACGTGTAAAAACAAACCACAACGATTATTCTGCAACAAGGGTTTCAGCTGAGAGAATCCAAGCACCATTTTTGCGTTATCGAAGGGTTTTCTTAGGGGAGCACCGAAGCAGTTCTCATCTGAAGGTCTGTGTCCTACCACCGGGGTCTTTGGGCAATGGGTGGAGAGGTTTAGACACAAACAGTTCCAAGTCCACGTTCCTCCTTTGCGTGGTCCATGTTCAGCCTCATTCAGGACATCAGAACCCGTAGTTGTGCTACCACGTAAAAATAAGCCTCTCCACCGAAAAAAAAAAGCTCAAGAAAGACGCGTTACATTGTCACGAAGGAGGATGTGGGTCTATGGCTGCAGAACTGCCGGTGTGAAGTATGGGAAAAGCTGGAGAAGCACCTCTCTGCACTGGAGCAGAGCTCGTAACTCCGTAGTTTAGGTGGGACGAGATCACCCTGAGGGAATTATTCTACCTTTGATCCACGCATGAAATTCTGGCTGCTGTCAAAGCAAGTTGTGCATGCCTAACCATGGCTGTATATCATTCTAATAAAGGCCAAAGAGAAGCTCATATATAAGCGGAGTGCGAAGTTTTTTGACACTGGCTATAATAAATATCAGCACATTTAGAAAAAAATGCAGGCTTACGTGCCTGAGGTGGGAAAAAAGCTATCACTGTGCCTGATTTACTAGAAGGAAATGTTTAAGGCTGTTGAATCATTAGATAAAAAACTGATCTTGAAAATGTCAAGAATTGGTGAGGATAACAGAATTGTCAATTCTGTCCATTAAAAACTCCCTTTTATTTTGCCTACTTTTCTCTTTCATTTTTAATAACAATCCATTAAAGAAACTGCGCTCATGATTTGCTGGTATTTGCTGTTCTATTTTAATACTCTCCATTAGTTCTTTCCTCCTTTCTTTTTAATATTTACACATATCATCAAATACTGGGCAAAATGTCTCTGCTGAAAAAAATCCCACGAGTAAAAACCAATTACATAGAGCTTGTTACTGAGGGCATGGCTGGGGTTTCTGTACAGCTTCAGTGTCTATTGAGTTTAAAGTAGCTGAGGACTTTTACACTAGAAGTAGTCCACGATAACAGAATTTGGTGCATTGTTATTACCTAACTTCATCTAAAAATAATGCATCAGTTATAGTGGATATAACTGCCCTGGGAAAAATCAGCAGCTACTTCATAGGATAATATATAACTGATAATGAGGTGACTAACAGTAAAAATCGTGGCCAGGAACATCAGTTTGACATAAGAAGCTCTCCAACCCGACAGATTCCAGCTGGAAAAGCCCAGTTTAAAATTCTTACATTTCCTCCATTTCACGCGTATTCAACGCTTATGCAGTTCAAATAATCTGTGCCTGGACTTACACATGGCCTGCCAAACACCAGGGCAGTACGGAGAAAAGGACACCAGCCTGCAGCTGAGCAGCCAGCAACGGGCTGAAGGTGCCTTAGGGCCTCCTGCAGCTCCCCTTGGGTTCGAAACAAGGACCGAGCCTTGGCCTGAGTTCTCACAGTCCAGATCTCATCCTCCAGCAGTCGATGAAACCTCTGCATTGACTTGAGGGGGACAGGACAGCCCTCTGCACCAAACTGGGATCTCCTGGAAATGAGTCGGAACAGTTGACACAGCAGCAAGAGAGGTCGTGGTCCCTAAAACAGTGTTGGAACCACGCAACACAGATTTTAACCAAAATACTCTCTTCCAAAGATGGATTGTAGGTAAATTCCACCTGATAATTTTGTTTCTCTGTCTGTTTGATAAATGAACCAAGTAACAGAGAGGGCGAAAGAGAAGTTAAGCTTCACAAACTGCTTCGCTAACAGCCATGCAGAGAAGATTCTCTGTCCTGATTTTCCTCTATCAACATTTTCAGAAACACTAAAATTTTTCAGTTTGAACAATTTATAATATACAAAACCATGAATATTTGAAAGGTTCTTTAAGAAAAAAAAAGGGGGGGGGGGAATCTCAATTTTAAATATGTTTATCTGAACACCCCAAACAAATGGAAATCCCATGGGGACACAAGAGGGGTCACCAAACGAGCGAAGGCATTTTGATCTCCGTGAGGCTCAGCTTCGAGCCCAGCCCAGGCAGCCCCACGGTGCTGCCAGATGTCTGCCAACGCTGCTGCCCAGGACCACTCTCTGCGTGCTGGGGAGTTACAGCCCTGTATTTCCCACAGCCCAGCACCCCGGCCTTTCCTCCTAACGCCAGGATTTCCACGTTACATCGACGAGGCCCCCGAAGGCAGAGTGCCCCACAGGAAGCCCTCTCCAAGCTGCCGGCCTCACCCTGCATCCCGGCAAGGGCACAGGAGCATCCCTCCCCGGAGCAGCCGGCTGGCAGCTCTCCCAAGCAACCAGCCTGTGGGTTTTGCGTCACGGATCAATCAGGGTCGCAGCCCGCTCGTGCCTCTCCACTCCCCCTCCCACGCTCGGGTTCCCCCATGTTCGCCCGCTCGGGGCGAGCCCCCCTCCGCGCTGCCGGCGTGCGGTGAGCTGGGTGTGAGGGCGCGGCAGGAGCTGGCTCGGCCAGGGCTTTTCGGCAGAAACGCAGCCGGATCCCAGGCGCTGGCTGGGTCTAAAACCGTTCAGCACTTGGATCCAGAACCTCTAAACTACTCCGCAGCTCGAACAAAGCACGGAGAGCCAGGACGCAGCTCCCATCTATCATAATTACAAGAGAGCTTCCATTGCCCTTGCACTATTTATTGCTTTTGCCCTTACCATAGATTGCTCGAGGCAGAAGAGACTATTAAAGATCAGAATATTTCTTTCCGGACAGGCAGGGTGAGTTTTGGTAGAAAACTCCCTCTCCCTCTCAACCATCGCCACTTCTGGCAGGGAGGGCAGGGGCTGGTTTGCGCTGCAGGCGGGGTGAAGCCTTCAATGGCTGCGTTGCGCCGACTGCAGTGGGGGGAACGGTCGCCTCCAGTGCGAACGCGATGCTGTGACGGTACTTTCGGGAAGGCACAAGAATCTCTCAAGTATCCTTTTGTCACAAAAGTTATCCATGGCTTCTCTCACCCTTGTTTTCGCAAGGCTGGCAAGGGAGGGGAAAGGTGGATTTCAGGAATTACGGCTGAGGCTGGGAGGAGGCGGCTGGGAGGGCACCCGCCAGCTCCCACCCGGGTGACACGCATCTTCCCGGACTCCGCAGCTCCAGGACGGGGTTTCGCAAGGCAATAGCTCACTTGCCAATAATCATAATTCTTATTAATAACCGAGTGACGTCCTCATCTCGGTTACATCAGTCCGCCGTACCCTCCTGCCCATCACGCTCGGGCTGATCCTGCTCTCAGCAGCCTGTGTGGACAAACCCAGCGGGGACGCAGAGGTTGCTGGGGCGGGGGGCGATGCGTGTCCCCCTCCTGGCTGGGGGGACAAGGGGACACAGCTCCCCCAGCCCGGCCAAACCCCCCATTCTCCCCCTGCTGCCGAGCTGTAGGGCGGAAAGAGAATGCCGGGGGGGGGGGGGCACCCCCGCTCCCGAGGGCATCCCGCGGGGGCTGCCCTGCGGGACGGCCGAGGGGGAGGGAAGGCTGAGCAGCCCGGGGGGTCCTTGGGGAGGGGTAAGGGGGGGGGGGTCCCGGCCCTGTCTGCGAGCGGGGGGGGCCCCCAACCACAGCGGGGTGCAAGGGGGGGTGGGGGGCGCGCACAGCCCCTGAGTTGCTGCTGGAGCCGCCGGGCAAGCTTGGCACAAGCACAAACTGTTGTGGTTTCGCCCTTTTCGCCCGCTCCCCCCGCCTGTCTTTCAAAGGCGGGGGGGGGGTGTCAGGTGCACGTTGCCTGCTGGCACCCCCATGTCGCTCCCGCGTCAGAAAAAATGAATGCTGCAGAGGTTTAACGAGGAGGGAGCGCTGCGTCCATATTGCGCCGGCGAAGGCAGGAGAGCATGGGAGGGAAGATGGTGCGCGGGCGCGGAGGCAGCCCCCCTGCCCGCGGAGAGAGCCGTCGGGGGGCGGCGGGAGGCCGCGGGCCGCCCCCGAGCTCCCCCTCCCGCACCCCCAGCTTTGCCCCTCAACTTCTTGCTCCCGAGCCGCGGTTCCAGTTAAGTCTCCTCCGGGCCGAGTTGCCCCGGGCATGCGGGAAGGGGGACTTAAGGCGGAAGGGGGGGGGGGGGGGCGGGGGATGCTGCGGTGTCCCCCCCCCCGGGGAGTTGCGCGTCTCCCACGGGGCGCGCAGCCTCTCGCCCCGCTGTGCGCGGGTATCCGCGCCCGGGGATGGGTGTGCGTGGAGATGCGCGGGTATCCGCGCCCGGGGATGAGCGTGCGTGGAGATGCGCGTGTATCCGAGCCCGGGGATGGGTCTGCGCGGGTGTGCGCGGACGCGTGCGGACGGCGGGGATGCGAGAGGCATCGCAAACCCCCTCCCACCCCTCCGGCGCATCTCCCCCGCCAACTTTGAGCCGCGCAAGCCTCCCCTCCGCGGGTTCCCCCCCGCCCCTCCCCGCGCAGCCCCGTTACCTGCCTGCGGCTCCCGGGGCGGGGGGCTCCCGGCCCTCCGCCCCCGCGCAAACTCCGCGGTGGAAGGATGCGAGAGGTGCCGGGTCTCCCTCCCCGGAGGTTTTTACCTTTGCCTCGGCGGCGGGCGGGAGGCTGCTGGATCCCGGAGGCTGGAGCCGCGGCAGGGCGTCGGGACAGGACGGAGGAAAGAGGGACCGGGCGGGAGGAGGAGGAGGAGGAGGAGGAGGAGGAGGAGGAGGAGGAGGAGGCGGCGGCGGGCGCAGGGGTGCGCGGCGGGGGGGGCTGGGGCGGCCGGGCCGGGACAGCGCTGCCCGCTCCGGGCTCCTCTCCGCCGCATCCCCGGCTTGGAGAAGCATCTCTGCTTTCCTGCACTGTTCGGCTTTTTCCCTCTTTTTTTTTCTTTTTTTTTTTTCCTTTTTTTTTTTTAGAAAGGGGGTTGTGTGTGCAAATTGTGACCCACCGCGGCGGCTTTTTCCTCTCTGATTCTTCTCGGGGTTCTTCCCTCCCCCCATCTGCTCGTTTCCCACTTCCCTTCCTCTCCGCCAACCAGCCCCCTCCTTCCCTCTTCGAAATAAATAAATAAATAAATGAAATATGTACAGTCAGGGCTTCCCAAATGCGCGCCCCCGACCCGGCGCCGAGCACGCCCCCTTCATTTGCTCCCCTCCTCGGAGCTGGTTTTCATGACGCGGAGAAGCCCCGATCCAGGGCAGCAGCAGCACCGCACACACACACACACGCACGCACACACCCCGCACCCCCCCCGCCGGCTCCCGCACACGCGTGGAGCTGAGTGGCCCCCGCCCCGCCGCGCCCCAACCCCCCCCGCCCGGCGCTGCCCGGGGGAGGCGGCGGAGCCTGCAGCCCCCCCCCCCCCCCGCCTCCCTCCTCCCCTCGGCGTGCCGAGCAGCAGCTCTGCATCCGAAAGGGGAGCATTGAGGGGCTCATTGCATTCCCTGCACGTCTCAGGCTTGCTGCCTTTTTTTTTTTTTTTCCTCTTTTTTTTTTTTCCCTCTTTTTTTTTCTCTTTTTTTTTTCCCCCCCTTCCTTTTGCCTCAGCTTCAGCAGGAGTAGACAGAGAGAGAGACACAGAGAGGGAGAGACAGAGAGGAACCAGCAATCTTTAAACTCGAGCTTTTTTCCCCCCCCTTCCCTTCATTTTTTTTTGTAACGATGGGCTAAAATCTCTCCGGCAGACCGGTAAGTACAACCTTTCCGGATCCTTTTGTTTCCGCCTAGGGTCAAAGACACCCCTTCTTCCAAAAAGGAGATATAAAAATCCCCTTTATTTAATTTTTTATTTATTTTTTTATTACAGCCTTTGCAGAAGAGAAAGAACTTAAGTGGCGAATATTTTGCAAAGGAGACAGAGAGACTGATGCTGCAATACAGCTCTCATCTCTCTCCCTTCTTCCCAATTAGATGCTGGTTTTAATTGCAGAGGGTATTTCTCTTTTCCTGCTTTCAACCATCTCCTCTTTCCCACAGGGGAGGGTTTCATTTGCAAGTTGATCCTAAGGATTTCTGTTCCTCTGGCGTTTCCCTCCCTTAAATGCATCTTTCTGCTCTTAAGTTTGCGGATGGGGGGCAAAATTTTCTAGCTCTTACACGAGGAAGGCAAAAAGGACCTTTTCTGCTGAAAGATTAAGACTAAAAGCAACGATCGCTCCGAGTAATTCTAATGGGCATTTCAGTGATTCAAGGAAGGCTGCATCACCGCCGTTATTATTACCATCCTTAGCGTTTCTCTGTGCCCGTGTGTTTCAAATATCTGGTGGAAGGAAGGGTGAAACCATATGTTGAAGGAGCTGCATCTCATTAGGACAGCGTTATTTTCATCTGATGGGAGAAGAATGGTGTCTTCGTTTGGAAACGTGTATAGTAGGATAGACAATTTATCGGCCGGTAAGTGTCAAGGTATTTTTTCTTTCACTTTCAGCTTTTTAACCGGGTCTCCTGCTCGGTCCGGGGGAGCAAAAAATACCCTAACCCGAGGCAGGCTGAGCCTTTTGGTCCTGGGTGCCTTTTTCGCTGTCACTTCCCTTTAGATCTGCTGATCGCATGGGCATGTGCTTTAGAAAGATTAATCATCTCTAAACACTCTAATCAGCTAAAATGACTAATGTGTGGTGTGTATTTATCTGATAATATACCAGTTGCATTAATTCATCGTCGCGTTTGGGAGGGGAAGGTTTTCTTTTCAGTCGGGGTTGTTAACCGTTTGCTGTTTTAAAGACATTGTGGGGATTTCTGAAGGGAACCGTTTTGCCGGGGACAGCGGCAAACCTCGCACATGCCTTTGAACTTGCGTATGGAACATCTTGAGCCGGGAGGGAGAGAGATTCCAGGGCTGAGATTCGGTAACTTTGGGAGTTTGCATGTATGAAAGATGTAGTGCGACACCGGGGAAATCCACCCACTGGTATTTCCCCCCGTAGCCTGCGCGGGCTGTGGTGGCCACAAAGCTAAAATTGCAAGTATGAAAGCCGTGTAGTTCTGGACTCTGGTCCTACGGTGGAAGACGTGCAAAGACGCAACGCGTTCAGCCTGTGCGCCCACGTCGCTGTGTGGTCTGCATGTGCTGTCCTCTTTATAGGTGGCATTTACCGGCGGGGGGGTGGAGGGGGCGATAAGGGAGGCTGATATCGCGTGATTAGACCGTCTAACGTCTCTCAAGTATAAATCAGGGCAAGGCTCGCCCGTCCGACACCCCTAGGGCTGGTTGTGAACATCTGCCCAACAACTGCTGAACTTTCCAGGAGCCTAACGCAAGTCTAGCAGGTAGGGGCTGAGGAAAAGGAGTGGGACGGGACAGAAGTACTGAAATCTGCATTTTTCTTTCCATTGCAGTTTTGTAAACGTCAACAAATGATGAAACCTTCCACGGCAGAGACGCTCCACAAAGGAAGGATGTTGTGGGTAATTCTTCTAAGCACAATCGCTCTAGCATGGACTACGCCAATTCCCTTGATAGAGGACTCGGAGGAACTCGATGAGCCCTGCTTCGATCCCTGTTACTGTGAAGTGAAGGAGAGCCTGTTCCATATACATTGCGACAACAAAGGATTTATAAATATTAGTCAGATAACAGAGTCGTGGTCGAGACCTTTTAAACTTTATCTGCAGAGGAATTCCATGAGGAAATTGTACACCAACAGTTTTCTTCACTTGAACAACGCCGTGTCCATTAACCTCGGGAACAATGCACTGCAGGACATTCAGACGGGGGCTTTTAACGGGCTCCGAGTTCTGAAGAGGTTGTATTTGCACGAAAACAAATTGGACATTTTCCGAAACGACACTTTCCTGGGTTTGGAAAGTCTGGAATATCTGCAGGCAGATTACAATGTCATTAAGCGGATTGAAAGCGGGGCATTTCGAAACCTAAGTAAATTGAGGGTCCTCATCCTAAATGACAATCTTATCCCCATGCTTCCCACCAACCTATTTAAGTCTGTGTCCTTAACCCACCTGGACTTGCGCGGGAACCGGCTGAAAGTCCTTTCGTACCGCGGGATGTTGGACCACATTGGCAGGAGCCTGATGGAGATCCAGCTGGAGGAGAACCCGTGGAACTGCACGTGCGAGATCGTGCAGCTGAAGAGCTGGCTGGAGCGCATCCCCTACACCGCGCTGGTGGGGGACATCACCTGCGAGACCCCCTTCCACTTCCACGGGAAGGACCTGCGGGAGATCAAACGAAGCAAGCTCTGCCCCATGCTGTCCGACTCCGAGGTGGAAGCCAGCCTGGGCATCCCTCAGCTGTCATCCAGCAAGGAGAATGCGTGGCCTACCAAGCCGTCCTCCATGCTGTCCTCCTTCCATTTCACCGCTTCCTCTGTTGAGTACAAAACGTCCAACAAGCAGCCCAAACCCACCAAGCAGCCCAGGGCGCCCCGGCCCCCGCCGACGTCCCGGGGCCTGTACCCGGGGCCGAACCAACCGCCCGTGGCTGCCTACCAGACCCGGCCCCCCATCCCCATCATCTGCCCCACCGGCTGCTCTTGCAGCTTGCACATCAATGACCTGGGTCTGACGGTCAACTGCAAGGAGCGAGGGTTTCACAACATCTCCGAGCTCCTGCCCAGGCCCTTGAACGCCAAGAAGCTGTACCTGAGCGGGAATTTGATCCAGAAGATCTACCGCTCCGATTTCTGGAATTTTTCCTCCTTGGATCTCTTACACCTGGGGAACAACCGGATCTCCTACGTGCAGGACGGGGCTTTTATCAACCTGCCCAACCTGAAGAGCCTGTACCTGAACGGCAACGACATCGAGCGGCTCACCCCGGGCATGTTCCAGGGCTTGCAGAGTTTGCATTACCTGTACTTCGAGTACAACCTGATCAGGGAAATCCAGCCGGCGGCCTTCAGCCTCATGCCCAACCTGAAGCTCCTCTTCCTCAACGACAACCTGCTCCGCACCCTGCCCACCGACGCCTTCGCCGGCACCTCCCTGGCCCGCCTCAACCTGCGCAACAACCACTTCTTGGCACTGCCGGTGGCCGGGGTGCTGGAGCACCTCCACGCCATCGTCCAGATCGACCTGAAGCTCAACCCCTGGGACTGCACCTGCGACCTGGTGCCCCTCAAGCAGTGGCTGGAGGCCCTCAGCTCCGTCAGCGTGGTGGGCGAGGTGCTCTGCTCCAGCCCCGAGCGCCTGGCCCGCCGCGACCTCCGTGCCCTGGAGCTGGCGGCCCTCTGCCCCGCCGCCCTCCGCCCCGCCGCCGCCGCCGCCTCGCCCCCCGCCGCCCCGCCGCCGCCCCCCGCCACCGCCGCCTACGAGCTGCCGCCGGCCGCGCCCGTCCCGCTCTCCGTCCTCATCCTCAGCCTCCTCGTCCTCTTCTTCTCCGCCGTCCTGGTGGCCGCCGGCTTCTTCGCCTTCGTCTTGAGGCGTCGCCGGCGGAAGATGCCGCTCCGCGGGCCGCGGGAGGGGGCGGCCGGCCCGGGCGGGGTCCCGCTGCGCTGCCCGCGGCTCTGCGAGGAGGGCGGCGGCGGCGGCGGAGGAGGAGGAGGGTTGGTGGGGGGGGAGCGCTCCCCGGAGAAGGCTCCCACGGCAGGCCACGTGTACGACTACATCCCGCACCCGGTGACCCAGATGTGCAACAACCCCATCTACAAGCCGCGGGAGGAGGAGGAGGAGGAGGAGGAGGCGGCGGCGGCGGGGGGCGGCGGGGAGGCGGCGGAGCTGCTGAGGGGGGGCGGCGGGCAGGAGCCGGGCACCAGCTACCGCACGCTGCTGGAGAAGGAGCGGGAGTGGAGCCTGGCCGTGTCCAGCTCGCAGCTCAACACCATCGTGGCCGTCCACCCGCAGCACCCGGCGGGCGGCGGGGGGCTCGGCGGGGCGGCGGCGGGAGGAGGAGGAGGAGGAGGAGGAGGGGTCCCGCGGGACCGCCCGCCGCCCTGCGCCGTGGGCTTCGTGGACTGCCTCTACGGCACGGTGCCCAAGCTGAAGGAACTGCACGTCCACCCCCCTGGCATGCAATACCCAGACCTCCAGCAGGACGCCAGGCTGAAAGAAACCCTGCTCTTCGCGGCCGGCAAGGGCTTCCCGGACCACCAAACCCCCACAAGCGAATACCTCGAGTTAAGGGCCAAACTCCAAACCAAGCCGGATTACCTCGAAGTCCTGGAGAAGACCACGTACCGGTTCTGAGCGCCGCCGCCCGCGAGCAGAGGATCCAGCTGCGGGCTCTCCCCCCGCCAGATGTGCGCGCCGCGGGGAGGGGCCGGTCCCGGATCGTTCATCGATGAAGTGCCTTCGCAGACTTTTGCCAGCAGATGTTAATCAATCATTATTTTTTTATACTGAAACTGAGACTTTGACTGTGCCATGTCTAAGGTATATTATTATTATTATTATTATTTTATTATTATTATCGGGGATCTTTGTATTGATCCTGAGTAAATTCTATGTGTGTCTCTCTCTTTTTTCTTTTTTTTTTCTTTTCTTTATTGTTGTTTTGTTATGTTTTGTTTTGTTACTTTTTGTTTTCCGTTGCAGTAACTTTCCTTTATATTTTCCCTCGGAGGGGAGGGGGAGGGAAGATGATGGCATTTTTTTTGGCTTGCTTTCTTCTTGCCCATCATGGCACAGATTCTGTACATTTATTTAAGAAAAAAAAAAAGAAAAGAAAAAATGCAAAGAAGCAAACGAGCGCAGTTTGCTGCATGCCTGGAAACTGCAAGGGGGAAGGGAGGGGAGGGTCTTGCTCGAATGTCTCACTCTTGTCTCTCTCCCTCCCTCGCACGCACACTCACACTCACCCTCACCGCCCCGCCCCCCCCCGCCGCCAGCCCGGCCCCCCCGCGCAGCGTCCGCCCCCGCGCAGCACGGGAGCGGGGTCCCGCTGGCCGCGGAGGGGACCCCCGTTGTCCGGGGGGGGGAAGGGGGGGGGTTGGGTGGGGGGGGGGCACCCGGCGCCGGGCAGCCCGAAGGATGTAACCGCGTGGCGCACACACCTGAGGGGATGCTTGGCGACACTTCATCACGACGCCATGGTTTTTTGGAGGACATCCGCACTTTCCTGATAAAAGCGACATGCAAATATACAGAAAAAGGAAAAAAAAAAAAAAGCAAAAAAAAAGCTACTGGGCACCTATCACTAACAGCTTTGTAGGAAGCACTTTTAATGTTTTCTCTCATACACGCAGACACGCACACACACAAAGGTACAACAATGTGCATATATTTATTCTGTAATTTCAAGTGAATATAAATTGTAAAGGTAATGTTTAATCATTGTACAGTGATGCGTCTGGTATAGCTTTCCTAATAAAACGTTTTGAAAAAAATGCATATATATATATATATACCCATATATATATATATAGGAATACAAAGCTTGAACCTGAAACTTCAGCTTCCCCCTACTGAGATTTCCTTCCCCTACCTTAACCTCGAAAGCTATTTTATTAATAACGGTTCAATGCACTGTGATGTTAACAGAGAAAAACCCTGTACAGCTTCTCTTGCCAAGATACCACCTGAGACCTTTAAAAATCTGATTTACAATCTGTATTCCCACCTTGCGCTGTACGTCTGGCGGTTCCCGCCTATTTAAAAACAGACGGCAAAATTCAGGCCGCGGCCTCGCACGGCGTTTCCCGCCGTTACCTTACCCGCTGCTGTGGGTGTTCCTCCAGCCGCAGCAAATGCGAAGCGAACGGTCCGAAGGGGGTGCGAGGGCGGAAAAAATCAAAGCGCATTTCGATTTTGGGAAGGGGTGAAGCCATTTGGGAGAGGATCCCAACGGTTTCCGTCACCCGGACCCTCCTCCCCACAGCCGGGGGGCCCCGTTCGCTCCCCGCTGAAACCGCAGCGAGACCAAAGACGATCGGATTTCCCATCCCGGGAAGGTCCCGGTCGGTACCTTGTCTCCGTTGGTATCTTGTCCCCGTTGGCACTTTTTCCCCGTTGGCACTTTGTCCCCGTTGGTGTCTCGGCCGCGGTGGCCCCGGGCCGGGACGGCGGCGGCGGCGAGCGGCTCCGCGCGGCCGCCAGGTGGCGCCGCAGTTCCAGCGCTGGGGGCTGCGACCGGGCGGGAGCGCGGGGAGGCCCCGACGCCCCCGGCCCCGCTCCCGGCCCCGCTCCCGGCTCCGCTCCCGGCCCCCTCCCGCCCCGCTGAATGTACCCCTCCCCCCGGGCGCCTTATACCGGGGCAGGCGGGGCCGCCAAGCGGAGGCCCCGTAGCCGGGCGCCTGTGTCACCGAGGCGCTACCCGAAAGACCTTCAAATACAGAATTTTATACAGAAATATCGAATATATCTAGAAATATCATTTGTCTTAATGCAGCAGCGGTAACGGTAATCTATCCAGGTGAATTGTGATTATTTTCCCCCCACACTGCTCTGAAAATTTTTTCCCTGGGGCGTTTCTTGTGGCTGCTGTCAGCGGACCGAGGGTCTCCGTGACCTGCCTGGAGCGGGGCACGCAGCCTGGTGTCACCTCCTCCCTTTCCCTTGGGGAACAACTTGATTTCACCCAGCACAATGCGTTTTAATGGAGATAAACCCATGAGCACTCGTTTTCACCCCAAGTGTCGCGATCTGTAGCTTCGGCGAGTACGCTTGTTGCTGCCTTGTTTTGTCAGGCTGTCTGGGAGAGGCATCTGGGTGCAGCAGGAGGGATTTCCCGAGCCTTGGTGGTAGCTGGATGTGTTTTGAGATGGAAGGACGGCTCCAAATGTCTGTGAATCTAGCATTGGCTCTGTAATACTGGTCAAAAAATCAAGCGTTTGAAGTTCCCAGATTCCTCTGTTGGGTTGATAGTGTTTTGTTACTACTGCCTTCAGCTCTAATCCGTTGGGGTTTGTTCATTTGGGTTTTTTTTTTTTCAATGGATAGTAGAAGAGCATGCACGTGTTACAAGTAATAAACATCAATGTGCAAAGGCCAGATCCTTCTTACGATAATCATAAGAATTACATTGATAAGACTACATGCGAGTAATGCGTGAAGCTGTATAAATCAGGTTAAAGTACAACTCCTAGTGAGAGTGGTGCTGTATACATTTGGCAATGTCATCAAACCCCCAAGTGTTCATACTTGTATCCAAATATAGTAAAGCCAGCTGCAAATAATGTTTATATTTTAATTAAACTGCAGGAAGGCAAGAGAATTTCAACATAACTATAGGTAGTAGTCTCACCCGTGAATGGTGAGGAAATCTATTTATTCAGTGGAAATAAATTTGTTCTATGAGAATGGAATTTTTGTATTAAAAGAGATAATATTTGGCTTACTTTGAGTTATTTTTCTTTCCTTGTGTAGGAAACTTCCACTTCCTCGTGTACTGGAACCATTTGGGGATGATTCACTCTGAAAGTGTTGATAATATTTAACTGTGAGATCTAATGTGTGTTGAAATGACTTCTGTTTTGCTATTTCATTGTGTTGAGCTGAGGCTGAGTGGGTGGCAGCGTTACTTTCCACTTCAGGAAACAAACGTGGATCCATCATCTCTGATCTGTGACGGGTGACTCTTTACATGCTTCAACCTGGTTTACTCCTAATTAATAGGGAGTATTAATGAGAATTACTATCAGCGGTATTATTGGTAGCATTAATGATATTGGGAAGGAATCAAATAAAGTCAAGTGATCTGCATTTACATTAGAGCTGTTTGATGGGATACTATTTTAAATAAATAAATATTTTTTTAGCTTATTTAATTATTGTACGAGAAGTACCTGGTATTGTCTTCAGCAGTTCCACTTGTGGTGGTGCTCAGAACCTGGCAGTAAATCCTTCATCATGCACTTGTTCTATTCACTCATTGACTATACTGAAATTCTTCCTACAGGTGGAAAAGAAAAAACGCCAGGTAAGTCCCAGTCATAGCCAGTAATGACTGCATATGGGAAAATAGAAAGGAAAATAGAAAGGAAAATAATGGCGCTCAGTGATCAGTGCTCTTTTGTATTTCCTGGATATTGCCATTCATGTCACCATCATATTCTACCTGGGTTAACAGACTTGTTTGAGGCTTTGAAGTTGCTTCATGGATCTCTTGACTGTATTAAGAACGAGAGAAAGATCTGACTTCTGGAAAGCCATCCATCTCTGAATGTCTGTCGCAGCAAGCCAGGCCCCGTCCTGCTCTAGTGAGGTGAATGTTACAGACAGGCCGTTTGTGACGAGACTCAGTGCACATCAGTTCAGCTGTGGCAGCTCAAGATTTTGTCAGAGACCTTTCCAGACAAAACCACCTCTGAGCACGTCGTCACAGCTAATTTGTTTTTAAGCTAGGAATGTACAGTTACGTTCAACTTGTGCTCTCTGCTGTAAACTTTTACGGCAACAGGACAGAAAGGTCTCTACAAAATGTCAATATGCAATGCTCTACGCCTCTCAAGCACCAACGTGTGCAAACAATAGCTCATGAGTGCTACACTACTTCTACTTTGTTCAAGTACCTGCTTCCCATGAGCTGTTCACACGAGTAAGACGTGATGAATTGGCTTTAGAACAGAAATGTTCATGTTGAAAAAGCGTGTAGAATTTGGCTGTAAGTTTGGAAGTTCATTGCTTATCTACGTTACTCAACCAAAGAGTACGGCTTCTGGCAAGGCTCCAGCCACTGTAAGCAACAAGGTGGGAGCTCGTTCCAGCATTGCACTTCTTCTAGAGGCATTTGCTTTTGCAATGTGGATTTATGTACACCTCAAAATCAGGTTGTTGCACATTGCATATTCCCATTTCCTGAGTTTTCCAAGACTTGATTCTAAATCTGACATCCTCATAACTGAGTTTCACAGTGAATTTATGTATGGGTTGTACAGTAGAGTGCAGTTATTTGCATGGGAGAAATGTGTAGTAAATTCACCCAGTATGTAGTTTCACAACATCTTTGTACTAACAACAGCTCTTTGCACAAAAGTATGCTATTTTTAATACTTTGTAATGCTGATGTGAGTGGAAATGCGTCTTTTTTTCTGATTCTTGAAAAATTCCTGTTTTATTTGGGCAAGTGTAGCTATGGCCCATTTTGAAGCCTGTTTGAGCTAGTGGAAGAAGTGGAATGTGCTTGGAACAAACCCTTGTGTGGGTACGGACTGGAGACCTGATTCTCCTCTCTTGAAGCCAGTGATGAAATACCACATTACTGCTCAGTTTTAGCCAACAGACTCAAATGAAAAGCTAAGTCTGATCTCAGAAAATTACAACATATATTAAGGGGATTCAAGTATCTTAAGTACTCCATGTGACTATTTCAGAATAAAAGGATTAACAGCGTAGAGAAAATGCTTTTGCTATCAATTTAGTAATTTTTCTGATTGACCTCGTTGACAAATTACCAAGCATTCTTTAGTGCTTTTTATTTCAGAAGAAGAGCATTTGCATAAAGGCAAATACGAATGTGTCTCAATAGATTCAAGAAATGGGGAGTTAGGTACCAGAGTTTAGACCTAATGTCATAGGTAGCCAGCTAGCCAACAAGATTATTAATGTAAAAATTGCAAATTATTTGGAAATACTTCATTAGTATTATCTTTTTCTTTAAAAGCAAGAGTATTAACAAGCACTGACAACTTTGTTTCATATAATTTTTTAAAATGTCTTTTACTTGATCCTTATAGTTTCCCACTTTTAAAACTATGTACTTCTCTTTTCATTTTCGTTCAGGTTGTTGGAGGAGTTAGGGGGTTTACTGATGAAAGCATTAGCTTTGCTACACATGGTGTTCCCCAGAAGGCTACGGGGATGAAACCTTGCAGGTTACCTTTGAGCGCTGTGAAAGTACTTGGAAACACTCCCTTGTGGTGGCATTTTCTTTATTAAATTGGTCGATATTGTGATGGTTTTCAGAATAGTGCCAGATGGCTCATTTTTTGTGGAAAAACGACCGGAGAAGGCTGGAAGGAAGTGGCATTGCTGTAGGAATTCCCTGTCCAACAGTCGTACCCGGTAGTTTCGTATAGTGGATGTTGCGTCAGCCTTTACATTTGTGAATGTTAAGGAAGTTAATCTTAAGTGGGTTATTTTTAGACCTTATGAATATGTATTTATATGCAATACTAAGATGTTGGGTGCCTTAAAAAGAATAGGTAATAATAGCGGGCATAGCACAATATAAAATATTAATAGCTCAATCATATGTCATATACCGAATCTTTCATGTCCATTTACTTTTTCTAACATCTTTATTTTTCTACTAGATTTTTCTAAATCTCTCAAGAATATCCTATATATTCTATGAATTCTGAAGGAATATTTTAGGGTAGCCAAGGGTCGAATCTTTCTGTATTTGGGAATTCAAACAAATAGCACTAACCGTGGAGGAATATTCCTGTCCATAGCATGTGGCAAGGCAAATTGGCGTGTTGTGGTCACACTGTGCCAGTAAGGGAGGTTCTCTGTGGCAAAGAGGTTTTACAGTAGGGCTTGAATAATTTTGAGCAGGAGTTCCTGAACTGTGATAAATCACTATTGGACTGGCATAGACCTGAGACGTGCTGCTGCCATCCCTTCTGCTGATGGTGGGACCTGGCACCATTGGCGGTGGGGGCTCCTGCAACAGGAATTCTAAACAAACAAACAAGCAAACAACAAAAAAATAAAAGCAGAAGAAAGGTTTGGGGGTCTTTAACCTACAGGGACCATCTCATGGGAAGTTAATGACTTTCCCCAAATGTTGAAGTGGCATTAGCATACTGATTATGGGAAATTATTTTTTTTTCTTGCTTTCCTCATCTTTACTTTGCTTTTCTGGAGACAGTAGCTGGTTTACATGTTAAAGAACTGTAGAAATGTATTTGTTAGTGTTTTTTCAGACCGTAGTTGTTTAAAACAAAGTCAGTCTGTCACAACAGTAAGTGCCCTAAACTGAGATGAGTATTCTAGAAAGCTATGTAAACCTTTGGTTTTGTACTTTGTCTCCAGGTTATTATATGTGTGTATATATATGTGTGTAATGCTCATTATCTGAATAATTCTTGAACCAAAGTCTGCCATTGAACTTTGGAGGCTGTGGCTTTGCAAATCAGGGCTAATTAATGGGAGTTTTTTTGTTCCATGATTGTTTGGTTTGATTTTGTTCAGAGTGTGACTGGAGAGAGGAAGACATTCCAGTGTGAAAATTCTCATCCAATGATACTTTTTAATAGGACTTTCAAATTTAACCATTTCTTTTCTTTTCTTTGGAGAACAAAGGAGCTGTGCTCAAAGGAGCGTAGGAATTGCCACTCAGGCTTGGAGTTGAAATGTGTTCACTCTGCTGTGTCCTCTCATTCCCGAGAGTGCCCAGGACAGTCTGACTGAAAGGAAGATGCAAGAAATTCCTGTTATTGAGATTACAGAGTCAGATGTGGCCAGCTGAGCTGCTCCACCATTAACTCTCACCCTGAGCACTCAGGGACCCGGGGTACTGCACCACTGGAGGTACGGGTCCTGTGTGCACCCCGAGCAGGGGAGTGCTGAGCACTGAGAGAAACCATGTTGTAGTGTTTCGTTGAAAAATGAACTTTAAAAAACTGGACGTCGGTAATGGATGCTGGCGATTTAAAAATTTGTGTTCTTTAGAAAACTCATCCAGAGTTTCTCTGGTGCTGTTGAACTGCCTTGCGAGGGCACATCTGATCAGTCTTCATAATGGCACTGCTGAAAAAGATGTGTAGCTAAAGCATTGTTCTTAATTAGAGAGCATTGTTTCTCGTGGCATCACTTCTGTTATGTTTTCTTGCAGTGACCCAAAAGCCTGGCTGCTTTGGAAAGTGGATAGTATTGGCAAGCAAAGAAATATGGCAAGTAAAGGTATTTTTTAGATCCAGTTTATGCTAGTGTTTTCTTCAAAAAAAGGGCAAGTCATAGCTATTGGCTTCTTGTTCTGCAGCCCTCACTGAGAATAACTGATTAAGGGAAAGAGTCAGTCGTCGTTCAATCTGTGTTTAATTGTCTTCTTCGGTTTTAAACCAACAAAGAAATGTGGATGTACCTAATTTTTATATATACACACAAATACATCTATATTACTCCTGTGAGCAATGAGGGGCAGTGATGCTAGAGCCAGCAATGCTGATGGAAGGAACGGCATTGGCATCGCTGGGAGACGAGTTAAGCTGTGAGAAGCGGGAGCTGTGCCAAGGCTAACCACGCGAATGGCACCCGAAAGTCAAGCGTCTCGCTGGTCTAGAGGCAGCCAATAACAACACACGATTCTTGTTGAAACCTCTCTTTCTAGAGCAGGTAAACAAATATCTCACAGAATCCCATTTTTCCTGCATTTGGCCCAAGTTCTCAGCCAGCCTCCAGGTTGTTGGCATTCTCAGCATTGCTTTTACCTGTCTGCATGCACAGATGTTCATTTGGCTGACACGAAGTTTTAACACCTCGGTTTGCACATTGACCACGTGCGTGAAACGGAGACCAACTGAAAACATGGTTATCTTTGTTGGGTTTTTCTATAGAGTGGTGTTTTGCACCTCAAGACTTCATTCTGTAAGATGTATCGACTGGATTGCCTACCTGTAACTCAGCTTTGTAAGCCGCCTCCCGAGGTTACCCGCAGTGGTATTACATGCCCTGTGCTTTGCCAGCCCCTGCAAGCCAGCCAAAGTCTGTTAAAGCCTTCAGAGCACAAAACACTGATAAGATGGACCTCTAACATGTATGCACCAGGGATAGAGCGGAGATGTTCCATGTGCAACAACCTAAACTCAGTTGCTGTTAACTCAAAGCAGTAGTAACTGCCTCCAGTGTCATTACTTCTACTGGAACAGAGCGGCTAATGTGCGTAACGTAAACGCTGATACTAAGTATGTACAGTGTATACATATATACTGTGTGCATATGTATGTGTGTATACGTGTATACGCTGATGTGGCAGTGCAGAAGTCGATTTTTGGAAAGTTCTGGGAGATTCAAGTGTATGGCTTGCTTTGGACTGCTATTAAATATCTGGGCATTTTGGTTATGAAGCTAAAAACAGGTAGATTAAGACCTGCGTGCTCAATGTAGGTCAGTGGAAGCACTTCTCAGACATATTAGCATTTTGGACACTTCATCTTCGCAGCATATTGCATCTCCTAGAAGAGGTTAGTAGAGGCAACGCAGGAGAAATTGCTGCATCTCAAGTCAGTCAGAAAGGTTGCCAAGTTTCTCAGGAACCAGAATGGCAGAATAACGAGTATTATATTTAATTCGGGATGGAAAGGCAACCGTGGGGAGTTCAGCGGAGGCAACCCAGATTGTCTTGGCTCCGTGGGGGAGGGAGAATTTATGAATGTAGCTAGCTACAAACAAGCAAGCTGTGTGTGCACTTGTGTGTGTATATATATTTATATATATGTACATACAAATCTGTGTATGTGTATATAACACTGTATATATGTATGTATGTATATGCCTATAATGTATAATACGTGTATCTATAGATATGTATACATTTATATAAATTTATATTTCTCTAGATAAATATTCATGCAACTATGGGAAAGAACATTTCAACAGTGTGTCCTTTTCTTTAAAGCCCAACAAAAAGCTGCTTCCATGAATATCATACTGGCACAAATGTCTGAGGTTATCTTTTCTGTCTAGAAACGTGTGCTGCTTTGTGGTTGAGCACAAGCCTGGAAGGTTTTTCCTATTCCAGAGGACTCCAAGTCAGTCATTAGCTGCTCCACATCTGTTCTACATTTGTGAAATAAATTGGTGGCCAGAAGGGCTCAGGGCTGGTTTGAAAGGCAAAGGGAGGTGGTTGTGGACTGTTTGTGCTCTGGAGATCTCTGTTATGCTGACAGAGTTTCGGTGGTGACACAGCCACAGCAGTAATTGTTCTGGTTGCTGTAAATGTCCCAGCTAATACTGACAGCTTCTGAACAGAGGGAAAAAAAGGTGAATTTCCTGCTTTGGAGTAAGTTATGCGAAGTCTGATTGCTTTGACTTGGTGATGTATGGATTTCCATTTAGGGTTAGGATGTTAGGCTGTAAATTAAGAATCTTAGCTCAGTGAATGTCTAGTTCAGGATGTGTCTTTTATGTTATAATTGATTTTAAATAATTTCACTTCATCATCAGAACAAGCTATACCTTAATTCATTATAAGCTCAAAGAATTTCTCAGCTGGAAACCCATTCATATCAGGGTGAATTTTGCACTTCAGTGGGGTTGAATCAGATCGGAGTGTTTCATTAAGCACTGACATTACAACAGTCTTGTAGCTGTGCAACTATTAACTAAAACTGTAATTTTGTAATAAAAGTGAGCCTAAAAATGACTTACTAGTTATGTATTCTATGATTATAGCATCCTTCTATCGATAAGACCTTTACGCAGTTGCTGGGTATTGGCAAGGCTTTTGATTTTGTGCTGCTGATCGTTGCTCTGAGTTTTGCCCGTGATTTGAGCTGGAACGAGCTCAGCCCCTGGAATAACGCGCCATCGTACGCTGCAGTTCAAAGGGAAAGCTGCGGAGTCGTGATCTCTGCGAGCATCCCCTAAGCCGCCTGGCCTGAATGATTGCCGATCGCTGAATTGCCGCCCGTGTTGTGCTGGAATAAATGTAGGTCACGATAACGTGGATTTGTTGTGATGTTTTTAGCTCCTGTGCGGCAGAGCCCGTGTCCTGCTCTCACCGTGGGCAGGGACGGGCACAACGTGCTCGGGGCTGGTGCGGCTGCGGAGAAACGTCCTTCTGCCTCTGATGCCAAACAGGCCTGCGCTGTCGTGGTTATTAGAGCAGCGTGGGTCCGTCAAGCTGCCAGTCTGCCATCGTTTGCAAACTGTGATGTGATTAGAAAAGAGAAGGGGGAGAATGGCTTATTTCTTTCCAAGTCCTTTGCTTCCTTTAGGGCAGAAGACAAACAAATAGGAAATGATCACGGAAATCAAAACAAATAGCCAGGGGCTTAAAACGTATGATATTGAAATATTTATTTTAAGCTTCTTGATTATGCTTTGCCTTATTATTTCATCTGGAGGAAATAAGCACCTTATGGGAAAGTGCTTCCCAATCTCCTTTTGCATAAATGTTACAGTGAATCTTTCTGTGATCTATAGCTGCCTGTTCAAGAAAATAGGTCATTTCCATACAAATGTCATATTTTTATGTGGAAAATATGCTGAATTCTTAGACTGTCTTCTAGTTAGAGCAATCCTTCTGCTGTTTTTGTGATTTCAGCATATTTGCCTGGATGAAGACAATCGGAAGGGGAGCAAAAATAAATGATTATTTTTTAATTAACTCATGCAGGCCTAATGTCAGGCGAACCACTTGAATGCAGTGTCTCTGGGGCACACATAGGAACATCACCTTTGAATGGCTAATCTTTTTCGTCAAGAAGCATCAGAATTTTTGCACAGTGTATCAAAAAGCTCAGAGGGCCGCTGCTTTGATGAGCATCTGGAGACTTTGGGAAAGAAGTTTTTCTGATGTCACTTGTTAAAGAATTGCCTAGATGTCCGTATCCTCAGGGAAGCAGCCATTCACACAAGAAGCCCACAGGCTGATGCCAGTGAAGAAATGACGAGGTCTGCAAATCTCCTCGTACTCTGTAGCAATCTCTTCCTCGCAGGATGAATTTAATCTGTAATGAACCTGGGCTACTTGCACTATTGCCCTAAAGAAACAATAAACCAACCCTGCCTTCTATATAGTTGAATTTTGCCATGCCACTTTATACTTAGGAAGGGAACAGTGTGGTTTGAGGATCGGATATACAAAATCATGTTGTTGCTATAGAATAGACGTCCAAATAAATGACATGACCTAAAGCACGTAGGTGCCCAAGGCCCCGCTGACATAAATCGTTGCAGCTCCGTTGCTCTCAGCGGCAGTGCTCGTATCCTTGTGCTGGTGTGGTGGTTCAAAAATGTTTGGTACCCGCTGGTGTAGCAGTTTCTCTGGAGGGCTTTCCATGCAAGCTGTTAGTATTTTATTAAATTAGTTTAAAAATGAAGATGAATAAACCCAGCTTCTCAGCTGTTTTGTGCTGGCATCTGCCCAGCGAAGTGCTTGGGCTGCTCGGTGCTGGTGAGGAGCTTGACCCTATATGTGGCAATCTTCTCTTCACCCAGATGGGGATTTTCTTCCTGTGGGAGTGCAAAGAGCTGAAGCCATTGCTGATGATGATGCTCTGTGACAGTGCCTGTATCACTTGGCTTGTGGATGGGCTGTTAACTCAACAAGGATGAGGGTTCCCCAGGCTCCTATCCAACTTGTGCACAAGCTTCGATGCCCACCTAAAACCTGCTTCTGTCCTTATGTGTTGAAAAAAACCAAAACCAGGCAAACACAGATTCTCTAGGAAAATCCCCCTTTATCAAATCCTGCTTAAACCAATCCTTAAAGTAATTATTAAGTGGAAAGGACAGTGGCACTCCACTGGAATACACTATGAATTTACAGGAATTAGGCTGCTACAATTCATGTGAAAACAAGACGTCTCAAAGGTCTGTTCCAAAGAATAATTATCTGTTATAAAGCACTTAATGACTGAGCAGCTTTGGAACTGAGTACTGATGTTCACAGAAAAGAACGAAAAAAAAAAGGATGGAATAATGCTAGATGTGGCTCTTTGGATGCAGCGGCTGAGCTCACGAAGCTGCAGTTGTGATGGTTATAAAGGGAGGCAATGAGCAGAGACAGCAGCCATCAGGGAAGCCGTGGCAGTTTTATGGCCAGGACAGAGCACAGAGATACTCTCGTTATGACTATTGCTGGCATTTGGATGGGAATGTCTGCTTATTCTTTCGTGGTGGCTCTCCCAAGCCATCAGGCACTCTTTGGCTGTTCAGCCTCTCCTCAAATTTTGCATTCGCTTTCCATGGAGGTCATGTTTACGGAAGGTGTGTCATCCTGGAGAGCAACATCCTCTGGTTCGAAACACCATCCTGAATCAGCAAAGCTCAACTCAAAGACAGCAGCAACCTATAGCTTATGGGTAAGCAGGTGATAAATGCTTTCCTGAACGGGGCCCTAAAATACCGCTGCTTTATTGCTAAAGAGGTGGTAAACTCCTATAAAAGAAAATTGTATTAAAAAAACTAGAGATATTTTCACAGTAATAATAATGATAAAGCTCTGTATAATGCATTTTATTAACAAATAATCGGGTACTGACCACCAAGGTCTTATCTGCAATATGAGACACCTATCAATTTTTCCTATGACAAAGTCTTTATTTTTCCTCCTCTTCCCTCTGTAAATCATTTTGGTGCAGACTCATCCTACTTTAATGAGATGCCATTTGTTCCACAAGTAGCATATGGGAAAGGAAAGTGATCTTAAGAGTTTCGTGTCTTAAGCAGAGCAAAACATTCCTTGGCAGAGGTTTATCTTACTCATTAATCTTACCTGGAGCTTTGGGTGATTGTGTTGTATCTAAACGCTTAGATATTTTGAATTAAATAGAATTTAACTGGAACTTAGTTTCTGTTCCTAATTTCCTATCTCTACGGGGAAGACAGTGAAAATTTCCTATCTCATAAAAGTGTTATGAGTATAATGTGTGTTATTAGATGTCCAGATACTCTATTTAATGGAATATTGTATATATATAAAAAATGGAAGAAGTATGTTACTAGTACTTCTTTCTGTAGTGAAGGGATTTTAAGCATTATGTAAAAATACAACAAACAATAAGTTCTTATTATTATCAGAATAATTATTAACTTCTCAGAATACTGAGCTATGGTGATAAATCACTGACAGCTCTGGATATTTGGGTGACAGTGTAGATGCTGGTGGAGAAGGATCAAGTCCTGAACAGTTAAGACAGTGATTTTGTTGCTGAAGATTTTTTGTCTTCAGAATTTTTCCACAGAAAAGTGTCTGCTTTTAATTGGAAAGCAAAATCCTCAAACTGATTTTTTTTATGATTATTTGGTACTTGAAAAAAATGTGACTCCTTGAATGTTGCTGCAAACCAAAATCTTTTCAACATTGTTTTCATCTTAAGAAAACACATTTTTCAGCTAAAGTAAACTCTTTTTGAAGCATAGAGAAGCTTTCTGAAAATAATATTAATTTAGAAGAAAATATTTTCTACTAATATATGTACAGCAATTTTTCCTTTATGATTACAAAAAAACATGCTGAATTTTATGTGCTTGTGTTCGTGCAAATTTTTTTTGTAGGGAAAAAATAATATCTGTAATTTCACTGGTATTACAGAGGAAAAAACACTCAGGCACACGGAGGTTTTGTTATCTGTGCTCAAAAACTTAGTCTACCTGAATCGATTTTTCTAACAACAGATATTACACATTCTATAACTTCAGTAGTTGACTACTTTAAGGAAGAAGTAAAGGATGGATAACAAATAAAGGAATGAAGTATTGAAGGAAAGAATAACAGAATTATTGCTGGCAAAGGGCTTAAAGTTCCAAAACCAGGCTTCCATTGCCAAGAAGTGTGGGCGTAATCAACAGGGGCTTGCAAATGCCTGATCCTTTTGAATGAGCGTCAGACCATTTACTCAATTCTGGTATTACATTATTCCAAATGCAAAGAGTGACTGAGTTTGTAATCTTTGTTGCTGTCCAGCTTGTCATTACTAAAACTAATAGTTCTTGGAAAATGAAAGAGTGGGAATAGTAGAACCTCAGGAAAATTGCAGTTACCTTGCTTTTCCAGCAATGTGCAACACTAAAACCCAAAGTTATAGTATCTGTACTGAAATTAATGAAGTAACAGTAAAATTGAATGACTAATTACGGAGAGAAGAAGGGAAAAAGAGTTGAAACATGTTTCTTTAGTTGGCATGCTAGCATTCATCTGTGTGTGGGCAGGTCCTTGACTGCTGGGACTGGTTAACACCAGAAACAAGATGAAGGAAGGACCTCACTGCAATATCAGAGGAATGGTCTCAATGACCTTTTTTTTTTTTTTTTCAGATTTTGTGCAGCGTTTATAGTCTTCAATAATATAATGGTCCTTGAAGGAGTGCAGACAAACATGTTTTCATCTGTTTATTTGTGCATGGCACATAAAATGTGCATATAGGCTGAAAATCTGTATATGCGTAGGACAGATATGGCAGCATAACATACCTAGAAGAATTAATGCTTGCTGGTAAAGTCATAGTCTTAGTATGCTCAAATTAGCCACTGTGAAGACAAAGCATGTGCTGTACACACTTGCAGGTGTGGGTAAACGTTGAAAGCATGAACACTGTTAAGCTGTTAACCCACTGAATTTCTTTCTTACCTTCATTATCGGCTGATTTTCACTACCTATAATTAATGTGCTTCGAGTGGGTGGATGTCTTTACATTTGCCTGTTTCTTTTCACAGCCAAATCAGGGAACAAGAAAAACTTAAAATTAGGATTCTCTGCAAAATGTTTTCAAGTTTCCTGGTGGGCTGGGCAGAGAGCGCCCAAACAGGGCAATACACTGCTGGAGATAGAGATGTTTGAAAAAAAGCTGCGATCCTGAAACCTTCCAGATGAAAAGGTGCTTGCATTTTGGACTAGTTTACAATTCGTAACTTTGCAACTCTTTGCAATAAGTAAAGAAAACTCAATTATTCAGGACATTCCAAACTCCAGAGCAGCTGATACCCAGTCAGTTTGGTACCTCTCGAATTGGATGTTACCTTCTAGCTCTGTAATGTTTAGTGAAACTAACAATGGAATCAGATGTTGTATGAGCATGATACCATTTAAAGCTTTCAAATGTATCACATTTCTGTGACAATTCACACATTTGCCTTTAGTGTTGGCATTATTTGCAGATGATAAAGAGTCAGTGCTCAAGCGTGAATTGGGTTTATATGTTTGTTTAAAGGTAAGTACTAGTGAAGGCAATCTTTACTTTATATATCTCCTTCTTAAAAGCATATATCTGATAGAATAACTCCCCATTATCCATCACACAAAAATAGCAGTATTAATTTTTACAATGACTATCTTAAATAACACTGCATTTTTTAGTATCCTAAGCTCAAGAAAGCCTAGAAAGCCAATTCATGGGCCCACGGATTCATAGCAGATATCCATGTCCAGTGCCTGAATAAATGCATGTCCCGCTCACCATGAAATTAATCCCTTTGCATCACATTTCTCGTGTAGAAAATATTCTCAGTGTTTGAAATTGTTGGCTTTTGTGATTGTGCTGGAAGAATATTGGTTCTGATGGAGTCCAGAGGTTTTTGTTTAGTATTGTCTGAACATGGTGACAATGTTCATTTAAACAATATCCCAGGCCCCTCGCAGCTGGTTACTCTTTGCTGTGGTGGACCTTGATTCAGGTGCTCACTGGTTGCTGTCATACGTCATTCCTGGGCACAGAATGCATTTGACAGAGTTATCAATTTGCTGGTTATCTTGAAATGAAACTGCTGAGCTTAAGCTGCAATCTACATTTGTAAAGTGAAGTTTCCATCAGATAAGGAGAGGAAAAAACTACATCCAGGCCTGTGATCTGACATATGAAGTCACTGGAAATTTTCCCACGTTGTTAATGACTTCAGAGGATCAGGCCCCGGCTAAATCAACCGCAATATTAATTTAGAAATTTATATCTTTATAGTCTTAGTTTATCATAATGTAAACATCACAAAACCCCTTGAATCTAGTGAATGGAAGTGGCAAAGCATAAATCAGTAGAGAAGAGTCTGATGCTGGGAACATGAAGCTGGACAGAGAATGACAGTCACTGATGAACCAATATACGGCAGAGTCTGAGCGGACAGGCAGGAGGTGAGTAGTGAAGACGCAGCCCTGTTTGTATCGGATGATTTGTTGGATTCTGGAAGAGGGAGATATTGGCAAAACGCAGAGTCATTGCAGACAGTAGCTGGAGCTGGTCCAGAGAATACAATAGCTCTCAGGTCAGTCAGGGTCTTGATTACAAAAAACTTAAACACTGTAATTCAAATTTTGAGGATAATCCAGTGAGTGTTTTGTATTTGTCAGGAGGCAGTATCTAGCTTCTTCAAGAAGAAGTTAATAATATTTTAAGCCTTTTAAGTTCTCTTCTTCTGAGTGACTGGTGAGTTACTGAAAGCCAAGCGGTGGCCCATGCAATGCTGGTGGCTACTTGCATTTAATTCCTAGCTCATTAAAAATCTAGCTCTGAAATCACTAAATGTCTTCATCGCTTCTTAAGCTGAGTGGCCCAAATCAGTTATTTTTGAAAAATATGAGCCAAAGTTTCTACTCCTTTCTTCGAGTAAACACCCTAGAAAACATTTTTTTTTAAATGGAACTGAAAAGAACAAGTACTTCTACAACACTTCTTGAGAAGAAAACTGGGAGCCAAGTGCAGGCTTTTAAAGACTATGTATGCAATTAAAAAAAAAATAGAAAAAAGTAATATTTACGAACTGCTCCAGAGCCCTCACAGTAGCCTGGATACGCACATAGCAGAGCAAAAAGAGAAGACTGCAGTTTATTGTGTTTGGGAAAGAGGATACATCCAAGATCCTCAAGCAAGCTTTTCAGAGGAGGCTATCAATTACGTTTTGCATCAATAACAATTTGTTTTTTTGAAGAAAAAATGTTTAATTCGAGAAAAGTACTAAAGTGAATTCAATACAGGCTCAGGAAGAGCAGGAAAAGAGAAACTGCTAGAAGACAGAGGAGTTCTGAAAAAAAAAGATGTGTTTATTTGTATTAGTTTTGTGGGGTTTTTTTAAACTCAGAAGAGATGTAGCATGCCTTCAGTGATGAACCTGGCTGATGGCCTCATTTTGGAGGAGAAAACAAAGAAGATATTCAAAGTGATGTGCATAGATTGGATCTGATGCCTTTAGGTTATTACCACATGCTTTGCAAAGAAGGCTGAAGTAGTAGGCTGACGACATAAAACGAAGTTCAGAAACCAAGATTTTAAAATATAACTATTTTTTGGGGGGGTGGGGGTGATTAGGTTTTTTTGATGGGTAACTTGGTACACATTTCCATTTATCCATCTTTTGGAGATCTTGTGAAACGTGCCATATCATCATCAGTCATTGCAGTCAGTTTTGAAAACCGTGATTGGAATTTATAGATAATTTGGTCACATATTATGGCTGAAATGTGGATGAATGGGGGCTGGGTGCATTAAGGAGAGATTTTACTTGCGTAAGATCGTTTTCCTTTCCTGGTGGATATGGTTACCAGAATAACAAGTGTAGACAACATCAAAAATTGCTGCAATGGTTTTTCCATGATTACATAGAAAAGGATAGATGAGTGCTTGCTATTGAGCTGGTCAAGTAAGCGAGGAGTTGGCACTTGGGACCTCCTGCCTTTCTCCCAGCCCTTGATACTGATTTGCTGTGTGGATTTAGATAAATCCTTTAATATTGCGTATGTAGTTTACCTCTCTGTAGAATGCTTATCTCTGTACCATGGAGGCACAGTGGAAATATACAGTGCTGCTGTCTGTGTTGAGAAATATTTATAATATATTGTAGACTGAGCTAAATGTTTGCAGTGAAATCCCAAAATACACAAACTCTAGACTTGTTGAGTGCTTGCTGAAAGGTTAGCACAGGGGAAGATCTAGGCAATACCTTTATCAAGTACTGATAAATATTGTAAGCAGCACTGGAGGAGTCACATACAGGTATTTTCACTTTCCACTGACCTTTTAAACACATCTTGTGTGGCATGAGCAGTAAATAGCACCGTAGCTGGGCGCTGGCACAGCTCTATAAAGAGGAGATTCCCAATGGACCTCAGGAATTATCAGGAACTGCAGGATCAGCATTTGAGTTTCTGTAGCTTCATGTGGGTGTAATTTAAAGCAGAATTTACCTACAGTGTTTCTCAGAAATTAAAAAGTAACATTTTATGAAATTTTAGTTCTGATTTAAGAGTGAAAATTGTTTCCTGTGGTTTCTACAGTTCAGAAACCTGGTGAGGCTCCTTGCTATGCCAGACGCCTTTTGGAGAGAGAGTATTTCATCCTGCAGCGTTGGGCATCCCACACACCACAGTACACGAGTGCACCCTCAAAGAAAAGATCAGGCTCTTAGTGCTCCTGTCTGGAATTAAAGAGGCACTTTGAGAGAATGTTGAGACCAGGCTCTGAATCTGGTGAGAAATTGCCCTGGTTGGAAACATTGTGTTCGTTTTGACCAGTGTATGAGATATGCCCACATTTTCATTGGATTAATTGGCTTGGATTACCTGAAGCTGCTTTTGAGTAGCTTTAATGGAGTGAAGACCAGATACTATTTTATCTAGACAGAGATGAAAACAAATTTATTGTAGTTTTACCTTAAGTGTGTTTTTTTAGCAATAGCAAGAAGTTGGGAGTCTGCAAAGAACCCATGAACCCTGGTCCCCAGGCCCTGATATAGCTCCTTATCAGTGCACCTTATTGCCAGTAGTCTCAGCATCAGCAGTATAAGCAACCTTAGCCCACCATCGTGTTTATGATGACACTACATATTTCACATTAATTGTTATTCACTGTAACTCTACACCTAAACCACTAATAGCGTTATTTGGAACAGTCCTTTGCATGCTTCACATCAAATACAGATGCAGATCGCATTTATGACTCAAAACACATGCAATGTAGATTCATAAATTCTATAAGAAAGAACCCAAGGTAATGAGAGATGTGTCATCTTTAGTTTTTCATTCCAGAGGAAGCAGTATGGCATGGAAGATTTATTTACTATCCCAACCACTGGCTTTCTTGTAGTCCATAGCTTACCACTCCAAGTCTGCAAGTAGGAGTAAAGATGTTTTGCAAGAAGGACAACAGGAAGATAGCAGCTTGGCCCAAGCTGGGGTGGGGTACTTGAATTTTGGAGATCTAAGTCTCAGCTTATATCAGCCACTTGGCAAAATCCTGTAGCTTTCAGATGTCTCCTTCTCCTCAATTATAGAATGCTGTTAACACCTTTTTAAAGCACAAATCAGTGTATGGAAAGCACAACATAAAAGCTAGCAATTAGTCACATCACTCAAGGGGACACACTGGTCCCCAAGAGCCAGATACAGACGTGCTGTGGGCCTGAGCACTGCCGCAGAGCAGAGGTACAGAAATGGGGAGTGGGGAGGGAGAAGCTCGAGTGGGGGTCGGTGACTGCGTCCACAGCGCTCCGCGGAAATGCCGGGAGATGTCCACTGGCAAAGACAGTGAGAAAGAGGAGGGGGGTTTCTGCTGAAAACAGTGTGCTACTAGCTGGAGAAAAAATTAAAAAGGGAAGAATGTTTTGGATCTGACTAAATTAGCCTGTCTTTAGGGGTTTGCATTGTGTTCAAGGGCAGTAGTAGGATAGAAAAAAATCCCTGTTCTTTAACCTAGTATTAAATTAATGTGAAAATGATTCCTTCCCACTTTGGATAAAATTCATATTTGGACCAACATTTCTGCATTAGCTCTCCCACCTGTGAGATACCCTACAGGATATATCTGTGAAGCGACAGTATGTTCTCTCGGTGCCGAAGAGCAGGGCTGGGGATATCAGAGGCACCCGCAGTGCCCGGGGCTGGGGGAGCACGGCTGGCAGGCATCAGCCACGCTGCACGTACAGATCTGCACCGTACCCCGGAGGTGCTGCCACAGATGATCTCCTTTGTTCCGGTATCGTAGAAACCGCATGTACATCTCAGCCGGGCTGAAGAGATTACATCCCTCTAAGTCAAGGCAAATAGATGTCTGCAGGGAATACTGATGAAACTGCATGCAACATGCATGTTTGGAGGCTAAACTTAGTCCTCGGTTACTGTGAATGTCAGCCTGCATCGTCAGTAGATGCTGAATGAAATGAGGCTAGAAGGTATTATGGATAATCGTGTTTTATTTTGTACAAGCAAATTTGAATTGGAGATTGCAGAATAGTCCTTAAAAAGAGGAACAAAGATGTGCTGCCTTCCTGTTTTTGTGTTTATTTGAGAAACAATAGCCACTTAACAGTAGGGTTACAAGCAGAAAGACATTCTTCGGATTATTGCTTTTCTAGGGCATGGTTCCTCGCAGGATTTTGTGTGGGCACATCCCTGTGGACACACAAAGCCCCAGCAAAGTGAGGGCTGACTACTGCATAGCAATTCGTAGAAACTAGAGGCAAGAAGAATCCTTTCAATGAAAGAAGTTTCCTTACAGCCAGTAAAGCAGTTTGCAACATTCAGAAAAATCACTGATATGATTTTCTGGTGGACTTGCTCACCATTTTATCATATTATGTCAGATCGTGCATGGTGCTGATGAAAATGTAAGAATTCAGAAAAGTAGTGTAGGCAAAAAATGCTCAAAAGTACTAGCTGTGTTTTAAAAGCTTGCAATCCTAACGGTCAGGTTTCAGTTGGTTTTGTCTCTTTTGTAATATTATCTAGTATTATTCAATAGAATTTCCCAACTGCAGGGTTGGAAAACCTCAGTAGATGATGCGGATTTGTGTGTGATCAGAATTTCCAGTGAGGGTAACAAAGCAGTCAGAGTGACTAAAAGACCGATGCTGTATTGATCATGAAGGTTATATTTCAGTGACTAGAATAAAAAATATACTGTAATGCAAAGCATGTATTGAACAGAAAAATGCATAGATATGTACAAAATAGACAAGAAAAAAAAACCTTTCATTCATGGAAAGTTTACACATTTGTTAATTTTTTAATCTGAATTTATAGTAATAATTTTGAGAGAACCTGATTGGCTGAAATCCCAGAATATTAAAGTTTCCAGGAAAATAATATTCATGTAAAATCTGTAGAGTACTGTTGGAGCATTTGAATGTAACTGTGTATAAGTTGTTGGATATAGCAATTTCTTGCATTATTAATAAAAGTAGTAGCTTTGCATCTTCCTAGTTCTAATTATTTCTCTAAATATCTCCAGGAAATAGAAACATAAAATAGCAAGCGTTTAAAAATACTGGCTAAGCGTCTTCTGGAGAATACGCCTATAAAATGAGTCACACTTATGTTTACTGTTCTATATTGATTTTTAAATCATAAAATAAGTGCAAGATTACAAACTGGCCAAATCAAGGCTGTTACTGTGAGGTCAAGATTATGAGTCAGTAGTATCTTGCTACATGAGAATCTCCACTAGTATCAGGATAGTTGTTGGACCTATTAACTCATGGACTTTTGAAACTAAACTGAAAAAATGTGTAAAGATCATGTGGTGTTTCAGGAGAAGAGACCATGCAAAACCCCAGACCATTTCAGTGGCACTGATGTAATTTTCAATCAAAGAGAAAGTTAGTCACCTCTCAAAATTCACTCATTTTTATATATGAACTATGTATAAAACCCCCCTAACAATTTTATATACATAGACGTAACTCTAAGTATTTATAAAAGACACGTATTGCAATCATTTTGCAGATGTCCTCAGGACTTCAAAGCATCCATGGGAGTTCACCTCTTCTCCAGACAGATCAAAATCTGTTAGAAATATAATCTGGCTCATACTAACCATAGAGAGCCAAATTCTGCTCATTTTCTTCTTATAACATTGTCACTGTTTCATGAGGTGCCTGATTAAAAAAATACTGTATATTACTGATTAAGACCAATGCTACTGTCTTCAGGACCAGACTCTGGACTCTCTACTTTCCTTAAAGTGCTGTATGCATTTACGGTAGTTTTATTATTTGTTAAATATCACATACAAAAGTAAAACTAACTTCTTGTATTTTTAAGACAGACATCTTTTCATGTCCTTCAACATTTCTCTACTTTGCATCACACATTTTACAACGTAAATATAATACAGTCAATATAACATTGGTATCAGTTATTCAGTTTTAATTTACAGAGATGTAGCAGACTGTCTTCACTGAAACACCACGGTAATCAGCTGAATTACTTTGATGTTAATTTTCAGAAGACGTGATGTCGATGCAAAGCACTGAACTGTCAGGAGGAAACTCCTAGTGTACGTTCTTGGTTTATAAACAGCATTTGTTACGTGCTCGCTACTTTTACACACTTGTATTGTTGTTTAACATTTTTCCTTGTAAATAAACATAAGTTTAGCCATAAATGGATATGAGTTAGAAGGAAATCTAACTTCACACGTGAAAATTATACTGAGGAAACTTTATGTTTAATCTTCTACTGGTGATGTCTCTCTTCAGATAGTATTAGTGTACAGAAAAATCTGAGCCTTTTTTCCACTGCGTGTTTTATCAGTGCTGTCACTGGTGGACTAATTGCAGACCTCAGGTTTTCAGTGGAGCTCATTTCCATGTCTCCTGGTCATTCCCTTTCTTTTGATGGAGACTTTATATATTTTCCAAAGTATGTGAAGTAAAGGCTTACTTTATTATGAACCAAAGGTCAGGAACACGTGAATTTTTCTAGCTACATTTTTCCCAAAGGACATGAATGAGGTGTTCATTGTAGCCGGTGAATCAAAGGTCCACAGCAGTTACAACAGCACCGGCCCTTTTTCTTCAGTCTTCAGACTGAAATTATTTGTGTGTCATTGATGCTCAAATGATGTCTTTTCCCTTTTCAGTCTTAACGAAATAACACCCCAAAAGCTCTGGTTTTCATGTTTGAAAAACGTGCATAAAACATAATAGAAAACAGATTTTTAATTTGAAAGGGGTTTTAATATAAACTTGAAATGTGACAGGGATCTAGCCTGGAGTTTGGGCACACGGATTTCAATGCACCTGTAGAAAATATCTTGGGTTTTATTATATGTTTAAAAAAGCGTATTCTGTGTTTAATTACAAAGAGTTGTTTTCTTGAGAACTCTCTGCACTTTTTGCAAGTACCACACAACCACAAAGCTGAATGGAAATGAGATTCTAAAGCACAAACAGCAGATATTTCACTCAATAAATCACTCCAGTTACGGAGAATTTGTGCAAGTGCAGATGGATTGAGGCTGAGGTCTGTAAGGGGCCTTTTCAGCTGGAGTGATAACTTTTTGGGTACCCCAAAAATACACAAAGAAGTACTGAATCTAAAAGATTTCTGTAGTTTCCAGGCCACAGGTTCAGACTGAATATCTGAATCTGGACAGGGAACTGTAAAACAACAAGACAGGAGGTGAAATTCTCCACAAATTGAATCTCTGGTGTTTCAGTCAGGGTTGCTGTTGTCTGAAGGGCTTCCTGGCTTTATATAGCTTTTTTTGAAAGTGGACCTGCCGTGTAGGAAGGACACATGGCAGAGGGCCTCCTGACTTTGGATGATAGATGACTGATTCTTCCAAGACTCATGTTGCAAATTTATCAGTACATTTATTGCAAATCTATCAGTACATTTCTTCTTCTTGCTTTTTAATCAGAAGATGTGATCTATGTTTGTTTGAAGAGGCAGCGAGAACTTAATCCTTTCTGAACTGACAATATTTTTTTACTAATACTAGATCCAACTATATGCATTTTGTATGAAATAATTTATTAATTCTGGCAGGGGCAAAGATCCCTAATAAATATTGAAGAGTTACGGTAATTAACAAAATAGATCTCTAGTTGTTAACTAAACTGCCTATTATTTTCTGAACAGTAAAAGTATGCCTGAAAGGTGGAACTAGCTCAACTTATAGCAACAGCTGACCAAGCAGCGACTTACTAAATCAACAGCAATAACTCTAAAACCTTCGGCAATAGACTGTGCTTATCTGTTCGCATCTGCTGTTTTTCCTTATTTTCAAATGCTTAAAACCCTAACTGAGGAGCAGACTGGATGCTCCTCCAAGTCCCTTAGCAAAGCTTTGTTACTCATCTTGCTACCAACAGCAACTCCTTCAGGGGAATAGCTGGGATCGTGTCACAGACCACATGCACAGACAGTCAGGCTGAGGGAACTCTTTCTCCAGCAATTGCTGCAATGCCATGAGACCTTCTGGTAGAGCCAGAAGACGTAGCTCCTGTGCGTCATGACAGCAATCATCCCTGAGGAGGTTTTGCCAGCTCTCAGGTAGGACAAAGCAATATTCTTCATCAACCACTCCTCATCAAGGAGCAATTTAAAGACACTGGAGTTCACAGTGGCAAGACAGGTACGGACCTCAAAAATAACAGTCCCATCCCTATGTAGATGACCATGACTGCCTAGGATGGACTACAGCAACTTTAAGAGCAAGATGAAACAATACTTTCAAATATCTGCCAGACTAGTGTGCAGTATTATTTGTCCTTTGAACAAGTCTGAGCTTTTGTGCTGCGGCAGGTCTTTCCAATCAACCTGCCACAAAGCTTTGGGCCTAAAGACTCCATGTTGTCCCCTTGCTGCTGGCAGGGAAGAATGACAGGAAAAACCACATGAAGTTCATTTCTGCAGAGCTTGAACTCGTTGACAAGAACAACCTAAACAAAGCATCTGTGGCCACACAGTCCTGGATTAAGTTTGTATAAAACACCAAAACCCGCCAAGAGATTGCCACTGTACAAGCTGAAAATACGAGTTAGGCAAAGGGGAGCACCCATGTAAAAGAAAAGCAACTAAGATGGGCGTTGCTGAGGAAAAGTTTTCTTACTGTCTCCTGGAAGTCATTTCACATGAGAAAAAATAGAGGCAGTAATGGTCCATGACCCCAGTGATTCTCCACCTCAACTGCTGGTACATGCAAGGCAAATTCAAGAAATGTATATGCATCAGGCATGCTGTCTCTGCTCTCTGACAGTGCGTTTAACCAGTTTATACTTTCAACTTTTGGGGTAGGATTGATTTTAGAAAAAAGTGTCTGTATTAGTCTTCAGATAGGAAAAATTACATGTTAAGAACCAGCATTTCATTGTTTAAAAATAATTTGCAATTACATAATGTTTTCCACTCACAGAGCAATATTCTTGTTAATTAGGCCTTTTAACAATTTTTTTGAGTTTAAATTTCATTTAGAATTCGTCAGAAGGTTGTTCTGGCTCTTTCTCTGTGTGACTAGAATAGTTGGCCCAGGTCCATTTCCTCCTGTCCAGGTACCTACAACGTCATAATTATTTGGTGTTAACTGATGCGTTTTGGCAGTGATTGCAGGGGCTAAAGGTGGCAACCGCACCTGAACTGTCCCTGCGTTTCCAAACCAGCCTTCCAGAGGCAGGGTGCAGGCACCTGGCCCCCCTGTCCCTGTGCTGTGCTTTCTGTCATGGGGAGATGCCAAATCTCAGCCTGCTGGGCTACTGCAAAATAACAATAATTAATTCGGTTTTAGTGTGTTTGTTTCATTAAAGTAGTTTCAAGACAAACAATTGAGTATTCAAACGTTTCAAAATGTGATCATTTCCCTTTCAATTGATTTGGTTGTGCAGTTGCCCCCAGCAGCCACAGCATTTGGGGAGGGGTGCCAGCAGGAAAGGCTACAAGCACTTGTTCTCCAAGCGCCGTGAACATTGAGGGGTTTCAGCTGAGCAAGCCACCAGTAAATTCGATGTGCTGATTTCACCTCACCCCCAGGAAGCCAATTTTTCACTTGATCCTTTTACTGTGGAAGGAAGAAAGGGACGAGAAAGCAGCAACTGAAGAAAAAGAAAACATCCATCAATGTCACCAGTTTAGGGCCGGGTCACTCAACTCCAGAGCAAGAGCCGTGCCTGCAGGTGTGATACTACAAAGTGCGGCTGCTCCCTGGGTGTGTGAAAAGCAGCTTACAGAAAGCCGTTAGGCACTTGAAAGCTAAAATACGAACAGTGGGACCTGAAGGTATGAGAAATGTCTGAATCCTTACCCGGAGCAAACAGCAAATCTGAAGACAAGGCTAAGCCCTCTTTGTGCGAAAGGTAGGGACGACGACAGAGAGGAGTTTAGTGACATGGCTCATTTAGTCTAGCATCACACCAGCACGTTTCTGACACCGGGTTGTTTCTGTAGAGGCTAATCTGCGGCAGTAAGCCCTTGGCTGCAGAAAGGAGTGACAGCAGCTCTGAAAATCAAGAAGCCTCATATGGTATCAGGAGCACCATGCGTGAGCGAGGGCACCATGGACTGGTGAGAGCACAGGTGAGAGGGACCACTTACCTTATCATCTTTCCACGAAGAGAGGATATATAGAAACAGGTCACCTAAGAAATAATCCCATTTGTGATTATATTGCCAGCTGCTGGGAGCTGCAGCTTCTGGTTCCTGACTTGCAATCCTGGGTGAAACAAGTGGCAAAAATGTCAGGAATTACAAGTGAATGGAGAAATTTTTCCTCCCAATAGTCTTTTCAAACATCAACCCAGTAAATAACTAGGTCAGATGAAATATTAAATATTTCTTTGTCCTTTCTCCTGTTTCTTGTTTAGGCAATACACTTTAGAGATGAAAGACACATAGCATAATAGACTTTATTTTAAGCTTTCTTTCACAAACTGTAAAATTTGAGTCTTTTTTTATCCTCGTTGCTTACCTCACCTTATTTCATGGCTACCCACATCCCTTCTTAGAGGGTTGGAAGGCACCTCTAAATCCTTCTCCCTGTTGCCTCTGACAGCGAATTGTGCAGGTGTGCTCAAACCTCTGTAGGTGCTGGGGATGCATCTGCCTCTTCGTGGGTGAGCAAAGCTGGCTGTATGGTTTCCCCAAACCCACAAGGTTAGCTTGATAACAACCAAAACCCCCAGACCTCATGTCTGGGCTTCTGGTCTGTAGAAGCTTCAAGTCATCAGCAAACTGAAACACACCTGGTTCCCAGCCAATCAGATTGCATAGTTTGCCTGGCCAGCCAATCAGCATGCACATAAACACCCACCAAGGGGGCATGCTCCACATTGTCTTCTGACTGATGGGTGACCAGGTATGATGTCCTCAAGCTCCAGGATTCTGCTGAAGTAAGAAGGTACCAAAGGGGAAGGCACCCAGGTGCTCAGCAGGCTCACGTGCACCATCCCACCCAACACGTCTCTTGCTGCTGCTGTAGGACCTAGGTGTTGACACGTATCTTGGAGTGCTCTGCCTGTGGCACACTGTAGCTTCTCCGGGTCTTAGATTAGAAGACTTTTGTGGATGTTTAGAATACAGCTGCGTGCATCCTTTTGCGTTATTACTCGTGCTGCAGTTTTGGGGAACAGCATTGCATGGGCTATGTTGTTCCTTCCAGTGGGCCGTTTCTAACACTGGGTGATGGAAATGCGTGGTCAGGTCCTCCCTGTGGTCACCCTTGCTGAGTCAGTGAGCAGTGCCCACCCTTCAACACTGAGGCCTCCACAGAGTTATGAGCTGTTCCAACGTGACCTTCGCTGTGATGTGAAGAGTACAAACAGTGCTGTCCCCTAGGTAATACATGAAGACTGCTGCTGGGAGGTGTGGTAGATACACCAGAAGGCTGTGCTGCCATTCAGCGTGACCTGGATAGGCTGGAAAGCTGGGCAGAGAGGAACCTGATGAGGTTCAACAACGGCAAGTGCAGGGTCCTGCACCTGGGGAGGAACAACCTCATGCACCAGTACAGGCTTGGGGTGGACCTGCTGGAGAGCAGCTCTGCGGAGAGGGACCTGGGTGTCCTGGTGGACGACAGGTTAACCATGAGCCAGCAGTGTGCCCTGGCTGCCAAGAAAGCCAGTGGGATCCTGGGGTGCATCAAGAAGAGTGTGGCCAGCAGGACGAGGGAGGTTCTCCTTCCCCTCTACACTGCCCTGGTGAGGCCTCATCTGGAGTACTGTGTCCAGTTCTGGGCTCCCCAGTTCAAGAAAGATGAAGAGCTACTGGAGAGAGTCCAGCGGAGGGCTACAAGGATGGTGAGGGGACTGGAGCATCTCCCCTACGAGGAGAGGTTGAGGGAACTGGGCTTGTTCAGCCTGAAGAAGAGAAGGCTGCGAGGGGACCTTATAAATGCCTACAAATATCTGAAGGGTGGGTGTCAGGAGGATGGGGCCAAGCTCTTTTCAATGGTGCCCAGTGACAGGACAAGGGGCAATGGGCACAAACTGAGGCACAGGAAGTTCCGTCTGAACATGAGGAAGAACTTCTTCCCTCTGAGGGTGACGGAGCACTGGAACAGGCTGCCCAGGGAGGTTGTGGAGTCTCCTTCTCTGGAGATATTCAAGACCCTCCTGGACAAGGTCCTGTGCAGCCTGCTGTAGGTGACCCTGCTTTGGCAGGGGGGTTGGACTAGATGACCCACAGAGGTCCCTTCCAGCCCCTACTATTCTGTGATTCTGTGATTCTGTGATTCTGTAGGGGAAAGAATGCTGGCATTCTAGGAACTTATTTTAACAAAACAAACACCCCCAAAAGCCAGGTGTGTTCACTCCTAGGTGATCACCAGGAGAATAGGGGCATAGGGCTAGTTTGGTATAAACAATAAAACTGCCTTCAGACTCTTCTTAAATCACAGTCCATACCAGTGACAATCACGTCTGGTGGAGTAAATCCCTCTAGGTCTTTGCTGTGAATGAAAACATTCTCTTACCCCAGTACTGTAATTGATTGGAAAGGTTAAGGGAAATGTTGGTTAACTTAATAACCTCTTTTATATATTTGTGATGCAGATCAGATTTTGAATTGTTGTTAGAGAATGGGAAAGTTGTGCAGTAATTCATTTGTATTTAGCCATGTTATGGATTTTTCTCATTTAAAGCTATCTTGTATTTGTAGTAGAGGTGCCGAAACTCTACCATGTGCAGCAAGCATCTATTTAGAATGATGGTGTACCTAGTCCTCTGTTTTTTCTCCATGCAGTTAGGATTTCCCTTCAATCCTATTTGTTTCACTGTAACATCTGTCCTTGTATTTTCTTCATGCAATCTGACTTTCATATGTACCTGTATTTGACAATTTGGGTCTGAGGATTTGAAGTTTACAGCATAGGAATTAACAGATGGCAATCTTTAACCCACGTTAATCACGAGTTATGCTTTCCTCAGGATGCTGTCTGCAGTGAAGAAAGGCAAGAAGTGTTGAAGACTTTTACATTTAGCCTGCTGCTAATAGGTCAAGACACAAAACTGTTGACGTATTTCTATGTTACTAACATGTATAGGCAGAACCAGTGACCATAGGTTCTGTACCAAGTGGTATCTCAAAAATCATAAGGACTGAGTAAAACAGCCTGTGGTTTGCTGTCAGAGAAGTTTCATTTTAAAACATTACAACTTTTTTCTTCTACCAATTCATGGACTTGAAAGTGTGACTTGAAGAGGAGAATGTGTTGCATTTGGCTTTTCTATTTCATGCAAAAAGAGTGCAATTGCTATCTTATTCTGAATAACACAAAAATAAACAATGCAAACATCCTTTTTTCAAGTGAGGACTGAAATATGCTTGTACTGAACCAAGGCAGGATCTCATTTTTTCATGGCTGTTTCCACTGAGGCCCAAAGCAAGATGAGGCCCCCACAGAAAACATCACGTAAGTAGAAGTTTTGGCATGCCCTTCATCTTCCTTTTAGTAATAACGAGACAAAGGAACTGATATTATGGATCCAAAACATGAAAATAAAAGTAGCAGATCAGAAAGTACAGAAATAGCACACAAATACAGAAAATATACTTGTACAGTAAAGCATATTTGAAATAGCTGATGCCACTGGTCAAATATGAAGATGATAACTTTTCTTTCAAAAGTCAGATGATTTTACACTGCTTGTGCAAAACTTGCAGCTTAATCAAAGGTTTAAACAATATAGAGGAGTTGGTTTTTTTTCCCAGCCACCATTCTTTCAGAGAAAATACAGTGCTGATGTTATGTAAGAGTCTTTATTCCCATAAATGCATGCTTTAAATCTCCTTTAAGTTTTTTGCTTTAAAGTTGGGAAGAGGGATATCTGAGGATTTCTGTTCAAGGCTTAGTTCAAGGGTTAGGTTTCACTGGCTTACTATGAGTTTCAAAATGAATTGAATGATTGAGAATTTGGCCAATGTTTGGTTTTGATAAAGCTATAAGTAGGGTAATTTAAAAGGTGATTTACTAATTTTTCATTATTATGATTTTTTTTTAAATCATTGTAACCTGAAGGACTTCTAGGACATTTTGGAAGTTCTGCAGAAAACAGATAGTAGTTCAAAGGCAGAAATGAATATACGGTAATATACTTCCTGAAATACAGCCCGTAAGGAATTTAGGCAGCATTCTAGGACCATTTTACATAAATGTTTCTTCAGGTATTAGCATAACATTTCATTGGTAGCGGTGTTAAACCCAGCATAAAACCAAGCTTTTTGAGCAATGACACAATTGAAAGAAAGGATACTGTAATATCCTCTACATTCTAAAGGGATCTTAGTTCATATGTTGAAGAGTAATTTATCTGATGGTAGCAAGAGTGTCTCCACAGCAGCGTTCCACGGGTAGTAAAGCTACTCCTTCCTTGGAGCAAAGTTTTCTGTAAATGTGAGAGGTGCATTGTTAAATCTGTAGAGTTAATAAAAGATGGAACCACGTTTTTAAGGAAGTGTTGATAAAGAAGCAGGATTAACTGTAAGGATAACTAAGTTCCCACAGAGCTGCTGCTGTTGTTTTGGTAATTTAACGTGGATTGCTACAGTCTTTCTTGTATGCTGGTCACTACGAAGTAATTGCCAGCTCATCTTGGCCCTAGCGTAACCCAGAGTTTTCCCATTCCCCCAAGGATGTTGCAGACACTCCTTTATTCTGCTGGCAGCGTAGCAACCTTGCCTCCTTACGTGAACCACCAAAGCACCTATCATAATTATTGTTCTTCCTCAGAGCAAGAAAACTTATATCAACACACTCCATGGCCAATTTTGCTTCCTGTAGAGATACCAATTTTAAACTATGAAAATGGTGAGGTGTGGTTACAAACTCTACATCATGCACAGCAAAGTGCTCTACAGTATTTTATAACTGTCACTATCCATAAACGCCAGAAACTGTCGTAATAGAGATGTACATTGGTTGCCATACTGTTGATATCCTCCTTCGTGTAAGTAGTATTAAGAAGTTTTCCTTTGGAGACTCTTTAATTCTTCATGTTCTTTGTGCCAGCACAGAAGTAAAAAAAGTAGAAAAGAAGGGTTGCTTTGCTATAAGGCAAAGTTAAGATAAACATAAGCCCCAGGATAGTGATCTTACAAACTAATGCTGTGCTGACCAGACTCCCTTTCCTTCCTGTGCCAACAGCAGCATTCTCTGGGGATCCTTTGCTTTCCTCATAGTCAGGGGAAAAAAGAGTTGATGGACGCCCAGACAGCGCTCTTCAGATTTTCTGGTTTCTCAGAGAGTATTTGAATGCATTTAGCTTAGATTCTGAAAGGGAAGAGACTATGAAAACAGAAATTACCTCTTCCTACAGCTGTAACAAGCAGAAACACTTTCCCAGCTTGGTTTGTTTTTTCCTTTAGAGTAGCAAACAAATGATGACAAAACTTATCCTTCTTGCTTGCTGTTCTGTAAAGCCTTTCAAACAGAAAGAAGAAGCACCACACATAATATTTACAACATAAAAATGCAAATTATTTTTTACCTCAGATTTAAGTATTGATTTTAATTTTTATCATGCGCATTTCCAGAATCTTTTCCAATTAACCTGTACTGTGGTCTCTAATGTGGTTTGATGTTTTTCTTGCTTGGAATAGAGTTCTCCCCTTGGCTTGTCTGGTTCCTCTGCTTCTGTCTTCAGTTCTCTGCCCTTGTCTCCCCCACCTTTTTCTCTTTCAAGAGCCATTGCCAACTGCTGATCTTGTGGGACACATGAGTGTCTGATTCTCCGCAGATCGTGGCTCTGCACAGACCCTCCTGTGCACCATGGAGTCACTCAAGTGACAAGATCATTTAGCTGCAGGCTAGACTGGGAGCTTTGCTCTCCCAGCCACCATCAAAGAGGAGAGGATTGCCTCATCCTAGTAGCTTTCAACCCAAGACTGGGTCACTAAGGTATTTCCCTCCCTATTTGATTAGATTAAGTAATGGCAAGAGCTTGCATTAAAGAATTCAGTGTTAAAACTATTTGCTATGCAAATAATGTAGCTTGGACTCCTGATTTGGCAGTGATTTTCAAAGCACAGGAGATTGTATGAGAGAGCATCTTAGAAGGGAAATAAAGTGGCCATGAGGTAATCTGCTTATGCTGGGAGATTTGTCATGGGGAGAGCATAAACACATCTTAAGATCAAAGTAAAAAAACAAGGTATATTAATGTGGTAGAGCAATGCAAAAATTGATGGTGCTGAGCCTTGCTGTGACAGTGGTGTTAAAGAACCTCAAATGAGCTGCAAGATACATGAGTCTTCTGGTTAATGAATGATGGTGTTAACGCCTCAAGGTGCAGAGGGAAGAAGTGTTTGAGTCTTCCTTGACCACTTAAAAATTACCTGCTGATTTTTGGAGCTGCTTCTAACAAATTTCAGCTACTGTACCTTGACTGGGTTTTTGTGATGTTTGCTGTACCCATGGTGTGGCCAGAGTGTCAAGAAACAAACATTTCGAGAGAGAACGGCAGCCCAGCAAACGCTCCGCACCGTGTACCTTCGTGTTGTTTGCTGCTTCTGTCTCCAAACTCACTTAGGACTCAAGGAAGGATGAGGGTACCTATGGAGCTTCCAGAGGAAGAGCCAATGGGCCGAAGAAAAGCATCACATTTTCTAATCCTGGC
This sequence comes from Opisthocomus hoazin, assembly GCF_030867145.1. Taxonomy (NCBI): domain Eukaryota; kingdom Metazoa; phylum Chordata; class Aves; order Opisthocomiformes; family Opisthocomidae; genus Opisthocomus; species Opisthocomus hoazin. The sequence goes on from NC_134417.1 coordinate 25,563,546, forward strand.
GTCTGGAAGAGGGAAAACGAGTTGTAACCTTCTGCGGAACACAGTAGATCCTCAGCGAGTAGAAAGCGATTCAGTTAAGCAAAGTCGGTGGATGCAGGCAGATTTTCAGAAGAGGAAAGCCGTGGTTTCTCTGCACTGGATGTAAGCTCAAGTCCCTCTGTAAGTGACTGTAAAAATATCGGCGGTTGTTTTTTATTAAAAAAAGCTTCCAGCTGTTGTGCTTAGAGAGAAAACCTTGGAACCAGTATTGTCAGAATCTTGAAGGGTTTGTGAGGAAAGCATGTTTAAAACAGAAGCATCTAAGGGGATTTTTTAACATTCCAGGATTTTAAATCTTTGTTGTAGTGATGCAAACGTTAGCTTTGGGTTTAGCAGTCACTGTGTAGGGGGATGGCATATACAGTTATTCCATAACTTTGCTTTGGAAATAAAGATTTTTTGGATTAGATCTGTTATGAGGAAAAGACAACATATTAAGATGTCATCTTACAATTATTCCTGAAACTTCTTCCCTGTAAACTCTTTTCTGTGCAAATGCTGCATGTTTTTCTTATGCTTTTGACATTTATTTTTAGAATACCATGAAATTTTTTTATATAAATATGAAAAGTTAATAACTTGTTGTTCGTTCCCTTGTCATAACTGCAGTTCTCTTACAACTCTGTCAGTAGGTCTGTTCCTGGCCAGGCAGTGACTTCTTGCAGCTGCCTGGGGGGGGGTCAGGTGCCCTTCAGCCAGGGCTCTGGGGGGTCCCACAGGGAAGCCGGAGGAGGGGGCCTCATCAGGCCGCGTTCCACCATTACCTGCCTTGGGTTGGGTGGCGATGTGCCCCAGGGGAGCTTGCCAAGAAGACGGCTTTAGGCTGAGGGCGACTGGGCGGAGGCGGAGCTGCCAGCAGCCCTGTGAGGGGGTGACAGGCAGCGACGGTCACCAGGCGCGGCCTGCAGTGACGTGACGGGAAGGGAACACTGAATTGACACAATGGGCTCTCGCTTCGGAGATGGGCCCGAAGGCTGGAGGAAAGCAAGTGTCCCTCTGATCTGCAGAGAGGGCAAGAAGAAAGAATCGGGGAACTACAGGCCGGTCAGCCTTGCCACATCTCTGGGAAGGCAACCGGCCTGTGATCCTGTGTGTGCCTGCTGCTGGTGGACGGGTTAGCAAACAGTACAAAGAACTGACAACAGCAAAGGATAAAGCGTCGCGTTTGGTGTTGAGCTTTACGATCAAGAGCAGGAGACGAAGGGAGCAGAGGGGCTTTAAGGTATGTTGTTCCTTCTACTGCATCCAAGTGGCTTTTTAAGGCTCCTAATAGGAGGACAGGAACTCAGGACAGGAACTGCTGGAGTATCATGTCCTCAGTGTAAGGAAGAGGCATTAAAAGTATGCTTTTCAATGTATAGTGTAGTTGCAGACTTTAAATACAATATAGCCGGGGGGAGTAACAATAATCATAGTTTCAGACATGGCTACAAATTTTTATATTAATGGAGAAAATATGAATAGTATTATGCTATTTATAAAAACTTGTTTATTAATCGCCATACTGAAAAGCATTTAGTTAACTAAGTACTAGCTTTACTCCTGTGGGGACTGCTGATGAGCCAGTGTTTCTTTTACTCTTCATTCATTCCTGGGGCTGTAGGACTTCCACGAGCGGCGTGCAGGTGGGGTGGCAGGTTCTGCCTCACTGACCCTGCTGTCTGCAGGTTTCTTTCTCTCCTGTTTTTTCCTCACACCTCTCTCTCCCAGCTGCTGTGCAGCTATTTTTGTCCTTCCTTAAACGTCACCACAGAGATGCCACCAGCATCACTGCTGGGCTCCTCTTTGGCCAATGGCGGGTCCTTTTTGGAGCTGGCTGGAACTGACTGCACCTGACACAGGGCAGCCCCTGGTCTCTTCTCACAGAAGATGTCCCAGCAGCCCCCCATTGTAAAACACCCTCCTACAGACATCCAACACAAACATATGAACAAGTTTTGATATGCCAGTGCAACACACATGCGTGCCTACAGTTCCTTGCTTTAACCAAAAAGAACTAATTTCTCTGTATTAAAGGCTGATTTATAACGTTAAATGTTCTTAATCAAATGCAAAATGCAGGAGCTGCTGCCAGTCTGTATTGATCTGGATGCTGGAGGTTAGTTTTCATTAGTTTTATTGCTGGTGCGCACTTCAGCGTCAATGGCACAGTGTTGCTCTTCGCACGGGGCTGAGCGGCTGGCTCTGCAGCCAGCACAGCCCCTTGGCGCAGCACGCCTTGCTCCACTGTGCCTCACAGAAAAGCAAGACTGGGAAAAACACGAGTTTTACACAGCAGTTGAAGGCACTGACTCCACCTGCACCCTTTCCTTCATGTCAGTTGTGATTTCAGCAGCAGCCAGTGTTCATCGCGTGGCAGTTTATCCTGCTTGCACTGAACTGCACCCACTGTGAAATCCCGTGGGATTATATGCATGATATATTCTTCCACTTTGGAAATCAATAATTTACCCTGTTACCTCTGTCTTGCCTTTGCCATGTGTCACAAGTATAGAGTCAGAGTTCATTACAGGTTTTTATCAGGTACACTCCTCCTTTACGAAGCAGGATATACTTTGTGTTCGTTCTGAAGAAAGAAAGAAAACTTGGAGAAGAAAAAGAGAGAAGAGAAGGGGATTTTGTTTGTTTTTCTCTTTCAGGAATTTCAGTAACATGTAGAAAACTCCATAGTTAATCTGAGGAGAAAATTGTGTTCTGTGTGTAAAGTGGCTTGCAGGGAAGAAAATGCATTTCTCAGTGCTTGCCCGCTAGTGTAACAATGCAGTGACCTGCGCTGTGTGAATTATCCTGAACTGGAGCTTTATTACATGTAGTCCTTAAGGAGTGCTGTGTTTAAGGTCTGGGATTAGGGGACATGGTCTATAATTTGAATTGTTGGTAAATTTTGCTAACTTATTAAATTATGAATAGAATTTATAAAGTTTTTTTCAAAGATGTTACTTCTGTTTTCCGTATACTGATGGTGTTTCTCTGGGCCTAGATGGGCAAGAGGCAGTTCAGTGGGCTGGAAACCACCCTGATCGTCCTCTTCTGCATAGTGGCAGTCATAGCCTGTGTCCTTATTGGGCTTTTAGCATCAGGACAGTCTGGAGTCAAAACTACAGGTATGTACTTCCCCTTGCTACTGCAGGACCAGAGCAAAAACATCGAGTGGGAGCTGCTCCCGTCTGCTTGCTGAGACTGTTGTAAATGCCACCGAGCTTCAGGAACTAACCGTTGGCATCGTTTCTGTCACTGCTGGAATCACTTTTCGAGAACATGGACATTCAAGTGAAGAGAGAGGAAAAAAAATATAAAAAAGACAAGCATTGCTCTGCTGTCCTTTGTAAATTCAATGTTTTTGCTAGTCTTTGTGTTACTATTATATTATTCTTATTAGCTAAATGTGAGTCATGGTCATTCTTTCCTACAGATAACACTCATAATATTATTGGTTATAAATATTGGAAATAAATAGAATATCTTAGAAATTTTATTCATAAAACCCTGTTATCCATTCCTCCAAAGACTGCTTTTGAGTCTATTTGTTTATTTGATATGATTTCAATATTTATTAAGTTAAAAAAAAGACAACACTGAAGAAAAAAAAAAAGGGTTCAAGGACAGTATGTGGGCACAGACATACTGTGTGGGAAAAAAAAATAACATAAAAACCTGTATTGGTACATTAGAAACCACTTGTTTTATAACCATGTGATATAAAGCACTCTGTTTATGTACAGTTCCATTTGTGTGAGTAAGCACATTTGCACATGGGGGTTGAAGCAAAAAACTCAGAGCTGAAAATGGCAGTGAAATAAAAATGATTGCTTATACAAAACAAACACTTCAGTGTTTTAGTAAAACTGCCCATGCAGACTAAAATCTGCATATTTTCTGCCTGTTTCTGTCATGAGATGAGTATGAGTTTTCCTGAGCAAAAATTGTGTGTATATTGTAGATAACGCAGACAGGTGAGTCCATGTATTTGTGTGCCTCTCAGCCTGAGACAAGATTTCTACACTTTGTAGTTCTCACTCCAAACATACACAGTGTTCCAAAACACATGCAAAGTAACTTTCAGTGTTGGGAGAAACTGAAAACAGCCACTGGGTACTATTTGTCAGCTGAAGTTGCCAAGAGGTCACCTTAAATTTGGTCCGACAAACGTGAAATCTAGTGGAGCATCTTAACGGAGCTTTCAGGTGCTTTTATGTGATGCTCTAATTCAAGCTTCTGTGGAAGAACAGAGCTTCAGGGGAAGGAACACTTGTGAGAGCAGCAGCACAGTACCATTTAAGAAAAAAAGTCCTTCCAATTTTAATTTGGCATCTATATTCACAAAAGGAATGCATATTGAGCTACAGGGCTGGGAATATCCTAAGTCAGAACTATACATTAACTTTGGAAAAAGTTTAAATTAGGCATTAGCTTTTAAAATGTCAACACTTCTGTTCCTTAAATAACTGCAGATCTCTCATCCTAGACCACACAGATTTGAAGTCCTCCATGAACACATGTGATCTTTCACGGGATCCGCAGACTCCACTTTAAACTACAAAGTGGACGTGAAGAAAAACCCCTTTGCTATCGTTGTGACCAGAGCGAGCAACGGCAGAGTGCTGGAAGTAATGTTGGTGTTTTTTCTAAATAACACAGATGTCCTCGGTTTTCTCTGAAAGCCCATGTTGGCATGCAAGCAATGTATGTTCAAGATGCCACATGTGAGGTGCCCTCTTGCACATGCAGTCTATGTCTTCTCTTCTTTTTTCTGATGGGTGTTCTGCAAGGACTCTTGCGAGGCCTTTGGAAATAAATTCTGTGATATGCAGAGCTCTGTCTGAAAGGTTCTAGGTCTGGCTCTCTGTTCACTTCCCCCCAGTGCTAGGGAGATCTTTACAGCTACTTTGGTCCATCAATTTGAGGAATCTTTATTACCTGAAGGACTCCTTGCCAATGCTTCAAATTGCATGGGGAACACTCCTCATTGCATCTTCTATCTTATTTATCACAGTCATGCTGAAGCCCTGACTCACCAAAACCGGGTTGCCCTTGAGACCCATGATACCCAAGAATAGCTGGTGCAAGCCACTGATAAGCTGGTCATATAAAGCTGGAAGTAAAACAATATTTGACAGACTTGTATGTTGAATGTTTTCATCCCATTTAGGTCCTACACATATATAGATAAAACAAACCTACAAACCAAATGGCATGGCTTTAAGACCCATTAGAAGGGGGAAGTGTCAGGATGAACATGCTTATTAAATCAGTCTAAGAATGATTACCTGTCAGAGTGCTAGGCCAGTTGGATTGTCAATGCTTCAAATTTAATTAATTATCGATTACTTATGTGCTCTTATTAGTGTTGTTTTCTTGCTTAGAACCCTCTATAATGATTGATTTGCAATTATAGAGAGCACAAAAGATGGACTTGGTATTCAGTAGTGCGTGACTGATTAAACAGGTATATGGAGGGGGGAATAAGAAACCTAGTCCTACAGAACCATGTTGAAACTGTGCTCTGGAAGATTGTCTTTTCGGCTTTTGTTTAGTTTGATAAAAGTGGTTGCCTTTTCTGTCTCTAAAGAAAAAAATTACAGTGATGCTTGACTCGGAGTTTGAGTATTTCAAAGAAAGCTGTTGCTAGCATGGGGTAAGAGCAGCCCCTCAGAGAGAATTCCTTGATAAATTTGTTTACACAAGATGAGTGCTTTCCCCCAACTCTTCAACAACCAAACAAAAGGAAGGCCTCTTTGGAAGAGTGGGGACTAATGTACTGTTGCAGTGCATGACAAAAATCCGAATAACCTAGACAGTTATAAAGCCTACCACCTTCAATCTTCATGTGTCGTACCTGAGTCCCCCAAAAGAGATGGAGTTCTGACTGACCTATTGCCATGATCATTAGCAAGACAACCTGAAAGATTGCCATAGTTTCATTGGAAATGCAGCCCTTCCCCCTCAGAGAAAAGCCACTTTCAGTGCAGTTTGTGAGCAAATGGGCAAGATAGTCCTTGGAATCACTGAAACTGGACAGGAATACATCAGGTGAGGATTTGACCTATGAAGCCTCTCTCAGGTGTAGTATTCTTAACTTAGAACAAAAAAAAAAAAAGGAAACGGTAAGTGAGAAGATTAAAACTGTAGCAAGTCCAAACCCTCCTGTTTTTGTTGCTTGTTTGTGCAGTGTTTGTAGTCACTAATGCACTGAGTATTTATTTGTTTATGGTCTTCTTCAGGCATTAAAGATTTTGGTGATAATGATACACTCCTACTGATAAATGTAGTTACAGTGTACTAATACATCTGAAGTGATAAAGTTCCTTAAAAGTAATTTGTCTGTGTTTGTGTGAAGTCAAGATAAAGCTTCATTGCTCTCCCCTATATGAATATCATGACTGTTAAAGGTCACAAATATCACACACAAATACAGTTATAAAAAGAGTTTCTAATTAAATCTACTTTAAATGAGTGGATAAAAACATGTTCCTTTGAAATTGTGTATGATGTTAATATACATTGAGGGAGTTTACTGTCTCAAAGTCAGTAATTTTCTCTCCTTTCGGGAAACGACTGTGTTTCTGCAGATGCCTGTAAGCTCTTGGTTTAATGAAACTGAAGATAACCTTCAAATCTGAGGATCAGCTGCCTTCCAATTGCGCTCTGCTTTAAATCTGGTTTAACTCACAATTGTGTTCTATTTATGATTGTTTCATTTAAAAAGTGATGACTGATGGAAACTCCAGCTACTTCTGGGTAGGGGTCAATTTTGATACATTCTCCAGCTGGAAATGTTTCAAGTTTTAGAGGATTGAAAGATGAAAGTGAACACGACCAAGTTCGAAAGGAATGAATAGCAATGTTCTGACTGATTCCATGAGTCGTGGGGGGTCCTTACCCGGAGTGGTATTTGGTGTTGCTTAGGAAATGCAAAGTGGTTCAACCACTCCTGTGCCCTTGGCTTCTCAGGGAGTTTTGCTAATAGATGTAAAGGAGAAATATCAATATCTGGCTTCTTCTCTTTGTACAGAGATCTACAGCAGTCTCTAGCTATTTTCAACACCACCAGCTTCACATTTCTTAAAACGTGTAGCAGTTACTTTATGCAGAATTTGCTACAGGAGGTGTGATTGATAGCCATCAAAAGGGATTTGAACCATGCTAAGGATCACATCATCCCTTTAACCTGCTCTCATCTATGCTCAGTTTATGGGAGAGCTAGCACACAGCCATAATCTGCCTTTCCCTGTAGTGACCAACCTAGCAGAATGCGAGATTGGGACTTGTTTGTTTTCATCGGCAAGCAAAAACTGCAATTGTTTTGAAAAACCTGGTGGAGTGGATTATTTTTGTGTTTCTGTCCACCCATGGAAATTCTCCATCTGCCCCGCTCCTGTGAGTGGCCACAGAGTGGACTGAGGAGTCAGCGCAACAGATGCAGGGTGGGGAGCTTTGGTGGAAGAGGGGAGTGCAGTTGTACCCCTGAAAACAGATGGGCTGCTTGTGTGAGAGGTTTCTACAGGATCAATGGACACTGCTCATCTGCTCGTCTGTGCAAGGGTCGCTCTGCTCCAGCCCCGCACCATCCTGCCATCCTCTCCTTCAGGTCTCTTGGTGGACACTTGAACCTTCTATCCAGCTCTAAGTAAAAGGAGTACAAACAATTATTGCAAGTATGCTTGGTAAATTTTTTTTTCCTTAATTTGTTTCATCAGATTTGACACTACCATAGGACCGCTGCAGTATGCTGACCAGTTTTTACAGCTCTCAATCAAACTACCTAGCAGCAACATCTATGGTGTGGGAGAGCACATGCATAAGCAGTACCGGCATGATGTTAACTGGAAAACCTGGCAGTAGGCACATTAATAATATCCATTGAGGTTTTCCCCAAAGACTTGTCAGGCACTGCATGTTATTACTAAAATCTGCATGGTACTGATGGAAGTTCCCTGATTTGTGACTTTTGTGTTGATGTGCGGTTGAAAAGAAGTTGATAAACATTAATATATAAGTGTTTGTAGTTTCTACTGGTAAACAAAATAAATAAGAATATGTCCTAATGCATTGCTGCGTGCAGCATTCAGTACAGATGACATGTACTTCTTCAGTTAACATCCTTGTAGCTCGGCAAATGACGGAAAACTTCTCTTTAGCAGCTGTCTCTTCACAAGTTAGAATATGTCTGTCAGCAGTTATTTGTTTCTGTAGTCTGTATGGCTGTCTCTTTCCTGGGCACCCATTTTTTGATAATTATAAGTGAAGGCTTTTACATCTGCATGGAGACTTCCTTAGGCTTTGATCCAAGTTCTTTTAACAGTTGCACACACAGATACACGGTGTTGCTCTGTCGATACCTCACTGCAGTGAGTTGCCAAGAGATACACTGAGCATACTGGGGTTAAAATCAGGTGAGGTGCCCACTCAAAGAACGATATTAATTTTCCGCTTGTTGCTTTTTCTGACTTCGTATTCCCAGAGCCAGTCTTTGCTCTAGTTTGGGAATGTAAACAATCAAATCTTCTTGCTATGTTCATGAATATCTTCTGCTTTGGCTAGAGAAATGTTTGCTAAAGCTTGTAAGCACTCACTTGAGATAATGCTATGCAAGAAACATTGAAACCCCTACATCTCTAGTACATACTCAACACATTATGGACATTTTGGAGAAAGAAATCAATGTAGAACATGAATGAAAGAAGACTTCTTAACATAAGTATTATTGGTTTGCTTTGCTTTGAGAAAGCACTTCAGTGTTTTGCTGAAACAGGAGCTATACTAACAGAAACTAGGGGGCGAAACCACTGTAGGTAATTAATTGATGCTTTGGAATTTGTACCGCTTACCTGAGACACCTTCTCTGGGAGTTTTTTCTGAGAAGAGATTGTAGCATTGCGTTAATGTGTAGCAAGGCGAGCACCGTCTGATTAAGCTCACTGGGGATGACAATGTTAGTGTTGGACATCATTATCAGCTAAGCTGTTAAAATTAATTAGGCATCTAAAGATGCAGGAAGATATTTCTACAAGTGAGCCATGGAGATTTGTATCTCCTTAAGCTGTCCCTCCTGTATTTGTGGCGCTTGTCTGTCGTCCCCCCTTAGCTAGCAAGGAGGGGTCGCAGAGAGGAAGGTCCCAGCTAAGAATGCAGGAACATCAAAGCACACCTGCAGGACAAGCATAAAAATTGCTGCTCCTCAGCCTCCTCCTCTGGCAGCATGGCTGTTGCTGGCTCCGCTGGCGGGACACTCAGGGGCTCAACAGGACCTGAGCCTCCTGCTTCTTGTCTAGATCCAGCTGAAGTTATGACAACTGTAATTATATACTAGCAGCCCTATGTGTCACTGAAATAAACACACACATCCCCACCTCACTTCTGTTTCTTCTGTCTTATGAGACTTCTGTCTTTCCCGTGTTTTGATTACATTTTTTATTTTCTTTGAAAATTTGATAGCTGTGGGAGAATTTGACAGGAGAAACTAATTATGCACTGTCAAGATATAATTACTAGAGAAGGCAATGCACAGTATTATTTGGCCTGGTGAAACGTCAAGAAGTACAGGGTTTTTTTCAGGACCAAAATTTAAATTGGCTCACATTTGTCTCACTACAAAGAAGGTCTATTATAAAAATAATCCAATTTCTTTTCTGTCTCTACTAAATATTCGTCTTATAAACAGCCTGTTATTAATAATTATTATGCTGAGTTTTGACAGTAGTTCATACCTGAATGGCTCTATTAAAGTGCGGACTCATTAAGTTAAACTAACAGTGAACAGAATCCATTTTGGCTGATTTCAAATTGCTCAAGTTCTGTTTCTCATTAATTTGTTCTGAGTTTTCTTTTGCAGGGGAAGAAGCACAACTATTACAACAATTGTTAAAATTTCTAAGGTTTTGTTGCTAATAATAACAGGAAAAAAAAACATTAGGCAGGAAATAAAAGAGAAGCAATGCACTCTCTTATTTCCAAGATTCGACATAAAAATTATTACCTTGCAGGATTAATAGAAATATAGGTTAGATGTAAAATCTGATCTGTGGTGAAAAGTGATGAAAACACCTTTCGAGTTCTATTGCTCACTTGATGTGCACGTATATTACCCAGAAATAGTACTGCAATATAACCAGATTCACCTGAAGATCTATCATATCTGCTTGCTTATGTTATCTTTGTATTTGGGGAAACTTTTGTTTTAATGGAGAACGTTCTCATAAAGGAGAAGAATGCCAGGAAAGAGAAAAAGAACTGTAGAAAAGTGTCAGGATATTTATTTTTGTTGTTTGCTAAATTTGGAGAAGCTTCAAGTTCTACCTGGGATATATTCTGAAATATTAGAGTTTAATCAGCCTACTTTTTCCTTGTTATCATTTCAGGCAATGAATAATATATGGAGTTCAAACTTTCTTCCTGTGTTTGGAAGACAACACTGGAGCGTCCTTTGGTGTTTTCCCAATGAAAAGCAATGCCATGGGTAAGAAAGCTTTCTCTGTAGCTCTGAGCATTGCAGTTAAATATCTTTTAAAATGATCTGTTGGGTTGGCATCAAAACTGAGATGATGCAGATGTCCTTTTTTTTGAAATACCATAGCATGTAACCTTTTAAAGAAAGTTGTCTCCAGATATCTGGTGGCCGTCATTACTGTAAGCCTTAAGTAGTATTTTACATACACAACATAAACAATAAGTAGCTCACAGTTAACTTGAAGATTGTGCTGAAAACCTGAGGGTCAGAAAGCTATCTGGAGCCTGTACAGTAGGCCGAGTTAGTCCATGAGTTAAAGATTTCATGAACTGAACAAACTGAAGCACATTGTCCATCAGTGTATGTCCTGGTTTCGGCTGGGATAGAGTTAATTTGCCTTCCGGTAGCTGCTTTTTTTCAATTTCGTATGAGGAGAATGTTGGTGTTTTCAGTTGGTGCTAAAAAATGAAGGACTTTTTCCAGTCTCCCCTATTCAGCAAATGTGCAGGTGTGCAGAGGCTGGAAGGGAGCATAGCCAGACAGATAGCCCAAGCTGCCCAGTGGAAACATTCCATACCATAGACGCCATGCTCAGTTTAGGAATGGGGGTTGTCTGGGGGGCAGGAATCTGATCTTCTCATTTCCATGAGTTCAAATCCTCTCTTGTCCAGAAGTTCAAACTTTTCTGGGAGTTCGGTCTTCTTCTGTGAGTTAGTTGAGTTATGTGAAATTTGTGAGTTTGGCAAAATCCATGAAACTCACGAACTCTGGGAAAACCATGGGTTCCGAGATCATTGTTCGGGGACTGCCTGTCAATCAATTGTCAAGCAGTGAGAAAATTGTTTTGTATCTAGTTTGTTTTGTGTATTCATTATTATCATTATTAGTATTATTAGTAATATTAGTATTTCCTTTATTGTCTTACTAAACTGTCTTTATCTCAACCCATGAGTTTTCCCTTTTATTCAGTTCTCCTCCCCATCCTGCTGGGGGGAAGGAGAGGGGTGAGTGAGTGGTTGTCTAGTGCTTAGCTGCTGGCTGCCAGGTTAAACCACAACAGAGTACTAAATTCCACTCCCTTAGTAAAGCTACAGTTACAGAGGTGTTAGCAGTAATGGATGAAATCATCTCCTTTTTGTGTGTTGTCATGAAGTGTATGAAGCTCAAGAGCAGAAAATATCATAAAGAAAAGATGATTCAAACCAGCAGCCAAGAATAGCATTTTGGTTTTGTAGTGGTAATACAGGTCTTAGTGCAAACACTAAAGAGAAAAAAGGGCTTAGTTGTCATGATGTGCATTAAAGAAAAGGTTGGAAGTGGTCGGAACCCAGATGTGCTTTAATAGTGATATTTGTATTCTTTTGCTGAAAGTATTCTTGATAAGCTCATGTTTTCCAAGACAATTTGTATGGATGCAGTGCAGAAGTGGGGGGAAACATTATGGTGCCCACAGTCTCTATGGATATTCTGTGGTCATATCAACACAACAGTAAGGAAGGCGTATTAAAATCTTTACAAAAAGTTTTCCAAACGGTACGTGGCCTGCATCTTCCAAAACAGCAAGAGATTTCACTTCTAAATTAATCCCATTTAGAATATTTTTTTTTCCTTTTTTTCCAATTATTGATTTTTGGTTTAGGCCACTTATTTTGATTACTGTGGCTGCGTGTGTATGGTGAGATAAATGTGGGTAACAAACATATTATCTTATATATCACAAGCTACCTGTTACTTCTAGTAATTTTTAAACACTGGTGATCGATATGAAACACTTCGCTGTTTTTCTTGTGATTTCATTTTAAAGAGACATCCATTTGTAAGGACAGTAACCAAATTCCTTTCCAGGATATAAATTTGTATGACTCTTGAGTTTTTCTTAATGTGTGCATATTATTACCAAACAGAAAGGTACAGGTTTGGAAGAAATAGAATGATGAGCAGTGTTAGCTAGTAATCAGCTTAATTTTTTTTGACAGCACATAGTTGAATTTGAAAGAAGAAAGGTACAAATGTGTCAGCTGCCTTGGTCATTGAAGGTAGGCAAGGAGGGATGTGCAGTGCAAAACACAGGCACCCTGCAGCAGCTGGACCTCATGTCACACCACCCAGAAGGCAAACACCATGTGATTGTGCACCGTCGAGTTTCTGTCTCTCTGAAACAGCAGCCACTTTTCAAATGTTTGGCAGAGTGTTTTCTGCGTGATGAAAATAATAATCACCTGGTATTTCTTTTAAGCCTCAGGATCCAATCCTTAGGATTGCTGCTGATGGTATACTTCATAAAAAACAGTTACTGCTATATCCTTCCCACTTGCCCAGGTTCTACTCTGACGAAGTGACGTGGACCATTGATATGCAGTTCCTGTGGGGTCCTGGGCTGCTCATTTCCCCTGTACTTGACCCGGTAGGTTCGACTCTTTTGGTATTTATCACATAACCACTTCATGGGGCAGATGGACACGTTGAGTTGCCAGTTCCAGCTCTTTTCTCTGGCAGGGGACTGCAGGACAACATCCCTGAGTTACACTATTCCTGTCACTCCCTTATTGCTCTGACTAGAAACCACCTTCCAGTGCTGAGCCTTTCTTGTTCAGTCTTGTGACAATTCTGTTCTTCAGCTTCAAGGTTATAGCTCCTCTACTATATCTGTATTTCCTGCTGAAATCACACTTCTCCTCTTTTTTTACACTGAACAAGCTGAATCGCAAATGTAGACTCTGCTATTTCCTTGAGGACCCCAGGAAATTTGCTCTGCTCCTGTTCTACTCTGAACATTTCTGTCTTGACCAGACCTGTAAACTCTACTGGCAAAGCAATTTCTAAAAGGAAGCACGAAGACAAGACTCAGGACTTAAAACATTCGCAGCAGTGAGTAATGCAATGCACCTGTTCTCTTCTCCGTTCCTGTCAATAAGGGGGCAAAAATCTCAGTGAGAAAAGAATGGACAGACCTGTACCTTCCAGAAGACAAAATGGGACTTCATTTGAGAGGAGGCTATATCTACCCAACTCAAAATCCAGCTAACACAACAGTTGCAAGGTATGCTTCCAAATGAAATTCTTTTGTTTGGGTTTGGGGGTATTTTTCAAGACTGGTCCGAGGACTTTCAAATCAGTAGCAGTGCATCACATCTAGTATTTTCACCTTGAAATATGGGAATAGCTGTGAGCAATAACTCATTTCCACAGGTTCAGTGATTAATTACAGGTTTATTTGCATGGCATTTTCTAAACTTGCCTTGTATTTTAATCTCTTTACATGAAAATGAAAGGCAATCAAGGACTCGCCTAAGGCAGTTTTCAAAGTATTGCAACCCTGCTGAGTGTCCCATTCTTAGCATGAACATGAAGGGTGTATTAAGACTGTTTGGATATTTGATCTACATGTAAGACATAAAGGCTCTCTTTCTGCAGCCGTAAGAATCCAATGGGACTTATAATTGCCCTGGATGACAACAGTGCAGCTTCTGGGGACTTGTTCTGGGATGATGGCGAATCTACAGGTGAGCAGTTATCAGCACTGAAAGAAGCCTGATTAACAAGGTATTAATACCTAAAACGTTTCAGTCTTCCTGCTGATTTCATGGAGCAAGAAGAAGACATTGTCGTAACACGCTATTAGTGTTTGCTTGTATGCTAATAGTTTTTCACCACTATTAAGTGGAAAATGTAACTATTATTGATCTATTTTTTTCCTGTTTAGGTTTCCTATAGCCTTAAGTATGTAAAGGCTTGGGACATTCGTGTGCTGACTGTTAAGCCCTGCTGTCAAGATTGATATATATTCTGGTATATGCCCAAATTTGTTTCAACGGGTGCAAGAATGCACATAATTAGTGTTTGACACTAAGAATTGGTAGAATATGAAAAACTAGCACTGTTATTAACTCTCTGGAATTATGTAAATTGCTTGTGAAAACAGTAGAAATTTTGTTAACTCAAAGTATGGTATTGGAGCCAACGTGTTTTACGCCATCTGATTTCCACGGCATACTGGTGCACAGACACGCAAGTAAGTGTGTGCGGGCTGCATTTGTCATGTTGCCAACCTCGCCTTTAGTAGTGCTGCCGGAGAACTTGTTTCCCCCTGCGATGGTCACCATGGTTATGCCAAGGTCTGTCAACCACACCTCTTGTGGTGAACTGGCATTGATCTGTCAAACAATTTAAAACACACGTACCCTTTTTACTTAGGGTAAGATTAAGGTCACAACTTAATTCTACTCAAGTTAAAAATGAAAAAAAAACCAAACCCAACAAACAAACAATCACACCACTAACCTCTAATGTCAGGTTAAATTTATTTTGACTTTCAGTAAAGTTAATGCTTTTGGAATACATGCATGTCTAAGGAAAGTAGAGTTCATTGTAGAGCAATGGATGTAACCTGTCTGGTTTATATCCATAGTTATATTCTTCATTTCAATCTTGAGACGAAGGAAATTTTGAAAAATTAGGTTTCTCAAACTGTGGGATTTTCTGTGGGATTTCTGAGGATTTAGTTAGACACCCTGTTTTCATTAAACTAAAAGGATTTAGGGTACTCTGAATCCATTAGGATGCTTTTGCAGCCTTTGTCCTTTATTACATACTTTTTAGAAAAGTCATCAAGCAGTTCAAAGGGTTACTTTGAAATGATTTTTTGAAGAACTTTTACAAAATACTCAAGCTTGTATTTAGATGATTTAGGGACTTGCATTTGACAGATTTTATTGTTTTATTTGCAAGGAACCATAACATTCATAGCTAGAGGACTTTGGTTTATGACTTATACCAGTTAATACTGTTTAATTTCAAGTGGACTCGGTCATCTCTAATTCAAGTCCTATTGTATCCATAGACTGCTGTCAGTGGCAAAAATGTCAGAGCTTTCCTTAGCTACTTTGGAGTAAAATGGAGTTTAAAAAATAGGAAAACTGTAACAGTAAGAATGTACAATGAAATGAATTTGCAGTAATATTACCATTGCGGTAAAAATAGATAACACTAGAATAAGACGTGCATGTTTAACTTATAATCCTGAAACTTAGGTCCACATCCTGCAGACAGTGGTTCAAGAATTTATTTTGTCTAACCATGCAGGTCCACACGTGGTGTTCAAATTGGTGCATTCTTACCTCTGTTTGCTGATGCAACTAACCATCTTCTCGATACTTAAGCGGTCCGTTTTCTCTGGTTCATCTTTCAGTTGCTAAAAGCTACCTTCATCCTTAGTCACAGTCTCTTTTTTTCACTTGTGCAGGCCCCAGGGCTCTGACTATACTTCCAAGAAAGCAAGCGACTCTTGGGACTCAAAACTTCATCTCCCCTTGTACTCTACTGGAGGACACTGTCCTTCTAACAAAAGCAGCAGAAGGGAAAATGTGATTGTTTCACTTCCCATGCCTCAGCTGACACCACAAGGTTTTGCCCCGTGAGAAAGTCAGGACAGTAAACTGGAGAGGGCATGGCTAGGAAACACCCAGCTCCATTGACCAGAGCAACTCTGCCAAAGTCTTGAGCTTCTCTCACCGTCTCCTTGATATCTCCCAGATACTTCCTAGTAGGAAATGTACATCAGAAATCTCAGAAGTCTATACTCTGAAGGGTTTCTGCACCCTGCAGGAGAAAGTCCTGGTGCGTCCTGGTGCAGGTTATTGTGCAGTTTGTTAGTGGGACAACTACAGAAAATGCCAGAAAGTAAGATACATGTTCTCCAGAGTTAAAGTGGTGGCAATATTAGAAAACTAATTGGAAAGAAAAAAATCTTGGAAAACTTTGTGCATTTGACCTATATATCTCCCTTTTTATTTAAACTATAGCAAATGTATCTCTCAGAAAAACTTTCAAGTCTCTACTTTTTTAAATTTTGTGAAAGTTTGAGATGCTTTCAAGAAATAGAGCTGTGATTTGGCTGAGTATTGCTGCCATAAATATCAAAGGCCTTGAGTGGTTGCTATATGTATGGGTGACAGCTATATGTACTCCTTTGTCAAGCCCTAAAATAACTAAGCTATTACTGTCCTCAATTCTATTGAGAAACAAAGCAATAAAACATCTTATGATTTTATTTTCTTCCCAAAACTTACAAGTTGCAGTATTTTCAGGAAAACCATTTACAATTTGCTTATTATGACAGTATTTTTCTTTTTTTACATAGAAAAAAAATGCCACATTGACTAAACTTTTATATTTCTTTTTCCTGGTGGCCTGTTATATCCTGTCTTGTGATTCTATGTCATAGATTATTAATATCATTGTCATTTACACGTGAAAAGCACTTAGGGTATTCTAAAGCATTAACTTTGAGCCATACATCTATATTTAAGAGAAGCTAAGAAGAAATAATAAAAAATCAGTATATTTTAGAAAAGAACATGTAAAAAAATTTTTTTTGAAATTTTGGATCTCCTGGGATACTGGCCTAAGAAGAAAAGAAGTGTGAGAGAACTGTGAGTTCCTCAAAGAAACAATAGTAAGAGCAAAGCTGAAAACTTGCAGATGGAAATTGCAGTGAGTGCTTAACCTGGCTAAATCATGAGCTCGTCTTTGGCCTGAAGAAGAAAACATGCACAGAGAGGAAACTAAGTCAAGGTACTATGACATATACTTTTAATATACATAAATTTATATGTAATTTACATTCCTTCATTCGTGTGGAAAGTGGGTTTCTGGCCAGAAAATCTGTTCTTAGGGATATAGGGGAAAATCAATGAGTAATCATTCCTCTTAACTTTGGTGGGCCACAGCTGGAAAGCACAATCTGCTTACAAATTTTATATGTCTGCACAGATTTAGGCAAATAGGACACCAGAAGAGAACAGCAAGAACAGTTACAGGTCTAGAAAACATGTCTCATGGGAGAAAGTTGTGTTATCTAAACTGCAAGAGAAGAGAGGAAATACTACAGAAATTTTGAAAAAGTAAAAGGCTGTTATGATGGCAAATAACCTCCCACATTCCCAGTGAACAGGGAAAAAGAAAAGGCTTTAATTGCATTCTGTTAGAAATGGGTGAACATAAGGAATCTTAAATTCTGAGCTTTAAAAGAATACAAAATAAGAATCAGAACTTGAGAACAAGGTGATACCACCAGTAAAACTGGATAAAGTAAACTCAGTACTTCAGTTGACAGTATGTTAAATATAGAAACTCATTTTTTCTGTCATTGAAAAAGATAATTTTATATTACTTTGCAGTTTGTAGAGAATCTGCTCAGTGCAGCTTCTGAATGCAGTAAAGATAATAATTAACAATTTATTGGTCTCTAGCAGTGGCAAAGTCGTGCTTTTAATGCTGTTTCTTTGTACATTGTCTTTTCTTCTCCCAATTCATAGAAGTATCTGAAGAACTCCGGTTTCCTTTTACATAACAAACTCAGCAGCAATATTTATTGAGCAAGAGAACTATAAAGCATCAGTGGCAGTTAAAACCAAGTCAGAAAAGAGGTGAGTGTAGTATTTGGCATTTTTAAAATATTAGGAATTTCAAAAAAACACTTTGTAGACTGTAATAATACAGTCGAATGTTTCCAAAAAGTGAGAGGAAGAGCTACACCTATCTGAACCCACAGAATCTGCTTCATGAAAAAGTCTTATTTTTA
Source organism: Opisthocomus hoazin (assembly GCF_030867145.1). Taxonomy (NCBI): domain Eukaryota; kingdom Metazoa; phylum Chordata; class Aves; order Opisthocomiformes; family Opisthocomidae; genus Opisthocomus; species Opisthocomus hoazin. Next base: position 25,581,614 of record NC_134417.1, read on the forward strand.
GAATTTTTTAAAACTGAAACTGCCTTGGCAGGTTAAATTTATGGCAGAGTGAAGTCCAGATAGTGTTTCTATTCAATGTTTTCTGGAGATAAGATATGACAAGGATCCCAAATAATATCATAACATATTTTTTGTATAAATATCCACAAAAGGTTTAGTTGTTATCCCAGTCCTGATCAAATACAAGAAAAATGTGAAGAACTTGGCTGTGTCTAGAATGATTTCTCTAAAATAATGAGACAGAAACATTTCCAGACTCACGGCACTTTATAGTTCTTACAGGGGAAAGAGTCATATTTAGATAGAATGGGGGTACAGGCAGCAGCAGGCCTGTACTAGCAGATTCAGTTTTTCTCACTAAAACTGAGGTAAATGGCAACTGTGTAAGCTCTTCCAAAGTATATCGGAAATTGAGGATAAATGTCGTACTGTTCAAAAGACGGAACGAAATAATATGGAGTCACGAAAAAACAGATTAGTCTTGAAATGAGTGTCGTCAGCTACCTTTACTGCTTCACTGGCACCATGGCCTGCAAGCCTTATCCCTTTTCTTTTGCCTTCATAGTCACTGAAACACATTTTAAGTCAAACCAATTCGTCGGGATCTATTTGAGAAGAAATCCTTGAATCCCGCAGAAATTCTGATTCATGTATGAACCTAATTGTTTATGACCAGGCTGAGGGAGGCATATCCAGATCATAGTCCCCAACATGCAGTTCTTTACCACGTGGGTTTATTTATTAATATCTCCTGGCATGTAGAAGCAGTGTGCCTTGGCAGGGCTGAACTTGAGAAGATCCTTCCAGCTAAATCACTCCATGCTCTTCTAAATCTAAAGTTTACAGCTTGGACACATCTCATAGGCAGGAAGACCAAAATTCTCTGCTAGCTATTCTTGGACCAGCAACAGCTGAAGTGCCTGATGGACAGTCAGATGGACAGATCACTATGATCTGAGCATATTGATCAGCTGTTGGCAAAAAACCCAGACATTTTGTTACACTGTTAGGGTTTTTTCTGTAATTTTGGACATTTGGAAATGGCTCTTCATGTGAAACCCAGCTCTGGTGCTGTTTTTGACTGGGTGTGCTTTGAACACTTGCTCAGGTTGAAAGGCGCTTTGAATTTGGTGACAACAGATGAGTAAATACTCATTAGCAATTAAGAAGTGTGGATCAGGCACAGTTTCATTGGAACAACTAGGCAGGATTGATGGTAAGTGTGCAGAGGTGGAAGGCTAATGCATTAGCCTGCATCAGCTCCTCTAACCTCAGAATACCTAGCCTGAGCGTTTATGTTGAACTGTAGCAGGAAACTGAAAGTAATTTTAATCTTGCTGTCAGGAGATCTTAGATAAATAGGATGTAATTCTCAGTGGGTATGTTAAGGGTAATTTGTGTGCATGAAGCCAATGAAAACGTTTCATCTACTGAGTTTTAGGTACATCCCTTTATTATCCTCTCTTTAGCATTTATCTGTAGATTAATATACTTGAAATACTTCACTTTCTTAGCCTAGATGTATTTAAGTACTGATATAAAGTAGTACTAATCAGGTATTCTTCCATATTTTTTAATTAAAGTATACCTGTTGCTTACTGTTGTATTCAGGTGTTATGAATAGTTTCTCAGGAATTGTCAGGAAGTTAATATTCAGACACGGACCTTCCCCCCGCTCAAACCAATTTTATGTTTATATTGACTACATGGCAGCGTTTACAAAGAATTGCAGTATCTTCTGAATTTGCATATACTCTGTTTACATTGTCTTGGTATTTTCAAAATATATAGCAGAACAATATTCTGTGTCCACATTCCTGTGGCCAAAACATTCATTAGTTTATTTAACATTCCTGAGATATCTTTCTTTTCATCCTGATACCTTTGATTCTTCAGTTCAGCTAGAGGTGGAGTTGGGTGTTCAGAAGCTTGAGCAGCCCTACTATAGCTCTTGCAGCTGGTTTTGTTTCAGCCACACTGCTGCTCAGCGCAGTGATCTCACCCGTGGTGCAAGCAGGGTGGTAGGAACCTGAGCTGCTGGAAAGGATGGGCGGGAGAAGGTGAGGTGGGTCTCTGCAGGTCTGAGCTGAAGCTGTACTTCCACGCTTTCACTGCAATGAATACCTTCTGCAATTGGAGCCAGCCAGAAGAAAAAACCATGACAGCTCAAGCATGTCTACACCTGCAGCCGCATCACTGACTGTCTCAGGACAAGCAGGCAAAGTCTTTATTTGGAGTTTAGCAGCTTTCAAATCACTGACCCTGAGCACACACCACTTTCAAGGTACGATTTCAAGACAGTTTACCCAAGTCTGCTAGTAAAGAAACTTCTTGCTCTCCTAGGTGGGGAGCAATTCTTGGTATACCAGCTCTGAGGACTTCATCCATACAAATGTGATGTTGTGCAAGCTTAATTGCTGACCCGTATTGTGAAATGAGACGGTCGTGGTGCTATTTCTCATACACTTTCATTTGGATGTAATTACTCGCCATCGAGCATTGCGTTGTCCCAACACATTCAAAGACAGCATGTTGCCTTCTCAGCAGTGATTTCTATTATGAGACAGCCACCAAGGCCATCCCGGGGCGATGCTCTGCATTGTACACGAGAGTGGTCTGTCAACAGACACCGCTCGGGTGCTCAGTCACAAGGCGGACTGGAGAACAGGTCTGAACATTTTGATCAGCTCTTGGGAACAGTAATTACCCAAGGACAGTCTCACATAATTACTGCCATTAGAACATAAAATACTTTTTGTTTCTAGGTTTTGCTGGGAGAGACTGGTTTACTCCAAACGCTGACCTTGTTTTCACCTTATGCTGTACATCTACGGAGGGAAAAGGAATACAGTTTTTGAATAATGTTAATTTACAAAGGGCTCAATTACGTCCTCTATTTAGAACAAACTGAGTAGTAGTGAAAAGGGGAAACAGTGACTTTTAAAATGCAAACTGTGTGCATGAGTCTTTCCTTTTAAGAATTTATTTTACCAGTTCCAAGGCAAACGTCGTTATCTGTTCCTTTCTGAATAGTACCCCAGTCTGCTTTAGATAAAGTCTGATCTAAAGATAAGACATGTGCTGTTTCATTTCCAATTCAATGAGTAAGCAAGGAAACAGTGCTGGTTTCTAGGTCTAATGACCTTAAAGCCCTTGGTAACTTTGATATTGCCATAAAGAAAGAAAATACCAAGGCGGCTTGCAGTTTTGACCCAGTGGATGTTACACTGGCCAGCATGCCACTGCAGGGCTGCCAGGCAGGGCAGGAGCAAAACTGCTGACAGGACAGGGAGGAATGTCTGATGCCTCTGCCATCAGCCAAATCACATGTGATCTGGGCAGTCTAAGTAGACAATAACTGAGCAAGAAGAGGAGCACTTTTCTGTGTATGAAGTATGAACTGAAAAGTAGTGAAATATTTTCTTCCATTTTGAGAAGCACCATAACTGAAATTGCTATGATAAATTACACAGCTTATACAGACATTCTCACACTTGAAATTTATACAAATACAGGAGTTAAAAAAAATATATATATATACACACATATATTTAAATCAGCTTCCAATTTATTCTTTGGTACTAACTGAAGGAGTAGTTGTGCAGCTGAAGACGTGTCATAGTAATCATTTGTGCTAATATTAAACCTTCCAAACAGGCAGATCGCCTGCATGTAAAGCTCACTAAAGCCTATAACTTAGAATTGAACAGTAAATTTTTATGTAACGATGTAATTTGTGTTCTCCATCCATTAGACAGAGGGGGCCTCTGGATATCGGCTTAACGCAATCCTTTCATAATGAAACTTTTGCACAGAGTTGAAAGCCAGAACCCTGACTTGTGAACGCAGTGACCGTCTGGAGATTAATTTGGGCTTTGAGACATGAGGAACTGCTTTCCATGGACACAGCTGTGGCTCAGCCCCTAGGCAGAGAGCTGGCACCTCCAGTCAGCAAAACACTTGGACCGTGCTCGTCCTGGAGCAGTTCTACACACAACACACACTGCCTTCACATTCGAAACTTTAGCTGCAGTTTCCAAAGCATTGCTGAAGTAGGACAAACCAAGCAGAGGCTGAACATGTTTGGTAGTGCATTACAAAGAAATAAAAGATACTAGAAAACTTACTGTTTGTCTTGGAAGAAATAATTACAGCACATTAGTTTGGTTTAATTGCTACGGTAATTTAAGTGACTTGTGTATTTTTGCTGTAATTATAGTGTCACTAAAGCTGCAAATCCTGTAGAAAAATAAATAAATAGTGCCTTATTGAAGCAGCTGTTTAGGCAATTATTGCAGAGCCAGCATTGGAGAGCAGAGCGATTTAATCAGTGTAGCTTTCTAACTAGTATTGCGGTTTAGTATTTTGCTGTAATGATTCACAGGACGTGTGCATGGCTGCGAAGGAATTGTTCTAATAAAGCGGAGCAGGAATGCATCCGTGCCAGTCCCATAGTGCAGACGAACAGCATAGGCTGCTGAGAAAGGTGCTCATATCCTTGGAGAGCAACTAGAAAGCACAAATTCCCACAAACTCAGCTAATTTTATTATTTTTTTCTAAATTATACTTGGTTACCTTTGCAGGTACTTTGTGGCGATGGCCATGGCCTCATTTAAGATTTTTTTTTTTTTTTTTTTAGGTAATCGGGTTAATTGGTGGATCGATTCTTCATCCAACTCATTCACACCCACAGCTCCAGAGACTCAGGAGCTCTTCTCCTGAGTCATCGGCAAGCCGCAGTCTCCCCTCCTAGTGTATTGATTGTGATCAAGGCCATAGGGGTTTACTGTCAGAGTATCTAGAAAAGTCCGTGACAGTCCTTGTCTGGTGCTAGCAGTTTCCTTCTTTCCCCCAAACCCAAGTGCCTGTATGTTTTCTGCCCTGTAGGTTTTTGCCTTTAATGTGGGAATGAAAAATAAGTCCCACCATGCTCAAAAGGTTACTAACCTCTGGTCAAAACCTCTTCTGCTCACGAGGAAACCAAATGTGTTCAGACCAAGAGATCAGCTAATGCAAAGGTTGTCACACACGTTGGTAATCACTCCTTAACTGTCAGGCCTGTTGCCTGCTCCAAGCAGAAGATAGCTGGTTTAATATTTTGCTTCTAGACAAATCCATGTTCATCATTTCATATTGATATCATGTCATCTTGCTGTTTCTGAAGTGACTACAGATCTAGGTACTTTGTGGCAATGGACAAGGCTTTACATAATAAAACATTTTTTTAAAGTGTTTGAGGAATTGAGTTAATTGTTGAATATGTATTGTCTAAGCAACTATTAGCATACCAAAGAGAGGAAAATGTAAGGACTTATTTTTCCTTTTAGGTAAGATGGAGTTCAGCCTCTTTGGAATATCTTATGTAAGCTAATGAGTTACTACCTTACATTTAATTATCTTCATGCTGCACATGAATTTATAGTATTCCAAGTGGGTCATTTTTAAACTTTCAGACAGGAGCTGATATCTGTGGCTTCTTCAAAGACTCGGAGTATGAGCTGTGTGCTCGCTGGATGCAGCTGGGTGCGTTTTACCCATTCTCAAGGAATCACAATGAGAAAGGAACAAGGGTGAGTCGTGATTTTATAATGGTTCTGAATGGCCAGGCCCTTGCAATACATGTGTGGAGACCAGCCAGAACACTGCACACGCTGGCCTGCCTCCAAAAAGGGACATTCCAAGCAAAGTGGACAGGAAAAGAACATGTTTGGCTCTTCATCTAATAAATAATGCTTTTTATTTACATGCTAGCTGTGCTGTAAGCATGGCCCTCACCTGGGAGGTTTTATGCCCACAGAGGGCCTGCTCTGGGATTTGGAGCACTTGAAGAACGTATATTCTAACTTTGCTTTGACTGAATCAAATGCCTACATATTTTTCCCTGTATGCCACTTTTATTTGAACACACGGCACCAGCAAGACTAAAATAGAGCGCTTTTATGGCAAAAGCACTTAAAGGAGCAAAACTGACCTTGGTGCTCTCAGCCCTAATTGTCCGTAATTATACAGCAAATGAGAAAATGGAAGAGTGTAATAAGATTCTGGAGTAAGCCTTGGCAATTTCTGTGCTTTGCACATTCGCCATCATCAGATATTGTATTTCTTTAAAGAGTAAAGGAAAATAATTGCCTAAATGTAGGCCTGTGCTGGCTAAGGACTATATTGTAGAAAGCTGTAGAACAAGATAACTGGAAAAATAAAAAAATGGAAACAGCACTTCTCTTCCAGTTCAAGCTTCAGGTCTAGCAGAGTAGAGCTATTTATATGGCATATATCTAATGGATTAAAGTCTCCTTTTCAAAAACTGTGTGCTTTATCTTGCAGCGGCACACCTTTCGATAGGACTTTTAAAGCCTTTAAAAATGCAGATTCAGGGTTATCGTGTTGCTTCCAGTCTTACCCAATTTGCCAAGGTATTGTTCAATACATTTAATAAAGATTGGAAATGCTCCCTGACATCAGTCATTAGCGCTTCGGTCTCTTCTTGCAAGTCCTGAGTGCTGCGCTGCAGAAAAGAGGGATGATAAATTATGTACTCTGGGATGCGGCACGCCTCCGGGACACTTTGCATTACACATATTTTACACTAATTCCCCTCCCCTGAGGTTTTTCTCACCTTCCCTCTCTCTAGTGTCCCTCTGTGGGCTGACAGTCACACCTGCTGTTTTTAGTGTCACTTACTGCTTAATTGAAGAATAAATAGATGAAGGTGCTCTAGTTCGGAGGAGAAATTTCCTCAGCTTTGTCTTCCTGTGTTGACTTCTTGTCTAGGTTTTCAGAACGAAGTAATCCAGCTTGACTAACAGTGGTCTCTCCCCTTTCAGAGGCAAGATCCCGCTTCCTGGAACTCAACATTTGAGGAGATTGCCAGGAACGTGCTGAATATAAGATACACCCTGTTACCCTATCTCTACACATTAATGTATCATGCCCATGCCCATGGCAGCACTGTGGTCCGCCCCATACTCCATGAGTAAGTGTGACTCCTTTGCCACCTGTATCAGGAATTTCCACTAAAACTTCTGTAGTTACAACCCTCCTGACTATAAAGAGGATTTGTAGTAACAACTCCTAATTAATCTGTCTATCAAAAATTATTATTTCATAGTAAAAAAAATGGTAAAGTGAGAGAAATTCTGTAGAAGACTTTTTTATTTTTTCATAAATAGGATGAAGATATTGTCTTTAGGGGACAACTCAGAATTTTACCAGCTCCTTTGGAAAACATCACCCTGCACATCCGAGGTGGATACATCCTTGCTTGGCAAGACCTGCTAATACAACTTTTTACAGGTAAGATTAACTGAAAATTTAAAATCTAGTTTTGCACAATCACATATAAATACTAACACTCCTCAGAGAAGCTACATGTATGATAGCACTGGAACTTTATGGTTGGCTTCTCTTTTTGGTTTCCTCCTACTGGTGTCATTTAATTTAATGGTATGGGCTGAGGCAGATGATTAAGGGAGATCAATTGAGTGGCATACAGTATTTCTTTAAAAATTCTAACCTTCTGTAAATACAAAATGTGATTAGCTGAGGAAATTGAGGAAACATTATGCTGTTTTCCATAGCCGAAAAAACCCCATGGGACTCACTGTCGCTTTGAATGACGCTCTGTTTGCAGAAGGGCAGCTTTATTGGGATGATGGGGTTCGCATTGGTATGTATGATGCTTCCTGACTTCATAAAATCCTTTTTTGCTGCGAGGATGGTTGAACACTGCAACAGGTTGCCCAGGGAGGCTGTGGAGCCTCCAAACTTGGAGGTATTCAAAGTCCAAAGGAAAACAGCCAAAACTTGGATATCAGCTGGGAAGAGATGAAACAAATTACAGCAGTCCTTGAAAACCAAATCATGCTCAATAGCTGGCTTATGAGCTCTTCTATCTGCAGTTTTTAGCAATCATGCAGTTGTTGAGATGGAAACTTCAAGCTGTAAGACACTGCATTGCTCAGCCATCACTTTGGAAAAGAAGGGCCGGTGCTTGCTTCTGCCTTAGCAGGCCTCAGTGTAGCATGGGGTGTGCGAGGAGGAGCGAGAGGAGCAGATGGAAATGATGGACTCTGGCCAAAGTAATTCCATTTCTGGAGGACATCTCTGAACTTGCCTTCAGAGACAAAAGGGAAATTAAACCTTCAGATTAGCAGTATAGTAAAATGATTTTTCCCGATTTAAACCGCATAATGCTATGATTTATAGAATTCGTAAGTTGTGTAAATGAAATTCTGCCCTGGACCTAATGCAATATGGCTAAGCAAGATTTGTCCTTAAAGCTATGGGAACCATAACCATAGATTGTGTGGGAAGCTCTAACTAAGTTCCTCAACATTCGTAAATTTAAATCCTCATCAGATAAGAGATACTTAAATGTCACTTATCCTTCCCATCCAGACTCTATTACCCTCGTAATAACAATAAGCTCTCACCCGAGATTACTGCAAGTAACACAGAAAGTGGTATTATTTTGCATAAGGATGTGTCGGGAAGTTTGAGGATGTGTTAGTCTATTTTGAGGTGCTTCACACACACCAGTGCCTGGTAGCACTGGCAGTCAGCAATGATGGCTACGATCACACAGATCACAAGGTGCATCTCAGCAGGATGGCTGTGATCTGTTTTCGGTAGTGCAGAAAGGCAAGAACCTACAATGCCCACGATCACCAGCACTGCTTCGAGTGCATTTAGCGCTGAATAATAGCATTGATAAAATACGCAACAGCTACTTCAAAGAAGCATCAGCGTCTGTCCTGGTCATGTGTAATTGTACAGCAAATAGAGGTGGATGTGGAAAACATCTCCCATGCCTTTGGCAGTGAGAAACATTTTTCTCTTGCTGGTCTGAACAGCCCTGATCTTCCTAATGCTGTTTGTTTGCCTTCTTTGGTACCTTACCTCTAAAATGTTATTATTTTGGACTCATTTAAATAGCACGCAGTCCTTTAAGAAATATTTTATGTCTAAAAGCAGATGTCTTCTGGAAATAAAGAACTTTTTTTATGTACAGATAGACATATCACATATTTGTGTATAGTATATGGACACATAGACACAATTCTTGAACTGAAATTTTGATAATCCCACTTCTTCTAAAGTTATCGACATTGATTTCCACCTGCATGGGCTGTGCCTGTCCAGGGTATTTACCCCCTCCTGCCTCCCCGGACAACAAAGCCAAGCACTCCTAAAGGGAGCTGAAATGAATCTGTATAATTGTATTTCCATTCAAGATGGCTCTCCCGTGGAGCGTCTTTCAGACATGAACAGAACTGCTGAGGCATTCAGTCTTGCCAGTTTTCTCGTAGAAGGAGACTGCCTGAGCAGGCAGCTGCCTAGTGATTCATTGCTGGCTGCCAGGTTAAACCACACCATCTCCTCTGTTACTGCGATCTTACTACCCTCCCTTTGGAATTCAATACCCTGTTAAGTCTTAGTTCTCTTTCATGGAAAGCCAGAACTCTAAAAGTTTTGTACCCAATCAAAAAGATGAGTTAAAAATCTAAAAGAGAATGGAGTTTTTTCAGTCTGCAGTTGCTGTTTGATGGAAAAAAAAAGAAAATTCACATGCATGGTTGAATTACAACATGTTCCAAGTTTTGCTGCTTTTTTTCTTTTTCTCTCTCCAGGTTTGTTTGGGGTTTTTTGTTTTTGTTTTTTTTTTTTAAAATAACAGGAAGCTCAGCTCTAAAAGAGCCTCTGGATGAAGGGAATGGATCAAAGTCTCACCATCAAAAATCGAAAAATCTATTCTGGTTAAACTACGTGTATAGTGATACAAACACAAAAACAGAAAAAGAGGAATAAATTCTTGTAATCTAAAATGGAAGCCATTATCTTTATTGAAGGCAGAAAAAGCATCTTTCGAGTTTCCTACTGTTTCTTTGGCATCTTAAAATACTTTTAACTATAAAAACATACTAATACTGTTGGTTCATATTCAGGTATTATGTGTATAAAACAGTCACATTTCAGTATTGTTGAAGGTTACAATGCCTCAATGTGATGCAAAATCTATTTTAAACAGTATGGCACTTCAGACTCACATTGTATTTCAAAACTGAGAGTGGAATTTAAATTTCTGTATTTTCTCAGAGTAGAATTTTTGGCTAACAACATGTGTGCCAAATTTTGTATAAAAAAGATATAGTTGGTATTACCTGCATGGATTTGGGGCAATAATTTTGCCTATAATTTCTTTGTTTCAGGGCCAGCCTCATGTTGGCTACCATTAGGCACAGATGATGAACCTGGATGATTCTAAGTGGTTTGCTCATGTTGGCTACCATTAGGCACAGATGATGAACCTGGATGATTCTAAGTGGTTTGCTTCTAAGTAAGAAGGTAATTCTTCCTTTCATATGTTTTCCTTAAATAAGCAGAGCCAAATATTTTTTGGTTTTTTGTAATCCAAACCACAGACATTTCATATTATGTAGTCAAACCTATGAAGACACGTAAAAGTTTTCTATTAAATACATGTGAATTGAATTAATAAAAATTTTGGTAATGTTTAGTTTTGATAAATCTATAAATAGGCTAATTTACACAGCAACTTACTCCTGTTTAATTTTCATGATTTTTTTATAATCATTGTAACTCAACAGGCTGCCAGTATATTTTGGAAGTTCTGTTGAAAACACATAACAGTCCAAAGAAAAAATGAGTATGGAGTCATATGTTTCCTGAAATATAGCCCTCAAGTAATATAGGCAACATTCTAGGACCATTTTACAGAAATAAGTTTCTCCAGATATTAGCATAATATTTCATTGGGAACGGTGTGTTATCTGGCATGAAAACAAGCTTTTTGAGTAATGCCACTATTCAAAAAAAGGATATTGTAATATTCTCCACTCTCTAAAGAGAACTTGGTTCAAATGTTCAAGAGTAATTTATCTGATGGTAGCAAGAGTGTCTCCACAAACCTATATATCTTTCCTGAGCTAGTGTTACCCTTTACTGATTTGTTCTCCAATTTTCTAGATTTTCAGTTTTGAGAATTTATGCCATTCTAATTGCAATGATCACCAAGTAGTAATATTGATTTGATGATACCATAAGTTTTTGACTCAGAGAGTAAAATTCGATTTATGAAACATTGTTTTAAAGTGGCTAATGCTGTGTTGCTTCAACCTGGTACAAATACATATACCAGACAACCATTATATTTTAAATTAAATGCTTTAAATAAAGTAGATCTTTTCTAGCCAAAAGAGACCAAAAATTCCTTATATCCATGAGTCATCACTATCTAAGAGTATCCGATTGCCTTCTGCTTTATTATTTTTCCTCTTTTTAATGGCATGACATAACCCTCTTCATCAAATCTTTGAGACACTTATGTATAGACATTTTTTTGCCACAACATTCTTTTGCTGTCTTTCTCTGTCATATTTATCACCTCTCTACCTCCAGTTGAGCACTTGTGGCCTCAAATGCTCAGCTCATTTTCAATGATCCCCGAGATGTTTTCTTGTAGGTGAAAAATAATTTTTCTGTTGATAGTATTACACTAGTTTTGACATTTTACTTATTACTTTGCCATTGAGGTTGCCTTTTATCCCCTTTGGACATGTGTCTCCAGCTGCACCCCTCCCACTTCACACAGAAAAATCTTTCATTTAATAAGGTGCTTATTTAATACTAGTCTAAATCTTACAGTCTGTAATGCATATCCCTCTATCGCTACGGGACACACATTCCTGTTATAACTACTCTGTGATCCTGCTGTGGATGAGTAGTTGAGAAGAGCTTTTACCCACCCATAATCTCAGTTGTATATATCCTTTCCAAGTGAAATACCAGTAAGGCTACAGAGAGGATCCATTCCTGACCCTCTAGTCTTTTATAATTGAGAGAGTCTGGACATGAGCTGGCGTTTACAGTGATGAGACTGTAAGGATTTTGGTAGTGATCATTGAACCAGAATAAGAGGGAAGGAGGCATAGGTGGAGCAGCACCCTGGTAGGAAATCTTGGGAGAAAAGAAAATCCGACTGAGGTGCAGCGCCGTCTGCAGCTCCTGGAAGCAGGGTTAATGGGGAAGGCAATTCAGTAAGCAAAGGAGACTATGCTTCTTTACTAATAAACAAGTGGAGGATTTCCCTGCACCCCTCTAGAGGATACAGTCATCTTTAGAACCACATCTCTGAAACTTGTACCTTTGGAAATATTTTGAGGAAATTCTGGAATTCATTAATTTAAAAAATACGAACTTGGAGAATACATTTGGAGAGCTTGTATTTTTTTCTACCATTATTAGTCATTAAACTGTTGTTAATAAACTAGGTATGCTATTATACGCCCTTATACAAACTGATTTTTTTTAAGCTTAGTTAAGTAGATTTTTAATAATCTACAGATTATTTAACAGGTAGAATTATTTTCAGTGGATATGATCTGCCTTTTAAAAGCATTCTCTTACAGAATCTGGAATTAACACAACTACTCCAGGTAGTACTTCCCTTTGGGAGTAGTCTTTCCCTTCTTAAAACAGTTCCATTCAGAGATCCTTGTTCTCTTTTGGCTTGTGTCTGGCTATTTCATGTAAGACAATGGCAAAGCTATTATAGTGCAAGGAAGTGTCCTGTGTTAGAGTCATGTGTTTGATTTGAAATAAATATTATTAGAATACAGCTTTGGGATAACAGTAGTGTACAGAACTTGAACCAGAAGCAGAAATACTAAAAATTATATGGAAAGTGACCCAGTGTATTCTAAAGCTTTTATTGAAAAAAAAATTGCAGAAGACTTGATTCATCCTACACTACCCATATGACCTCATATCTATTTTAAAAGATTTTACCTATTTTAAAGACCACCTTACCTTCTCTTTTCATTCTTCTCATGACACATTAATACCACGAAACCACTAGATACAACAAAATACAAATACATTAGCATTGGGAGAACTTCTTGGTGATGTTTCAGGCAGAATAATGTCATATCGCATTTCTAATTTTGAAAATCTTTCCAGTAATATTTCCCAGCTGTGGGGCCCTTCATTACAGGAAATATGATTTCAATAAGAGTTACAAAACAGCCTTCTCAGGCTAAAATTAGGTACAGTTACTCCTTTGTGAAAACATGTCATGTACTGAATTCATTAGCTTTTATATTTCCTTCATGACAAATTAGGAATGTTACATGAAATTTCATATTACTATAGTGACGACTTAATTTGCTTTAATTTCCCAATTTCTTTATTCATTTTTAGATTAATTTGTGTTAATTGTATGTGTTCACAAAAGTGTATTATCAACTGAAATGAAATTCTTTATTCAAGTCTAGTAAACTTTATAGACAGTACAAGGTCACACTTGTAGTCAAGCTTTTCCTTCCCTGGAGCAAAGTTTCCTAGAGTGAGTTATGAATTGTTAAATCTGTAGAGTTAGTAAAGGAATGCTTCTTTACCGATACTTCCTTAATAACACAGTTTGAGATTAACTGTAAGGAGAACTAGAAAGGCACTGCAGAGCTGCTGCTAATGTTTTGGTAATTTGATAATGTAGCTTGGACTCCTGATTTGGCAGTGATTTTCAAAGCAGAGGAGATTGTATGAGAGAGCATCTTAGAAGGGAAATAAAGTGGCCACGAGGTAATCTGCTTATGCTGGGAGATTTGTCATGGGGAGAGCATAAACACATCTTAAGATCAAAGTAAAAAAACAAGGTATATTAATGTGGTAGAGCAATGCAAAAATTGATGGTGCTGAGCCTTGCTGTGGCAGTGGTGTTAAAGAACCTCAAATGAGCTGCAAGATACATGAGTCTTCTGGTTAATGAATGATGGTGTTAACGCCTCAAGGTGCAGAGGGAAGAAGTGTTTGAGTCTTCCTTGACCACTTAAAAGCTACTTGCGGATTTTGGAGCTGCTTCTAACAAATTTCAGCTACTGTACCTTGACTGGGTTTTTGTGATGTTTGCTGTACCCATGGTGTGGCCAGAGTGTCAAGAAACAAACATTTCAAGAGAGAACGGCAGCCCAGCAAACGCTCCGCACCGTGTACCTTCGTGTTGTTTGCTGCTTCTGTCTCCAAACTCACTTAGGACTCAAGGAAGGATGAGGGTACCTATGGAGCTTCCAGAGGAAGAGCCAATGGGCCAAAGAAAAGCATCACATTTTCTAATCCTGGCGTCTGGAAGAGGGAAAACGAGTTGTAACCTTCTGCGGAACACAGTAGATCCTCAGCAAGTAGAAAGCGATTCAGTTAAGCAAAGTCGGTGGATGCACGCAGATTTTCAGAAGAGGAAAACCGTGGTTTTTCTGCACTGTTCAAGTCCCTCTGCATGGTCTTTTGTGGAAGGTGTGATGCGCAGCACCTACACAACAACACTTGCAGTGTTGCCAGTCCCCAAAGCTTTGTTCAAAGTCTGGCAGTATTTGATATTTTCATTCAGACTCCCACTTGAGATTAGAAGTGACTATAAAAATATCAGGTATTGTTTTTTTTTAAAAAATCTTCCAGCTCTTGTGTTTAGAGTGAAAACCTTGAAACCAGTATGATCAGAATCTTTAAGGGTTTGTAAAGAATGTGTGTGTAAAACAGAAGCATTTAAGGGGATTATTTAATATTTCAGGTTTTTAATCTTTCATCATAGCAATGCAAACACCACAAGGTGCAAGGCTACAGCTTAGAGGTCACTGTGTGAGTTAAATGACATTGAGGGGACTATGCTAATGGAGATCATGTCTTTGAACTGAGGTTTCCCATGTCTTGACTGGTGTAAGTGAGAGCTGTTCCATGCTGCCTGCATGAGCCCTCGTGTCACTTGTGCAGACCAGCCCACCTGCTGAGTGGTTACTGAATTACCATATAGAAACGGAGGCGTAAGAAAATTAGATTCTTGGCACTGATGTTATTCATATCTTTCAGTTATTACTACAGATATGTGAATATTAAATATTCAACCTTTTTTAAAAAAGCTCCTGAGTCTTTAATGCTTTCGTTTTTTCACAATGAACATCTATTGTTTTTATTGGAAAAAAATGCAAAACTGGATAATACACTGTCATAAAATGTCTAAATAAGTAAAAAGCTGGCGAGGAATCAGTATATAATAATGGTGGCTTTGCTTTGTTTCCTGCTCAGTAGCAGCAAGATGCACAGGCGCTGCCTGGAGAACCATCTGCAGCAAGGACAAGGAAAGTCATAGAAACAGTCAGCAGATGAGCTTTGACAAAAAATTGCAAAGGGTCAAAACAGCGATTTCATTAAGCAGCTACTTTCAGAATTATCTTTTCCTCACTCCAAAAGCTGGGAGACAAGCTGTCATTTCAGCTTTTGTTCAACAATGACCTGAAAAAATTGTAATAGGTTAGGAATTCTGGATAATGAAATTAGGACTAATTAGGTGTGTTTTGAGTGTTATTTAGTAACTGGAGTTTTTTATTGCTTTTAGGTTAATGTCAGTATCACAGCTTCATAATTTCACCTTAAAATGTTTGGTATCTTTTTTTTTATTCTTCTAATGAAGTGAAGATATTAACCTTTATTTAAAAGGAATAACTAAAGTTTCTAGCCTTCCTGGTTGCAAAAAAGAGTTAAAAATGTGCAGTTGAAACTTCACAAGCCAAGACAGTTAGAGGGAGTCCCCAGGCTTTTATTTGTTTGTTCGTTTGTTTTTAATAGCATTAGAAGACATACCCGTAACTATTTTGGATCTTTCTGATGTATGACTCAAGAATCTTCGGAGTTGGCAGACTCTTGGGCTTCCTACTGGTCTGTGCATATGTGTCATCAAACTGGCAAAAGCAGGTGGTCATATAAGTATTTATTTTATGTTAGTGTGCATTTTGACAGGCTGAATACAGATTGGAGTGATTTAGGCTCTTAAATCCAACACTTTCTTTTGCCTGTGGTTGAATTATTAGATTGTACGTGCTTTTAGTTAAGCACATATGTGAATTTACCAATTTCTAGAAGGCAAAAAAATAATGACATGCTTTAGGAGGTTTGAGAGACAGTTCTCCCTCTTTTGCAAGGACTCCAAAGAGTTTAGACACATAGAAACCTATTTATCTACAAAAAGATAGAGTTTATACAATGGCTAATTGCACTTCTTTTAGAAGAGCCACACATAGTTTGAAAATAAACTTCAAACAAGTTCTACTTTTCCATAACAATGAAATTATTCAATTGCCATTATTTCTGTATCTGGTTAGTAAACTAAATCAAAATCTTTTGGCTGTCAATTCCTATAAAATTAAAACCACTTCTGTCTGAGACCAATCTTACAGTATCTGATCTTGAATCCTGAGGTGCTTTGGGAAAATGAGACAACTTTGAACGAATTCAAATTCATTCTCTCCGGAGTCTCTTGGGGGTAAAAAAATGTTTGCAATGAAATTGTGAGGCTTTCCCAGTTCTTTGTCTTGCTTGGCCAGGTTTGCATTAACCTCACTTTGGTGTCTGAAGGAGACTCCAGGGCAGACATGTATTGTTTGTTCTTATTTTTTTTGTGAGGAGTTTTCCTGCTCAGTTTCTCCTTAAAATTGATTCACAGTTGTGTTTTTTTTCCTAAACATAGGAATCTTCTATATCCTCTTGAAAAGCCTATAACTTGTTGCAAAGCTGAACAACAGTGTGCCTTCATGCTTGGATTTGGAGCTGCGATAAAAGTTTCCCAGGGAGTTCTGGTAAGGCTTCTGTCTAGAAATTTCCCTTTAAAAGCTGCCTCACACTGGTTTTCAAAGCTGTATTCTGAACAGTGGTTATTGCATCTTAAAAGAGGAAAAATATGCTTATGGTGTGGCAAGCATTTACTTTATTACAGACATTAATGAACTTTCTGAAGGTGTCTTCTTCACAGCCCATCTGCTTACTGAGGTCACAGGTGCTGGTAGAGCCCTGAAGGGTGGTGGCGCAGCAGACAAAGCTGTTCTGTGAATCACATTGCTCATTCCCAATGTTCACTGCAGTCTTGGAGAGTGCTAAAGAACTGGTTAAGGTATGTGCAGAACCTTCTTAACACTGTGTTTCACCAAACTCATCACACCTTACATTGATTGGTGGTGTTCTGCAAAGGTCTGAGGACTTTATCCAGGTTTCCATTTACTCATGTGATAAAGAAAATAAGTTACAATCTGTAAAAACCAAAGGGGAAGAGGTATAAACCTAAATTTTCCTTTGCTCCTGTTTAGCAGTGCTAGGATGGTTTAATAATTCAATGACGATCAAGCCAGAGGGAACGTGCAATGACTTCAGCTGAAAGGCTAAGATAGTCTTTTCAAATCAAGGACTCCCAGTCTCCAGCCTCTGCTTCAGCACTGTGTATTTTATTCATTGTTTACGTAAAATAGAGAAATAGCTCTGAAAGCACCCAGTCTTCTCTCTAGATGAATGTAAGAATGAGAAAAGTATAGTTATAGTTTCTCTTAGCTCTCTCAATGGACTGGGATTGTTCTAATGGAGTTTCTGAAACCTGATCTTCTTCAGTATGAAGAGCTGCACTTCTATTTTGGGGAGGGTTTTTTTTAAGTTGAGCACTGGAACAAGTCTTCTATGATTTCAGTGTCAAAGAGGAAGACTTTGGGGGCAAGAGTAACATCCATGCGATCTTCTTGTTATTTGATGGTGGAATTTTCTCCAGGGGTTCCCAGGAGCCCTCTAAGAGCTGTGCTGAATTTGGACCAGTTTTCTGCTTGCATGCATCTGCCTCATTAGTTTGCCAACACGTCCTGAAATTCTTGGGAGCAAATTCATCACCAGTATAAACTGACTTATGGCAGCAGAGTTACAGCAGGAATAGACTGGGTCTCCTGCCAACAACCTGTTCAGTTGTATTCACGTAGAATCTGAGACTGTCACCAAAATGTTAATTTGACCCAATTATTTAACTTTTGCCCAAGTAGGATATTAGTTTTGTCTCAGGAAAAGTAAGGTATTACTCAATGTATGCAGGGTCTGTGACGTTCAGATATATGCAGATGTAAACTGTAGCGCAACTGTGCCCGTACTGCCAGGGAGGGACTTGCGCATGGTCCCCCTGTCCCTGCGCCTGGGAGAGGAGCCCGAGCGCAGGGGAGCCGCGGGTGACTGGGGACCAGCAGCTCAGCTCACAGGCCACAAGGCGTTTGTTCAGCAGGGCACAGCAGCCAGCAAACTTCAGAGGCTGTAAGGCTCCCTGGGAAAACAAACCAGTGACGCCTTGGAGAGGCTGAACCACCTTCTGTTCTCTAAGTAAAAAGCTCTATATGTTGCTAATTCACCTAATTTGACCTCACAGTGATACATATGTTTCATTGAGGCCCTGTAATATTCTGTTCACACCAGAGCAATACAGATCTGTTCAGATCTGAACTATACAAGTTGTTACAGCAGAATCTTCTTGCAGCTCTCACTGAAGCTTTCCTGTCTTTGCCTGGTTTTGTCTCAGGCTGTGTCTTGGTAAGACGGTTATCTTGCTTTCACACAGTGCCTTTCATCTAAAGACTTCAGAAGCATTCACAGAACTATTTTCATCTTCATTACCCATAAGGAAAAATCATGAAAGAAGCAGAAGATGAGCGCATAATGATTGGCAGCTGACAGTCAGCTATGACCTGGGAGTGCAGCACAGACCTATGGCTTTTTGCACTGAACAGTAACTTGCACTTCAGTACACAGAAAGGTGATAAGGGCTGATATCTGCTTCTTCTGAAGGAACAAGGGCTGCATCTGATATTTCGGAGGAGGAGGAGACTTTGGCTGGCAGCTGCCTTGTCATATGCAGAAGGTAAATCAATATAGTTTCTTTTTCCCAGACTTGAAGGACGACTCCTTGAGCACAGGGCTCCCCATTGCTGCCTCTGAAAACTGCTCAGCCTTTTTCCTTCCTTGAATATGACCACAGCTGCACTGAACACCACAGAGTAGTTTCATTCCACTGAAACCAGAGTGGCTTCAGCTTGTGGGGAGTACAGGAGTGTGCTCCCGTTGGATCTGCAATGGATGTCCTTCGATGACAGTTAATGATTATGTTCCTGACTGAACTGGTAATCTGCAAGCAGCTTCTTGCAGGAATTAAGGGTTCCAAACTGTAACTTAAAGTAAATGTTTGATACTGACATAGTGAAAAAACAAATCTTGTGAAACCGTAGAAAAAGTGTAAGCTATTTCTTTATCCTAACATGGTCCCTGAGCTGAAAACTCAATTATTAACACAACTATCTAAATGAATACAATCAGGGAGCTAAATATGACCAGCCAGCCAGTTTTTCAAGTTGTATGTGATTTAATTAAAAATGGACCTGTTAAAAACTAAGAGATAAATGTATCTTTTTAAATGACTATATTTTTAACAGTACCTAATTTCCTAGCTTGTTTTCCTACACTATTCTCTACAGTCTAGCCTATACTCCTGGGCTTCTGAAAATTCTGCTTACCAGCTGTCAGAAACGAATCAGCTCTTAATTCCTGGAAACCAAAGCAGAACACAGCAGAGACCATGCTGTTCCAGCTCTTGATTTAATAGAGTTCTTGGTTGTCTTTATGGTCTTTCAGTGTCCCCGACTGAAAAGCCTTCTCCAGTCCTGCTTCTTGGAGTTCAATACCACATCTTGACCCGAAAACCCTGTTGTAAATATCCTTTGTAGACTAATGAAAATCTACTCAGCTAGGAAACCTGCTGGTTAACCCTCTTGTGAGACCTTTTTGTTCGGTGCTTTTATGTTCTCAAGTTGCATGGAAAATGTTCACTAGGTGATTGATAACATAAGTTTGTAGCACTGTGAATTCAGGAAAGCACTTAAGCAAATGGTTATATTGATGGCAGGGTGATTGCAGACATGCTTAAATGAAACACATGGCCATATGCTTTGCTGGACTGAGTAGTTTCCTGGAATAGGTAAATGAAGATAGAAACCTTGGAGAACAGGTATACATCAAACAAAACTCCCAGGCCTCCCAGATTATTGATATCTTCATAATCCATTTGAAACCATTATTTCTCAATATGCACTTTCATAAAGCAGCGTATGAGCT
Source organism: Opisthocomus hoazin (assembly GCF_030867145.1). Lineage (NCBI taxonomy): Eukaryota > Metazoa > Chordata > Aves > Opisthocomiformes > Opisthocomidae > Opisthocomus > Opisthocomus hoazin. The sequence continues at coordinate 25,601,580 of NC_134417.1, forward strand.
GTATTGAAAGGGATGTTAGAATTGCATCTCCAGAGCTTACTAGCACACATGCAGACATATGGGGTGTTATAAGGAAATGGAGAGGGTGAGATAGCTAAATAACAGGCTATGTTTCAAAAGCAGAGTCAGGGAGAGTGGCAGCATTGATTTGTGTAAAGATGGATGGTTACAGGAGAGCCCCAGTGCTCCAGATGTATGATTGATCTTCTTTCTTTTGAGTGCTGACTAAGGAGAGGAGGGCCATTACCTTTGTGCTCAGAGAGGACACATCTCATTCCTGCACTTCACAGTGGGAGGTGAGATATTCAGGGAACTGAATAAATTTGTGAACAGTTCAAAAAATACCAGTGCCACTTCTCGGCCATTTCTACTTTAATGAAAAATAACTTGTTCACACTTTAATAGTATGAATTCATAATTTTCCTTTGGAAAATAAAGATTTAATGTTAAGAATCTATCTATCTGTTATGAAAAAAAGAGAAAACCCAGTTACATATGAAGGTTTCATATTAAGATTATGATTGAAGCTTCTTCCCTATAGACTCCTTTCCATGTTAGTCATTCATCTTTTTCTTCTGGTTTTGACACTTATTTTTAGCATCCCATGAAATCTGTTTATATTCATGTTAAAATGAATACTTTATAGTTCATTCCTAAAAAAATTTTTATGGTCATAAATTCAATTCTCTCCTGCAACTATTTTAATAGCTCTTTTCCTCATTTGGGAATATTTAATGACTTCTTGCGGTGATTATAGCAGAAAAAAAATGTGAAGGTTCCATGAAGGTTCTAGTAACAAAGATACAGAAAAAGAAGAGTAAAAAACCTGTTTAGTCTTGCAAGATGGACATGCTTACTGGCATTTTATTGCCGCTTTTCTCTCATTTGCAGAATCTAATGTGTCATATTGGTGCAGAATATCATTAATTAACCAGCCATTCCTTGACTGCAATAATCACATTAACTATGTTGAGTCCAAGGAGTTGCAGCAATCTGCCGGTAATCATGTATGTACCTGTGACTGGTACATTGGTTGGCAAATAATGCGATAACTGATAACAGCAAAGGATAAAGCATCGCTTTTGGTGTTGAGCTTTACAATCAAGAGCAGGACATGAAGGAAGCAGAGGGGCTTTAAGGTATGTCATTCATTTTATTGCATCCAAGTTTCTGGAGACATTTACCTCACTGCTGAGTACACATCACACAACAGAACTTGTATTTGTAAATTATAAAGCCTTATTTCTGAAGTCTTAAGTCTTGGGGGAGACCAGGAGAAGAAAAGAACTGAAATGCAATATTATAGTTGGACAGAGGGAGACGGGATAGGGCTTGATGACAAGAATTTTAACAAGATTCTAGTGTTCAGAAAAACTAATGTTATTTTTTAGGACTCCTAGTCAACAGGCATTCAGGCAATGCTAAAGGGAACTCGGGAGAAGAACTGCTGGAGTATGATTTCCTCATTGTGAGGAAGAGGCAATAAAATATAGCCTTTTCAACATACAGTATAGTTGCACACTTTAAGTACAATAGACCCAGTGGGAGTAACAATAATCATAATATTAGAAATGGCTACAAATTTTTATATTAATGGAGAAATTATGAATAATATTATGCTATTTATAAAAGCTTCTTTATTAATCACCATACTGAAAAGCACTTAGTTATCTAAGTACTAGCTTTACTCTTCTGGAGACTGTTGATGGTCCAGTATTGCTTTTACTCTTAGTTCATTCCTGTGGCTGCATAATTTCCATGAATAGGGGTGTAGGTAGGGTGATTGGTTATGCTTGGAAGACATGGGAGGCAAGAATATACGATAGACTTAAACTATTATACAAACAAACGCTTTTTCTAAAGTCTTTTTCATTCCTTGGGGTCATCACTAAAGCATGTGAACATCTTTTGATATACCACTGCAACACACATGTGTTCCTGCGCTTTCTTGCTTTAACCAAAAAGAACTGATTTCTCCCTATTTAAGGCTGGTTTCTAACGTTAAATGTTCTTAATCAAATGCAAAATGCAGGAGCTGCTGCCAGTCTGTATTGATCTGGATGCTGGAGGTTAGTTTTCATTAGTTTTATTGCTGGTGCGCACTTCAGCGTCAATGGCACAGTGTTGCTCTTCGCACGGGGCTGAGCGGCTGGCTCTGCAGCCAGCACAGCCCCTTGGCGCAGCACGCCTTGCTCCACTGTGCCTCACAGAAAAGCAAGACTGGGAAAAACACGAGTTTTACACAGCAGTTGAAGGCACTGACTCCACCTGCACCCTCTCTCTCATGTCAGTTGTGATTTCAGCAACAGCCAGTGTTCATCGCGTGGCAGTTTATCCTGCTTGCACTGAACTGCACCCACTGTGAAATCCCGTGGGATTATATGCATGATATATTCTTCCACTTTGGAAATCAATAATTTACCCTGTTACCTCTGTCTTGCCTTTGCCATGTGTCACAAGTATAGAGTCAGAGTTCATTACAGGTTTTTATCAGGTACACTCCTCCTTTACGAAGCAGGATATACTTTGTGTTCGTTCTGAAGAAAGAAAGAAAACTTGGAGAAGAAAAAGAGAGAAGAGAAGGGGATTTTGTTTGTTTTCTCTTTCAGGAATTTCAGTAACATGTAGAAAACTCCATAGTTAATCTGAGGAGAAAATTGTGTTCTATGTGTGTGGTTTGCAGGGAAGAAAATGCATTTCTCAGTGCTTGCCCGCTAGTGTAACAATGCAGTGACCTGTGCTGTGTGAATTATCCTGAACTGGAGCTTTATTACATGTAGTCCTTAAGGAGTGCTGTGTTTAAGATCTGGGATTAGGGGACATGGTCTATAATTTGAATTGTTGGTAAATTTTGCTAACTTATTAAATTATGAATAGAATTTATAAAGTTTTTTTCAAAGATGTTACTTCTGTTTTCCGTATACTGATGGTGTTTCTCTGGGCCTAGATGGGCAAGAGGCAGTTCAGTGGGCTGGAAACCACCCTGATCGTCCTCTTCTGCATAGTGGCAGTCATAGCCTGTGTCCTCATTGGGCTTTTAGCATCAGGACAGTCTGGAGTCAAAACTACAGGTATGTACTTCCCCTTGCTACTGCAGGACCAGAGCAAAAACGTCGAGTGGGAGCTGCTCCCCTCTGCTTGCTGAGACTGTTGTAAATGCCACTGAGCTTCAAGAACTAACCGTTGGCATCGTTTCTGTCACTGCTGGAATCACTTTTCAGGAATGTAGGCTTTCAAGTGAGAAAACAAAAAAGCACTCTAAGCTCTGTTAAAAAAAAAAAAACACCAGGAAGTACTGACTTGCAGTGTTACTGTCATGTTCTTATCATTACCCAAAGGTGAATCATAGTCCATCTTTCCTACAGATAACATGAGTAAAGTTATCAGTTATAACCTTAATAGACAGTGTGACTCAGAATTTATTGTGATAAAAAAAACCTTTTACCCCTTCCTCCCAAGACTGGACTTGTGTTCTAAACATAGAACTGGTATGACCGCAAAATTTTTTAATCTAAAAAAGACAAGACTGAAAAAAAAAAAAAGGCATGAGGGAGACTATGTGGGAGCAGCCAAATTGTGTGGAACATACATTATAACCAGAAAAATCTATAGTGTTTCCTGCTAATGTATTGGTACATTAGAAACCAGTTGTCTTATAAGCATGTGATACAGAGCACCCTGTTTACATACAGTTTGATTTTGTGTGAGTAACCCCATCTGCACATGGGGATTGAAGCAAAAATCTTGCAGGTGAAAATGGCAGTGAAATAAAAATAATTGCTTATACAAAACACTTCGGTGTTTTAGTAAAACTGCCCATGCAGACTAAAATCTGCATATTTTCTGCCTGTTTCTGTCATGAGATGAGTGTGAGTTTTCCTGAGCAAAAATTGTTAAGTGTGTATATTGCAGATCACACAAACAGGCAAGTCCATGTATTTGTGTGCCTGTCAGCCTGAGACAAGACTTCTACACTTTTTAGTTCTCGTTCCAAACATACACAGTGTTCCAAAACACATGCAAAGTAACTTTTGGTGTCAGGAGAAACTGAAAACAGCCACTGGGTACCATTTGTCAGCTGAAGTTGCCAAGAGGTCACCTTAAATTTGGTCCGACAAACGTGAAATCTAGTGGAGCATCTTAACGGAGCTTTCAGGTGCTTTTATGTGATGCTCTAATTCAAGCTTCTGTGGAAGAACAGAGCTTCAGGGGAAGGAACACCTGTGAGAGCAGCAGCACAGTACCATTTAAGAAAAAGAAAAGTCCTTCCAATTTTAATTTGGCATCTATATTCACAAGAAGCAATGCATAATGAGCTACAAGACTTACTGAAAATTGTATTAATGTATATGTTAAGAAATAAAATTGTCAATGTCACCCATATATTCAAAAACTTTCAAGTGAAGTGGTCCTACCTTTATCTGAAAAAGTTGTGTGCAATTTTCAAAGGTAAGATAAACCACAGTAGCAACACTTTACCCTCATTTGAATCTATATTAATGATTAGAGCGTACATCTTGGAAATCCTGGTAATAACTCATTAATTTATTTCCCTAACAGAATTTACGCCAGAATGTTGGAACTTATTAATAGCAGAGAGAATTGACTGCATCCCGGATCAAGTAGCAACAAAGGTCTGAAAACATTATAGAAAAAAATCAGAAAATAGGCTTTACCCCATAAAATCTCATGGTTAATTACATAAATTTCACTTGTCTCTACTTTATCAGTGGTTTTCTTAACGTTTTTTAATCTGTGATTTCCTGAACACTTTGCAGGGAAGTGTAACTCCTGTATAACTCTTATCAGCCCATTCACGGAAAGTCTCTTTTTTCTAGACACTGTAGCATTTTGCTGTCAAAGGTTGAAGACCACTGCCAAAGTACTCCCCAGCAGTTTGGTTTTGGGATAGGTGGAAACAAAATTAGTCAGACATCAAAAGCCATTCTTCTCCAGAACTAGCTGGTGAAGATGCACTTTCGCCCAGATGAACAAGACTTTTCTAATATAAGAGATATGGTCATAGTTGCCTTTCAGAACCAATCTGAGTCTGCATCTTCCTTTCTTGGTTATGGTGTTTCTTATCTGGGAGAGCGCAAAGTTTAGAAATGACCTTTTGGCTTAAGAACCTATGAGTTAAGATTCCCAGTGGAAAGCATCAACTTAATTTTTCAGTGCTCTCACATTCAGAACACATTTGTAACAGTTGATCTTGAAAGGCTGTTATTATTTTTATTATCTTTTTTTTTCAATTTTAAGATGGAAGTTCTCATTTTCTGATGGAAGATAGTGGATGCCTGGCATCTTTCTTTCATTTGTGGGGGCAGCTTAGGAGAAAAAATAGTGAATATATTATGATGTGTGATATTTATGTCATTCATAGAGGTATAAAAAATGATTAAACAGCTGTCTCATTGTCTGAGGAAATTCCCAGTCTAATTCCAGAAATGACAGTTGTTAAAGCTGCTGTCATGCCATGGGTTGTTTTATGATACATAGTTCAATAAAGTCCTGTGGGCAAACACATTAGTAAAGGCTCAGCGCAGAGCCTGTTCCTTTATACTTTCGTTACTCTCACCCCGCCAGGAGCAAGAACACCATGGCAGAAGCAGGTATGCAGATCATTTTAATCTTTAATTACCACCTTTGAACCAGTTGCCCCACATTAAGTGCTGCACTCGTACATTGAGGGAAATCATTTTGCTCTGGTTGCAACTGTAAGCCTTATTGTAAGTCTGCCCTTGCTTTTTACCAGTGTTGATGAAAAAGAACTAAACATAATCTAATTGTAGATACTGGCAGAAAAGTAGGGCCAGATGCAGATTTGAACATTGGGGTACCTGCTCTGGAAGTAGAGGTAAAATAAATGATTCCTGAATCTGTTCTTTCCTTAGTGGTTTTCAGAAAAAACAGCAGCTGGGAAAATTCCTATTTGCCTAAGCTCATATAGCAGGTTAGCGTCTGTCTTGATTTCTTTATTCACTGAAGATGTCCTAGATAAAGCCAGGAAATGAGCAGGATTGCAGAGGATAGAAGTATGGACAGCAAATCGATATTTATTAACTGATCACGGGGATGACAAAGATAGATATGCTGAAAGAAAGTAGATATTTATTAACTATTCACTGCTGTGGAAAATTGCTGCGAAGTTTGAGTAGGCAAGAAGGATGTACCAGTAAAAAATTAACTACCATGAGCAGAGGTAGTGTAGTCCATTATTGGACTGATACCTCTGAAAGCTTGGGGGAAGCGCGTATTATTGGTTTTGTTTTGGTTTCTGTGGTTTTTTTTCCAAAATATCCTGCTGGCAGAGGTTTATTTGGGTGCACATAAGGGAAAAAATTTCATTCAGCACACGGAAAAACTCTTCTTTTAATCCTCAGTGCTCTGTTCAATATTCAAAAGCTGCCTCATACTATACCCCAGCGTAAACTGTTTCCTTGTGTCCAGGATTATTTCTAATTAAGCTCTGACTTTCTCTTTAGCTTGATTGCGTATTGGTGTCTATTATGCTGTGATCAGCTCACATCTTTATTTACACTGAATGATAGCTATTATAACAGCCTCTCCAGGGTCTTTGGATGAACTGTGCTCCTTCATCTGCATCAGGTGCAACCCATCTTGCACTTCTGTATTGACTTCCTTATGCAGTCAGCTCAATGTGCTCTGGAAACACAGAGCTATAGCTCAAAAATCCACTAGAATAAGATCTACCCTAAAAGAATATCATTGGACTGTAAACTAACTGCTGAAAATAGTCAACAAGTATTCTTGTGAAGTAGCTGGAAAGAAAAGCACGCTTATGAAGTTGGGAACACGGATGTTTGAACTACCAGGCTTTCAGCAAATCTGTTGATCAAGCTATTCTTCACGGCATGGGATAGTCACTGGTTGAGGAAGAGATAAGAGGATGGAGGTAGCAACTCTGTTCTTACGTGTTTAGGATATTCCCCTATGAATGAAGGAAATGAAGTAAGGGAGCAAAGCTGTGATCTCTGCAGTCTTGGTAGGGATTGGTGCTTCTTGTCACTTACTCTGAAATAGTTTATAAAATGGGAAATAGGGAGCTCTCATGGTGGGAGCTCGGAAGGTGGAAAGTGAGCATGGTTTCTTTACAGCCTTAGAAAGTGCATTGATTTGTGGATCGATGTGGGGAAAAATGAGTCACTGTATCTCTCCTCCAACCTTGTTATTTGCTTGGAACCTAAAGAAAATGACAGCTTACATGTCTTCTGATGTGATGAACCCATGACAGAGATACAAAAATCAATCTCTTTGGTGAAACTGGGTTTTATCTTGGGTGGTTTTGCAGAGATTTCTGTGCTCCATGCAATCGCTACCAAATAAACACATTAAGACTTCCCAAGCCAGTGGCTCTATGAGCTCCCCCTGTGCTTACCTTTGGCACTTGCGTGATTTCTGGGCTGGAGCTGGTTTATCTTTGCTCTTTTTAGAGGCTGAGCAAAGCCTGCACCGACCTTGTTGGGCTCTATAATCCTAAAAAAAGTGCCACCCAGGACAGCAGCAATAGAGATTTTGGACTGTCTCCACCTGTTTCAAGCTGCAGAATATTTTAAATGAGCATGGCACAAACACCAAAAACATTGGAGCATAATCAGGTGAAGGCAGAAACAGCTTCTGTTAGTGGGCAGGTGGAGGGAAAGGTCTCAATGACCTGCATGTTGGATTTGGATACCTGAGGTCGCTTACGGTCTCTGCCTTTTGCCCTCACTGAAGCTTGTTGTGTTACTACTGCCCTTTGCCCTAAGTGATGAGTTGGGTTTTTAATGTGAGAAAATGTGCGGAAACTTAGTGATATATTACCCAAATCTTATCTTCGAACATAAAATCATGCAAACAGCATGTAAATAAGTTAATTTCTAACAGCAAAGCAAAGGTACCGTAGCTTATTGGGCTACTGAGAGGTAGTGTAAAGGTTGGTACCACTACACTGACACATATGCTTTAAACAATAGGTTTATTTGCTTGGGTTTTTTTGAAAAAGAAATATTTATCTCAATTTGAGGTTCTGCAGAAGCAACCTGAACATTTCTGATATTGAAAAATTACATTAAAATGTAGATATTATACATGATGATCAATTATGCATATGTAAATGTTTAACAACCAGATGTTTACCAGATGTTAAGCCAATTATAACCTTTACCCCCTCTTCAGTGTGTGACTTTTAGTCAAACTATACTGCATCTGTCATAGCTCAATTATTTCAAAAATTCTTTTTAAATGTTCTTTTTACGTGCAAATCTTGTGGTTTTAACAAAGAATGAATGTCTAATCAGCATGTTTCTATTCTGAATCCAGAAAAAAATCCTTGCTGTTTAGTGTATTCTGTGCCATTGAATTCACCTGGTAGATCTTCAGAGAGGAGCTGATCTGACTGTAGATACTATTAAGGTTTCTGGTGTTTGGGGTAAAATATACTCCATGTGCATTTTAACTGTTTAAGTATAGAGGATTTATTTGTGTAAAATCAGCTCATTTGTGCCCCTCATGTCCTTGAATCAGAGTACCTGCACCTTGCGTGGCTGTTGCTGGAGTCCTGGGAGTGACACCAGTGTGCCCTGGTGTTTTTTCTCTTCAAACCATGGGTACAAAGTGGATGGGTCGACAAGATCAACTCAGTCAGGTAAGCTATGGGCTGAGTTCCCCAATTTATGTACATGCTGATGTCCTATTCAACACAGTAACACCGCAACCTGTGTTTTTTCCCAAGGATTTGAGACCACATTAACAAGGCTACCATCACCTTCCCTCTTTGGAAATGATATCGACACTGTCCTCCTCTCGGGAGAGTATCAGACACCGAATCGCTTCCGGTTCAAGGTTAATCTTTTTCCTATGCTGTTTTAAGGTTCGCATTCTGTGCAAGATTTTAGGCTGGCTGTTACTGTGCAGTGAGGTTAGGAGGGCTGGATTAATCCCTCTGATGCACTGCCATGACTCCCACTGAAGTGCTCGGCTCCTCCCTTCTTTGTCCTCTCTGCTATTGCGATGCATCACGTTAACGAGGGGTTAGCACAGTGAGATTTCTGCATGAAAATTTACTGAGACCTTTGAAAAAGTCAGCTTTTATATTATCTATCTTTTTTCTTCATCACAGGAAATTTTTAGGAATAAACTCTTTTACTTATTTTTGTTTATGGTCTAGCCATATGTCTCAATTACTAGATAACATTAGCTCTTTCAGTGATTTCTGTTTGCTATGGAAAACTCAGTAGTCTGTGCCATGAATGTGGGGTATCGATAGGTTCTGGGGTTGAGTAGGGCTTCTTCTGTGGGAGACTTTCCTCTTCTTGGGGGGGTTCCTGCTGAGCCAGGGAAACACAGGGTCAAGACCTATGAGGGAAATGGCTAAAAATGAGTAGTTAAAATTGGAAGAGAATAACAATGAAGGCAGAAGGAGGACACTGGGACAGGGGTGTGACTATCTGAAGTCAGAACTGCATGTTAATGCTGGAAAATGTTTGAATTGGACATTAGTATCTAAAGGCCCAACACTTCTGTTGTTCAAATATGAGCAGATCACTGATCCTAAAACACAAAGATTTGAAGTTCCACATGAGCATGTGCAATCTTTCACGGGATCCGCAGCATCCAATTTGAACTACAAAGTGGAAGTGAAGCAGAATCCCTTTGGCATCGTGGTGACCAGAGTGAGCAACGGCAGAGTGCTGTAAGTAATGTTGGTGTTTTTTCTGAATGACACAGATGTCATAGGTTTTCTCTGAAAGCCCTGTTGCCACGCAAGCAATGTATGTTCAAGATATCTCATGTGAAGTGCCCTCTTGCACATGTAATCTGATTCTCTTCTTTTTTCCGATGGGTGTTCTGCAAGGACTCCTGTGAGGCCTTTGGAAATAAATCCTGCGATATGCAAAGCTCTGTCTGAAAGGTTCTAGGTCTGGCTCTCTGTTCACTTCCCCCCAGTGCTAGGGAGATCTTTACAGCTACTTTGGTCCATCAATTTGAGGAATCTTTATTACCTGAAGGACTCCTTGCCAATGCTTCAAATTGCATGGGGAACACTCCTCATTGCATCTTCTATCTTATTTATCGCAATCATGCTGAAGCCCTGACTCACCAAAACCGGGTTGCCCTTGAGACCCATGATACCCAAGAATAGCTGGTGCAAGCCACTGATAAGCTGGTCATATAAAGCTGGAAGTAAAACAATATTTGACAGACTTGTATGTTGAATGTTTTCATCCCATTTAGGTCCTACACATATATAAATAAAACAAACCTACAAACCAAATGGCATGGCTTTAAGACCCATTAGAAGGGGGAAGTGTCAGGATGAACATGCTTATTAAATCAGTCTAAGAATGATTACCTGTCAGAGTGCTAGGCCAGTTGGATTGTCAATGCTTCAAATTTAATTAATTATCGATTACTTATGTGCTCTTATTAGTATTGTTTTCTTGCTTAGAACCCTCTATAATGATTGATTTGCAATTATAGAGAGCACAAAAGATGGACTTGGTATTCAGTAGTGCGTGACTGATTAAACAGGTATATGGAGGGGGGAATAAGAAACCTAGTCCTACAGAACCATGTTGAAACTGTGCTCTGGAAGATTGTCTTTTCGGCTTTTGTTTAGTTTGATAAAAGTGGTTGCCTTTTCTGTCTCTAAAGAAAAAAATTACAGTGATGCTTGACTCGGAGTTTGAGTATTTCAAAGAAAGCTGTTGCTAGCATGGGGTAAGAGCAGCCCCTCAGAGAGAATTCCTTGATAAATTTGTTTACACAAGATGAGTGCTTTCCCCCAACTCTTCAACAACCAAACAAAAGGAAGGCCTCTTTGGAAGAGTGGGGACTAATGTACTGTTGCAGTGCATGACAAAAATCCGAATAACCTAGACAGTTATAAAGCCTACCACCTTCAATCTTCATGTGTCGTACCTGAGTCCCCCAAAAGAGATGGAGTTCTGACTGACCTATTGCCATGATCATTAGCAAGACAACCTGAAAGATTGCCATAGTTTCATTGGAAATGCAGCCCTTCCCCCTCAGAGAAAAGCCACTTTCAGTGCAGTTTGTGAGCAAATGGGCAAGATAGTCCTTGGAATCACTGAAACTGGACAGGAATACATCAGGTGAGGATTTGACCTATGAAGCCTCTCTCAGGTGTAGTATTCTTAACTTAGAACAAAAAAAAAAAAGGAAACGGTAAGTGAGAAGATTAAAACTGTAGCAAGTCCAAACCCTCCTGTTTTTGTTGCTTGTTTGTGCAGTGTTTGTAGTCACTAATGCACTGAGTATTTATTTGTTTATGGTCTTCTTCAGGCATTAAAGATTTTGGTGATAATGATACACTCCTACTGATAAATGTAGTTACAGTGTACTAATACATCTGAAGTGATAAAGTCCTTTAAAAGTAATTTGTCTGTGTTTGTGTGAAGTCAAGAGAAAGTTTCATTGCTCTCCCCTATATGAATATCATGACTGTTAAAGGTCACAAATATCACACACAAATACAGTTATAAAAAGAGTTTCTAATTAAATCTACTTTAAATGAGTGGATAAAAACATGTTCCTTTGAAATTGTGTATGATGTTAATATACATTGAGAGAGTTTACTGTCTCAAAGTCAGTAATTTTCTCTCCTTTCGGGAAACGACTGTGTTTCTGCAGATGCCTGCAAGCTCTTGGTTTAATGAAGCTGAAGATAACCTTCAAATCTGAGGATCAGCTGCCTTCCAATTGCGCTCTGCTTTAAATCTGGTTTAACTCACAATTGTGTTCTATTTATGATTGTTTCATTTAAAAAGTGATGACTGATGGAAACTCCAGCTACTTCTGGGTAGGGGTCAATTTTGATACATTCTCCAGCTGGAAATGTTTCAAGTTTTAGAGGATTGAAAGATGAAAGTGAACACGACCAAGTTTGAAAGGAATGAATAGCAATGTTCTGACTGATTCCATGAGTTGTGGGGGGTCCTTACCCGGAGTGGTATTTGGTGTGGCTTAGGAAATGCAAAGTGGTACAACCATTCCTGTCCCCTTGGCTTCTTAGGGAGATATTTAATTGTATCGCTAAGAAGAACAGGACCAAAATCCCAGCACTCCTGTCACATGACAGAAAATGATCACATTTTGGTGATGGTCTGGGCACATCTCTGGCTGTAGGAAAAGATCCCTATGGATGGTCCCCTCCACCCATCAGGAGGGAGAATGCCCAAGACTCCCGATGAAGCCTCTTTGGCACCCTAGGAGATGTCAGGTGGAGTTCGAGCCTGAAGTTTTGCTGGTCAAGGGACTCTGGCGTTCACCATCACAGCTGCAATAGCTCAGCAGAGCTAAAAGAAGGAGAGGGAATTGACGAGTCCATCGCTTTGCAGCCAGGTGCTCCTTGGTGCACCTCGCAGCAGGGATCGGGCTGCCTACGAGACTCTTTGTCTCAGCACCGCTTAGATTTCACCGCCATTTCCAAAGCCCTTCCTGTACAAACAAAGAGTGAAACTAGGTTTGGCTTAAGTATTTAAAGCTCTTGCGATCTTTATTTGGAAGAGGAATTGTTTGTCTGTAAGGAAAGGGAGTTGGAAAAGGTGCAAAGTTAAATTAACAGAAGAAACTTAATTAATGAAATTGACTTTTACTGTGTGTTTTGCTAATAGACGTAAAGGAGGAATATCGATATCTGGCTTTTTCTCTTTGTACAGAGGTCTACAGCAGTCTCTAGCTATTTTCAACACCACCAGCTTCATGTTCCTTAAAACGTATAGCAGTTGTTTTATGCAGAATTTGCTACAGGAGGTGTGATTGATAGCCATCAAAAGGGATTTGAACCATGCTAAGGTATTACACCATCACTTTAACCTGCACTCATCTACTCTTGGTTTATTCGCGAGCTAGCACACAGCCATAATCTGCCTTTCCCTGTAGTGACCAGCCTAGCAGAACACAAGAGTGGGACTTATTTGTTTTCATCGGCAAGCAAAAACTGCAATTGTTTTGAAAAACCTGGTGGAGTGGATTATTTTTGTGTTTCTGTCCACCCACGGAAATTCTCCATCTGCCCCGTTCCTGTGAGTGGCCACAGAGTGGACTGAGGAGTCAGCGCAACAGATGCAGGGTGGGGAGCTTTGGTGGAAGAGGGGAGTGCAGCTGTACCCCTGAAAACAGATGGGCTGCTTGTGTGAGAGGTTTCTACAGGATCAATGGACACTGCTCATCTGCTCGTCTGTGCAAGGGTCGCTCTGCTCCAGCCCTGCACCGTCCTGCCATCCTCTCCTTCAGGTCTCTCGGTGGACACCTGAACCTTCTATCCAGCTCTAAGTAAAAGGAGTACAAACAATTATTGCAACTATGCTTGGTAAAATACTTAACTTTTTTCCTTCACTTGTTTCATCAGATTTGATACTACCATAGGACCGCTGCAGTATGCTGACCAGTTTTTACAGCTCTCAATCAAACTACCTAGCAGCAACATCTATGGTGTGGGAGAGCACGTGCATAAGAAGTACCGGCATGATGTTAACTGGAAAACCTGGCCCATGTTCACCAGGGATATTGGCCCCTCTGACGTAAGGACTGGTTTTATTCTGCTTCATTCTTTGCAGATGACTTCTGGCATCCAAGCCTATTATGCAGCAGCCACATTAATAATATCCATTGAGGTTTTCCCCAAAGACTTGTCAGGCACTGTGTGTTATTACTAAAAGCTGCATGGTACTGATGGAAATTCCCTGGGGAATAGCTTTTTATAAATATTTTGATTTTTGTGTTGACATGCAGTTGAAAACAAGTTAATAAACATTAATATATATGAATCTTCACTTTCTACTGATAAAGAAAATAAATAACAATATGTCCTAATGCATTGCTGCGTGCAGCATTCAGTACAGATGACACATACTTTTTCAGTTAACATCCTTGTAGCTCGGCAAATGACGGAGAAGTTCTCATTAATAGCTTTCTCTTTACAAGGTAAAATATATCTATTAGCTGTTATTAGTTTCTATAGACTTTACGGCTGTCTCTTTACGAAACAGTTTCCAGGGCACCCATTTTTCGATAATAGTAAGACACACTATTATGTGTGTTTCATAAAGCAACAACCCATATGTTTTACTTTGAGAGAGCACTTCAGTGTTTTGCTGAAATAGGAGATATACGATCAGAAACAGGGGGGAGAGACCACTATATGTAATTAATTAATTAATTAATAATTTGTATTTTGTACCGCTTACCTTGAGATACCTTCTCACTGTCTTCTCTGGTTTGCAGCTAATTGTTGCCTGAACAGCTCTATTGAGTGTAGACTCATTGAGTTAAACAGTGAGCAGAATCCAGTTCGATTGATTTCAAATTGATCAAGTACTCTTTCTCGTTCATTTGTTCTGACTTTTCTTTTGCAGGGGAAGAAGCACAACTATTACAACAATTGTTAAAATTTCTAGGGTTTTTGTTGCTGACAATAACAGAAAAAAAACATTACAAAGGAAATAAAAAAGAAGCAAGGCACTCACTTATTTCCATACATTAGGCATAAAAAATTATAACCTTGCAGAATTAATAGAAATACAGATTAAATATAAAATCTGATCTCTGGTGAAAGGTGATGAAAACAGCCTTCAAGTTCTATTGCTCGCTTGATGTGCACGTATATTACCCAGAAATAGTACTGCAATATAACCAGATTCACCTGAAGATCTATCATATCTGCTTGCTTATGTTATCTCTGTATTTGGGGAAACTTTGGTTTAATGGAGAATGTTCTCATAAAGGAGAAGAATGCCAGGAAAGAGAAAACAGAACTGTAGGAAAGTGTTAGGGTTTTTGTTTTTGTTGTCTGCTATATTTGGAGAAATTTCAAGTTCTACCTGGGATATATTCTGAAATATTCCAGAACAGATACTGTTATTAGATTTTAATCAGCTTACTTTTTTTTCTTCTTATCCTTTCAGGCAATGAATAATTTATATGGAGTTCAAACTTTCTTCCTGTGTTTGGAAGACAACACTGGAGCCTCCTTTGGTGTTTTCCTAATGAATAGCAATGCCATGGGTAAGAAAGCTTTCTCTGTAGCTCTGGGCACTGCAGTTATGTATCTTTTTAATTGATCTGTTGGGCTGGGATCAAAACTGTAGTGTTTAGCATATGCGATGTAAGCAGTAAGTAGCACACAGTTAACATGAAGATTGTGCTGGAAACTTGAGACTCAGAAACCTATCCAAAGCTTGTGCAGCTTTGTGCAGATGTGCAGGACACTGGAATCTGAGCTTAAATTTGGAGTAAGCAATACTTATTTTTAAAGTGAGCTTTACAGATCTTTTCACATTTTTTGAGGATGGAAAGTTGTACTGAAAATTTCAAGATAAAAGGTTGAGCTGTTGGATTTCTTCTAATTCTCTACTACATAGGATGTAAAGAAATGGAAATACGGACATTTAAAAGAGTCATCTGAATATATTTCCCCGTCACTGCAAGCTCAATTAATGTTTTTTTGTTCCTTAGGTATTTGTGGTTTGTATTATTTTCTTAAGTAAATTTTCTAATCATCAACTAGAAAATTACAAATTTATTTTAGAAATAGCTGGTATTCAGAATTGGTTTTGTGTGCTCTTGTCTGGCAGAGTTTGTGGTGCAGCCTGCCCCAGCAGTGACCTACAGAACCATCGGTGGGATCCTTGATTTCTATATCTTCTTGGGGAACGCTCCAGAGCAAGTAGTCCAGGAGTACCTGCAGGTACCTTTAGCTAGAGTGATTATGCATTGAACAGATTATTAGAAGTGCTTGGGATTTATCGGTGGGGGTTATTTTTGCACCTCTTTATATGTCTTCACTATATTAGCTACTAACCTAAAATATGACTCAGTGTATGTTTAACTAAGAATAACTGTCAGTATGTCCCTGATGTGATTGCTGTCATTAGTAATAGCTAGCTGGGGTTGAGCTGAGGTGTAGATGTTTTTAGCTGGCCTATTACGGGCAGCTGAAATTTAAGCACTACTTTTGCTGGAGATGCTGGAGCAGAGGCTGTGCAACAGCCCGAGCCCCAAGAATTCTGAAGCTGCTAAATTCATCGGTCTGTATGGCCTGTCTGATTGACACAGTGGTCACTGGAGCTAGAGATGGTCTGCATGGAAGAACTCATGCTTGCTTGCTGTGGCTCACTCTTGTTATAAGGGCAAATTCCTGGTCACATGCAATATTATAGGGTAGATAATGTGCTTACAGGTATATCATGATTCTATGGTCATAAGATATCCCTAATAACATTCGTACTTCTTGAAAGCAGTTTATGGTTCAGTGCCACCTTAAAGAATAGATGTTGTCCCAATGTTTTTATTATTTCTTAAAAAAAAATAATCAAAGAAACATATTGGATTTGGAAGAGGGCTGCTCATTTCACAAACTTAAGCTTAGTGTATATTATTCAAATAGCTTTGAGGAGTAAGGATCTGGGGAAACCGGCACCGAGGTGACACACTCAATGTCCACTTACAATGTGTGGGTGTTTTGCTCTCAACTTGCAGCTCGTGGGACTACCAGCATTGCCCTCCTACTGGAGCCTGGGCTTCCAGCTCAGCCGCTGGAATTACGGGTCTCTGGATGAGGTGAAGAGTGTTGTGGAGAGGAACCGGGCGATTGGACTCCCTTATGTAAGTATGGGATTTGAGGAGGGCAGCAAACCCGTGAAGGCAGAGCTCTACAGGAGAAATGACTTAGAGATCCTGACCGTGGTGTTCCACAACTGCTTAATTTAGTAGGCATGGTGTTGTTAGGCGGATGATTGGATTTGATGATCTTAGAGGTCTTTTCCAACCTATGATTCTATGAATTTCACATCAGTTTGAATTAGTAAATTTCTAATATGTAGGCTTCTGGTGTCAAAGATTTTTATGCATTTTAATGATAGACCCATTTTCAGAATGTGGGTCATGGTAGGGCTTAATTACAGCAAGTTATATTTGTGCACTTTATTGCAATATTCTCCAGTTATAGTTTCCAACTATATCGACTTATCTCTCAAGTTGTCTAATCCATTAATTATGTTTTGTTTAATTGTCCTGTGGACAATTATGGAACCATATATTATTCTTAATTCACAGACAAAGGTAAAGTACAATTAACTTTAAAAATTAGATTTCAGATTATATTAGCTTGATGGCTTAAAGAGAATAAAAATATCCTAAAGTTAAGCTAAGAGTTTAGGAAGAAATGTTTAGATATAAGGGGACAGCTCTTGAAGTCAGGCAACTGCAATGAAATAGCGACACATCCAGGGGCTGTTAGAAAGAATGCCAATACATACATTCATTAAAATTCTGTTAATGCTAAATACAGGTCTTTTTAGGCAGAAAAGATGTGTCAGTACCATTAATTAGGGCTGTAAGTATGAGAAGAGATGTACATTATGTGCAAGTTGTCCTGACAGCATACTTTCTGCCAGGCTGCAGTAAAGTCCCAACAGTAAATTCACTATAGGACAAACGGGAATTGTCAGAGGAAATTGTGTCGGACTAATACGCAAAGTTTTTACGTATCACATCTCATATCACAGCTGAACTCCCTTCTCTTTCAGGATACTCAGATCACTGACATTGACTATATGGAAGAAAAGAAAGATTTTACTTATGACAAAGTAAACTTTCAAGATCTCCCTAATTTTGCAGCTTATATGCATGACTATGGACAAAAATACATTATCATATTGGTAAGCATGTAATTATTACTTTTTCCCTTGTAAATACTACCATTATAAATTTTTATTACTATTATTTGCTTGTTCTATGTAATTATTACATTTATTGCCTAACACACTAGTATTTTATAATAATCAATGGAGTGTGTCTTAGTTCCTTCTTATTTTTTGTTTTCTAATATTTTTTTAGGATCCGGCTATTAGCACACAAAATCTAGCTGATGGTAGTCCATATGGAAGTTACGTCAGGGGACAGGACAAAAAAGTCTGGGTTAATGAATCAGATGGAGTAACAGCACTAATTGGGGAGGTAATGATTTTTTTATAAATTTGAACTTGGTCTGTTGTCGCTGTTATGATTTAATTTAGGTCGGGGGGTCCTTTTAAACTCTCATTTTCTAAGTTGCTTCTTTCAGTGAAATTACCTACCAGTGAGAACTACGTTTATGAGGTCTCATTTAGGATATGATACTTCTCAACTTTTCTTGATTTTTTTTTTTTGCAATTTTTTACACTAAACAAAAAGGGAAACTAATGTAGCATGAAGGCTCAAAGGACAATTAATCAACCAGCTCCTGTTTGTTTTCAGTAGTGGCTGAAGAGCCAGCTCCCACATTATCCTCTTAATTTATAATTTTATCTTCTACTGAGAAATTTTTCTGTTGTGTTTTGTTCCTTAAAAGAAACACAATTGAAAACTCCAAAGTTAAGAAACTCATACTCTTTTTGCCACCCTTCTGCATGCAAGCTATTGTCACTCTAGCAGGTTTTCATTCAAAAGTCTTCCTCAGAGCACTATGTTTGTACCACCCTCGATGGCTAACTATGGGGGTTCTGATGGAGAAAAGGCTGAACACAAGTCAGCAGTTTGCTAGTGCAGCAACAAAGCCAAACTGGATCCTGGGATTCATCCATAGGGATATTACTAGCAGAGATAGAGATGTAATCGTCTCACTCTACTCAGTGCCTGCCAGGCTGCATCTGGAGTACTGTGTCCCGTTCTGGTCCCCACAATTCAAAAAAGATGCAGACAGATTGGAAAGGACCCAAAGGCATGCCACGAAGATGATTAAAGGGCTGGAGAAACTGCTCTATTAGGAAAGACTGAAGGAGTTAGGCCTTTCTCCCCAGAGAAGAGAAGGCTCAGGGGGACTTCATGATAGGGTTCCCATACTTAAAGGGCAGCTACAAAGAGGAGGCAGGCTCTCTCTTCACCAGAAGCCACTTGGAGAAGACAAGGGGCAAAGGGTATAAGTTTCACCAGAAATTTTTTAGAGTGAGAACAATCAAACACTGGAACAACCTCCACAGAGGCATGGAAGAGTCCCCATCATTGGAGGTTTTCAAGATGGGAGTGGACAAGGTGCTAGATGATCTCATCTGGGTTCCCTTTCCCATGAAAAGTGGGACCAGACGATCTTTCAAGGTCCCTTCCAACTTGGGCTGTTCTATGATTCTATGAACTCTTTTTAATATCATTATAACTTTAATTAATTATTTCACTTTTAACATTGCAGGTGTGGCCAGGGGAAACTGTGTTCCCAGACTTCACCAGCACAGAGTGCACTAGCTGGTGGGTGGAAGAATGCAAACTGTTTTATGATGTAGTGCCGTATGATGGGATCTGGATTGTAAGTAAAGCAGAATTTTCAATTCTTTTTATTTTTTTTAATTAGGCAAGGATAGATGTTTATAAAATTCAATTTGCATTGAGTTTAAAATGAATGTTTATTATCACTAACCTGAAATCAGTGCAGGATGTGTATGTCTTCTAGTGTTGAATATGCAATTCAAATCTGAATTTTAAATTTTGATTTGAATCATTAACCATTGCATTTAGAGGATCAGTGTGCTGATTTTTGGATGTCCAGTGACACTTTAAAACTCTTCAGATAATGAACCATTGCTAAAGGCCAATGCCAGCACACTCCTGTACTCTGAATGACAGTATTTGGAGACCAGCACACCTGCTCAGTGAATGTGTCCTAAACAGGTCCTGAATACAGGGTATAATGCATATAATCTATGTATCTATGCTCCAAGTAGCTCATGGACTTTCCAGTTACTGAATCTGCAATCACTATTCCAGATAAGGATTTGGAAAAATCAGGCTCTGTAGACAGGTTCTTCCACAAAAGGATGAAAACACAGTCTGGCACAGTGGATTTTAAGTACAGTTAATGGAAATCAGATGAGATTAAGAACCATTTTGACTGACAAGATTAGTTTTTTAAAGGAATAGCCTATAATAAAACTTCTAAATGTGAGTGCCTGAAGGAAATCTGTACTTAATCCCTGTCTCAGTGCCTTCTTCCCTTTATTATTTTTGTGTTTTTCCTACTTTCTTTTACTTAATAATGAATATGTATTTTGAAAGAAAACAAGAATCTCCTGAACATTTTGCCATGCATTTTAAAAAACTGTAACAATTTTATATTAACCTGTATCGCAAAATACAGTCCTTCAGCTGCTATGTGATAGCATGAGTGTTTCTCACTTATTTTTGCTGACTCTGTGGTTCCATCAAGTCAAGCTACAAAGTGCAAGACTGCATAACTCTCTTACAGAGAGCAAACAATTTGAGTGAAGCAAATTGGTCACTAGACTACAGTCCCTCCATGATGAATTTGTTCTCTTCTCCCATGCATGCTCTTCCTGCAGCATGTACATAGAAATGCGCTTACAGCACTGATAAATAAAATATTCATGGAAGGGGACAGCAAAGTTTGAACATATAATGGCTTGGAAAGTATTACAAAGGAGATGTTTAAGAATATCTAGTCACCTTGTGTATTTTGACAGAAAGTCACAATGTACATTTGCTGGTTCTGCATTTCTTTCCAAATACACACTCCATACCAAAGACATTTCCTTCTAGAAATAGAGCAGCTCATAGGTAGGGACAATGTATACATGAGTACCTCTTGCAGTTTCTTTCTGTGGAGGGATAAGGTGCAGCGCTTGTGACTTGAGGCTCACCTGCATATAGAGGTCTGTCCAACACTGAGACCTGTATTAATACAGGAACAGACCAGGTCAGTATCTGAGTTATATCATTCTTGACTAATTGTATGGTACTAGTTCTAAGTAACTATTCCTTAAAGCAGAAAAGAATAGAACATAAGACTTTGTTATGAAAATGTACTTGAGAAAACTTAATTACTTTCTGCATCTTATCTTTTCAGGATATGAATGAAATATCCAACTTCATTCCAGGCTCGACAAATGGTTGTGCGCAGAATGACTTAAACTATCCTCCTTTCACTCCCAGTAAGTCCACCTAGTTTAACCAGAAAGCAAAATATTAAAAAGTTTATGAATTACTGGGCAATTGGCTACAAGGACACAAAGTGATTTTGGTGTAGTTCTTACTATTGACAGAAAATACTGGTCTATTTTGGCCCTCGTTGAAGGCATGGCTTATATAACTGGCATTTTTCCCTTTTCAGATGATTAGTGAATATTGTTGTTGCATTAATTATTTCTGATAACATAATGATTTTCTTTCACTGTTCGTGGTTTTTGAGATGTATGCAGAACTAAAATAGACTTCATAGTTTGTATTATGTAGTAGGCTTAAGTAACAGTTACCAACATGTTGTCAGATAATGATTCAGAAATTTAGAACATAGTTCTCAATTATTCCTTGCATGGGTGCAAAGCTCTAGAGTAGAAAATGTCACAGAGAAAGATGAACCAAACCAGGAGCCAAGAATAGCATTTTGGTTTTGTAGTGGTAATACTGTCCTTAGAGCAAACACTAAAGATAAAAGGGCTTAGATGTCATGATGTGCATTAAAGAAAAGATAGGAAGTGGTCAGAATCAAAATGTGCTTTGAAAGTGATATTTGTGTTCCTTTGTTGAAGGTATTCTTGATAAGGTCATGTTTTCCAAGACACTTTGTATGGATGCAGTGCAGAAGTGGGGGAAACATTATGATGTCCACAGTCTTTATGGATATTCCATGGCCATATCAACACAGAAGTAAGGAATGCATCCTAAACTCTTTACAAAAAGGTTTTAGAACAGTATGTGGCCTACATTTTCCAAAACAGCAAGAGATTCGACTTCTAAAGGAACCGAGTTCCTGGAAAATACTATGTTATGTTTAAGACAATGTAGCTAAGGCAAAATCTACAAACTAAAGTTGGTAGTAAAGCCACACACTGCTTGTCAAAGCTGTACAGAAATATTTATTAAAATTAATGTCTTGAATTTCACTAAAAGACACTTGGTTAACTATAAAGGAGTCCACATCTGTGGGATGAATAATTGTTGTAAATCAGTCAGTATAAATCTGCCTTACATAAAACTGTTGGTGTCTGAGTCATCTTTTTTCCTTTGCGTAATTCCAGTCTCGTTTCCTTTAAAGAGTCATTGAAGCACTGTATCCTGGAAAACGAAGCTTCCTTATTTCGAGGTCTACTTTCGCTGGATCAGGAAAGCACACAGGACACTGGCTAGGAGATAATGCAGCAACATGGGATCACTTAAAATGGGCAATACCTGGAATGCTGGAATTTAACCTCTTTGGAATTCCTTATGTATGACATTAATTCGTGACAACTTTTCAAAACATATGGGTAAACAGTAACTCTGACTCTGTCATAACAGGTTATCTAATCAAATGCTATCTAGATAGCCATCTTAACTTTTTCAGCTCCAAATTAATCCCCTTTAGGATTCTCATTTTAACATTTTTTTCCAATTACCGGTTTTTGGTTTAGGCCACTTATTTTGATTACTGTGGCTGTGTGTGTATGGTGAGATAAATGTAGGTAACAAACATATATATCCCAAGCTACCTGTGACTTCTAGTAATTTTTAAATGCTAGTGATTGATGTGAAACAATTCACTCTTTTTCTTATAATTTCAAATTAAATAGAGACATCCATTTACAAGGGAAATAGCCAAATTCCTTTCCATGATTTAAATTTTTATGACTCTTGAGCTTTTTTCCTAATGTATGCTTATTACTACCAAACAGAAAGGTAAAAATTTGGAAGAAATAGAATGATGGGCAGTGTTAGCTAGTAATCAGTTTAAACTTCTGTAGACCATAGTTGAGTTTGAAATAAGAAAGGTACAAATATGTTGAATGGCTCAGCACTCTTTCTAGCGGTTAAGGTTGAATTAATGCTTCTCTGAAAACTAGAATTTTTGTATAGAGATAAGCGGCTCAATGTACATCCAACACATCTTGTTTTTATTTGAAGATTGGAGCAGATATTTGTGGCTTCTTTGACGACACCACAGAAGAACTTTGCAGACGATGGATGCAAGTAGGAGCATTTTACCCATTTTCCAGGAATCACAATAGTGAAGGATTCATAGTAAGTTGTGCTTTCTCTTACAAAATGCTTTGCGTTACACTGCTACATTCCCTTTTATAGTGTCACTAGTAATCATTACTATCACTGACAATTGTGTAGATGACCAGTTTGAAAACAGCAGAACCTTAAGCTCACTTTATAAAATTTTAGATCCGAGAGGTTTGGCTTCATAAAGATTAATTGCATATACTTGAAACTACACTTACTTGGCAACAGTTTGATCACTATTGGTTGTGCTTACCACCAAGGGCAAGCACCCACTGCCATGTGACCCATCAAACTTTCAGGCGAAGTCCCTGGTGACTGGAGGAAATGAAAAGTGCCCATTTTTAAAAAGGGTAGGAAAGAGGTCCCTAGGAACTACTGACCTGTCAGCCTCACCTCTGTGCTTGGGAAGATCGTGGAACAGATCCTCCCAGAAGCTATGCTAAGGCACATAGAGGACAGGGAGGTGATTCAAGACAGCTAGCATGGCTTCACCAAGGGCAAGTCCTGCCTGACCAACCTAGTGGCTTTCTATGATGGCATGACTAGATCAGTGGACAAGGGAAAAGCTATGGATGTGATCTATCTAGACTTCTGTAAAGCCTTCGACACAGTCCCTCATAACATCCTTCTCTCTAAATTGGAGAAACACAGATTTGATGGGTGGACTGTTCAGTGGCTGAGGAATTGGTTGGAAGGTCACAGCCAGAGGGCAGTGGTCAACGGCTCAATGTCCAAATGGATGCCGGTAATAAGTGGTGTCCGTCAGGGGTCCATACTGGGACTGGTGCTGTTTAACATTTTCATCAAGGACTTAGCGAGATCAAGTACACTTTCAGCAAGTTTGCAGATGACACCAAGCAGAGTGGTGCAATTAACACACCAAAAGGACAGGATGCCATCCAGAGGGACCTGGACAAGCTTGGGAAGTGGGCCTGTGTGAACCTCATGAGGTTCAACAAGGCAAAGTGCAAGGTCCGGGGTCAGGGCAACCCCCGCTATCAATACAGGCTGGGGGATGAAGGGTCTGAGAGCAGCCCTGCCAAGAAGGACTTGGGGGTACTGGTGGATTAAAAGCTTGACATGAGCCACCAATGTGCGCTCGCAGCCCAGAAGGCCAGCTGTATCCTGGACTACATCAAGTGTGGCCAGCAGGTTGAGGTCGAAGATTCTGCCCTTCTGCTCCGCTCTGGTGAGACCCCACCGGGAGTCCTGCGTCCAGCTCTGGAGCCCCCGGCACAAGAATGGCATGGAGCTGTTAGAGAGGGTCCAGAGGAGCGCCACAAATGTGATCCGAGGGCTGGAGCACCTCTTCTATGAGGAAAGGCTAAGAGTGTTGGGGCTGTTCAGCCCAGAGAAGAGAAGGCTCCGGGGCAACCTTACGGCAGCCTGCCAGTACCTGAAGGGGCCTATAGGAAAGATGGGGAAAATATTTTCAGCAGGGCTTGTTGCAACAGTACAAGGAGTAATGGCTTTAAACTAAGGGAGGGTAGATTTAGACTAGATATAACGAAGAAATTTTTTACCATGAGGGTGGTGAAACACTCGAACAGATTGCCCAGAGAAGTAGTGGAGGCCCCATCCCTGGAAACATTCAAGGTCAGGTTGGACAGGGCTCTGAGCAACCTGGTCTAGTTGTAGATGTCCCTGCTCACTGCAGGGGGGTTGGACTAGATGACCTCTAAAGGTCACTTCCAACCCAAAGCATTCTATGATTTTATGACTCTTGGCAGCCCTTTAGCACACACCTGACTACATGCCAGGGTGAAACCCGGGCTAACCGTGATGTGCCCTCCTTGTAGATGGGCAAGCAGTGATGTGCAGTGCAAAATACAAGGAGCCCAGAGGAGCAGGACCTCATGTCTCACCACCCATAAGGCAAGCACCGAGCAGATGAGCACCATCGAAATTCAGCCTCTCTGAAACAGCAGCCACTTTTCACATGTTTGGCAGAGTGTTTTCTGCATGATAAAAATAATAATTATCTGATATTTGTTTTCAGCCTCAGGATCCAGCTGTGTTTGGACCTGATTCAGTCTTGGTGAAAACCTCCAAGTATTACTTGAACATTCGCTACACTTTGTTACCCTACCTGTATACACTCTTTTATAAAGCCCATACTCGAGGAGACACAGTTGTACGCCCAGTTTTGCATGAGTAAGTTTACTCATCAGCCTTTGTGAGAGTTTTATGAGGAATAAAAAAGTCAAAGACATTAAATGTTGTTAGGGACTATCTAAACAAATATAGTCTATGAAAATGCACATTGGAATATATATAGACAAATTCTCAATTTATGAAATACCAATTCAGAGCATTCAGAAGAGTAATCAGAAACCATCTGTAATGTCTGCATATACGCATATATTATTATCAGTCACTCTTATGAGTTGCTATGAGATGTTATTGTCAGCTAATCAAATACCATATATGTATATATTTATATATATATTAGAATGTAGGTTTCCTTTCCTGGAAACTCTTGAATAAGGTGTGTCAAGAACACAGGCACATCTACACTTTCACACGTGTGTAGAGAATGCTAACTGAACTAGCAAGACCTTACCTTCTCATCTCCAGATTGCCTAAGCTTTTTTTTTAAAAAAAAGGCAATTTTGATATGACAGTCTTCCATCATGATTCTAGACAATCAGTACCCTGAAATATTATGATTGCTGCTGATGGTATAGTTCATAAAAAAAAGTTACTGCTATATCCTTCCCACTTGCCCAGGTTCTACTCTGACGAAGTGACGTGGACCATTGATATGCAGTTCCTGTGGGGTCCTGGGCTGCTCATTTCCCCTGTACTTGACCCGGTAGGTTTGACTCTTTTGGTATTTATCACATAACCACTTTGTGGGGCAGATGGACATGTTGAGTCGCCAGTTCCAGCTCTTTCCTCTGACAGGGGATTGCAGGACAACATCCCTGAGTTACACTATTCCTGTCACTCCCTTATTGCTCTGACTAGAAACCACCTTCCAGTGCTGAGCCTTTGTTGTTCAGTCTTGTGACAATTCTGTTCTTCAGCTTCAAGGTTATAGCTCCTCTACTATATCTGTATTTCCTGCTGAAATCACACTCCTCCTCTTTTATGCTGAACAAGCTGAGCCACAAAAGTAGGCTCTGCCATTTCCCTGAGGATCCCAGGAAATTTGCTCTGCTCCTGTTCTACTCTGAACTCTTCTGTCTTGATCAGATCTGTAAACTCTGTTGGCAAAATAAATGCAGAGGGCCTTGTTCATTAGCATGAACACCGCTCTGTCTCCAGTGCAAACATGTTTTCTCCTAGATCCTTAGATTATATTTCTTTTTTCATGGGTACATCACATCACTTTTTGATGGACTCCTAAGAAGCCCAGGTTTTGCTGCTTTTTTTTTTCCTCCTTCATCTATTGCTGCCGGTGAGAAAGCCCACAGCATATTTTTATCACTGCTGTAATGGAAACTCTTGCACTTTGTGCTATTAAATCCCACTCCTGTGTTCCAGTCCTCCAGGGATTCCAAGTCATCTGGTCTGATATTCCGATTCACCTCATCTTTGTATCAGCTCTGCATTTCATTCAGAATCAGCTTCTTACTATATTTCAGCTTGTCTGAGATGCAACAAGGAAACAAATAGATCGTGGCTTTGTCTGAGGCAGAATCTTATAAATAACAATTGTTAATGCCAGTAACATAAATGCCATGCAGAAACACAAAACATTTGATAAATACATAAAATGAAAGCCAGAATCTGAAACACACCAGCCCAGAAAAACAAGAAAATAAAGAAGACCTAGAGATAGTTGTGGATATGATCACTGGATTTGAAGCACTGTGACTTTGGGTTGCATACAATCAGCTGCCGCATTGTAGAGCAGTGATTCAGTTGTCTCCCAGTAGCTTTGCAGAAATTGTTCTTAGATTGCTGTCTTCATTTCTGGACATCATCATAAAAACTATTAAAGCAAACAGCGAAGAGGAGAAGTATCAATGATTCTCTCAATGTGAATCTTAGTTTCATTGGAAAATTTGGTTTAATAGATTGAGTTGCCTTCAAATGTGAAAGCTGTTTCTTTGTTCACCTTTCAGGGTATGGATACAATTCAAGCGTACATTCCTGATGCAATATGGTATGAGTACGATACAGTAAGTAAGAGCAGAGGATACTCTGGGGAGATTTTCTAAATGGCTATGTGACAAAATAAGATTGTCAGCTCTGCTTTGGTGACAGTGACCGAAAGTAAAGCCCACAGGAAGGAAATGGTGAGACAAAGCATGAAGGGTGGTGGGGTAAGTGCATGAATCAACACCTGAAGAAATAGGCACAGAGGTGTGGAACATAGAGCAGGGAATGGGAAGAGAGATTGAGTGGAAACTTTAGCAATGACCATGTTTGACATAAAATAAGGTAGAACAATTCTAATTATAATACTCAAGAGTCGGCAGTTATTGTTTACTCATCTTATTTCTGTGAATAAGCTTCCTGCTGCTGTGATGATTCTTTTGATAGGTGCGCAAGGACACTGTTTGCATCAGTCCCAACAGGACTTGCTCTCTGCATTGACCAATTAGCTCAACGTGTTGACTTATAACATTAGATCCTATTGATACGCAGTTGTTCTATGCTTACGTGCCCACTGGCACATAGATATTTCCGAAACTTCAGCCATTTCTAAAAGGAAGCATGAAGACAAGACTCAGGACTTAAATCGCAGCAGTGAATAATGCAATGTACCTGTTCTCTTCTCCGTTCCTGTCAATAAGGGGGCAAAAATCTCAGTGAGAAAAGAATGGACAGACCTGTACCTTCCAGAAGACAAAATGGGACTTCATTTGAGAGGAGGCTATATTTACCCAACTCAAAATCCAGCTAACACAACAGTTGCAAGGTATGCTTCCAAATGAAATTCTTTTGGTTGGGTTTGGGGGTTTTTTTCAAGACTGGGCTGAGGACTTTCAAATCAGTAGCAGTGCATCACATCTAGTATTTTCACCTTGAAATATGGGAATAACTGTGAGCCATACCTCCTTTCCGTGATTAATTACAGGTTTATTTGCATGGCATTTTGTAAACTTGCCTTGTATTTTAATCTCTTTACATGAAAATGAAAGGCAACCAAGGACTCGCCTAAGGCAGTTTTCAAAGTATTGCAACCCTGCTGAGTGTCCCATTCTTAGCATGAACATGAAGGGTGTATTAAGACTGTTTGGATATTTGATCTACATGTAAGACATAAAGGCTCTCTTTCTGCAGCCGTAAGAATCCAATGGGACTTATAATTGCCCTGGATGACAACAGTGCAGCTTCTGGAGACTTGTTCTGGGATGATGGAGAATCTACAGGTGAGCAGTTATCAGCACTGAAAGAAGTCTGATTAACAAGGTATTAATACCTAAAACGTTTCAGTCTTCCTACTGATTTCATGGAGCAAGAAGAAGACATTGTCGTAACACGCTATTAGTGTTTGCTTGTATGCTAATAGTTTTTCACCACTATTAAGTGGAAAATGTAACTATTATTGATCTATTTTTTTCCTGTTTAGGTTTCCTATAGCCTTAAGTATGTAAAGGCTTGGGACATTCGTGTGCTGACTGTTAAGCCCTGTCGTCAAGATTGATATATATTCTGGTATATGCCCAAATTTGTTTCAACGGGTGCAAGAATGCACATAATTAGTGTTTGACACTAAGAATTGGTAGAAAATGAAAAACTAGCACTGTTATTAACTCTCTGGAATTATGTAAATTGCTTGTGAAAACAGTAGAAATTTTGTTAACTCAAAGTATGGTATTGGAGCCAACGTTTTTTATGCCATCTGGTTTCCGCAGCATACTGGTGCACAGACACGCGAGTAAGTGTGTGCGGGCTGCATTTGTCATGTTGCCAACCTCGCCTTTAGTAGTGCTGCCGGAGAACTTGTTTCCCCCTGCGATGGTCACCATGGTTATGCCAAGGCCTGTCAACCACACCTCTTGTGGTGAACTGGCATTGATCTGTCAACTTACAACACACGTACCCTTTTTGCTTAGGGTAAGATTGAGGTTGCAACTTAATTCAACACAAGTATATTAAAAAAAAAAAACATAAACCCCTAATTTAATGTTAAAACCACTTTTGGAATATATGCATTTCTAAAGAATGCAAAGTTCATTCTAGAGCAATGGAAGAACTTTGCAAAAATTAGATATTTTCTTCATATTAATCTTGAGATGAAGGAAATTTTGAAAAATAAGTTTTCTCAAACTGTGGGATTTTCTGTGGGATTTCTGAGGATTTACTTAGACACCCTGTTTTCATTAAACTAAGAGGATTTGGGGTACTCTGAATCCATTAGGATGCTTTTGCAGCCTTTGTCCTTTATTACATACTTTTTAGAAAAGTCATCAAGCAGTTCAAAGGGTTACTTTGAAATGATTTTTTGAAGAACTTTTACAAAATACTCAAGCTTGTATTTAGATGATTTAGGGACTTGCATTTGACAGATTTTATTGTTTTATTTGCAAGGAACCATAACATTCATAGCTAGAGGACTTTGGTTTATGACTTATACCAGTTAATGCTATTGAATTTCAAGTGGACTCGATCATCTGTAATTCAAATCCTATTGTATCCATAGACTGCTGTCAGTGGCAAAAATGTCAGAGCTTTCTTTAGCTACTTTGGAATAAAATGGAGTTTAAAAAATAGGAAAAACTGCAACAGTAAGAAAGCACAATGATAATGAAGTTGGAGTATTATTATCATTGAGGTAAAAACAAATAACACTAGAATATCGCATGCATGTTCACTTTACAATCCTGAAAATTGTCTAGAGATCCTTCAGTTAGTGATTCATGGAGGTGTTTTATACACAAAATGTCTAGATATGCATGTGTGTTTTCTGGACAGATCTTTAGATGTTCAGGAGGTGACAGAGATTATCTCATGTGAATTAACCTCACCACTGTCCATCCACTGGTGGTATCTGAATTGGTGCATTCTTACATCTGTCTTCTGATACACCTAACCACCTTCTTGTAGGTACTGAAGTGGTCCAGTTTCTCTGGTTTACCCTTCAGTCACTAAAAGCTACATTTTCCTTAGTCACATTTGATTTTTTTCACTTGTGCAGGGCCCAGGGCTCTGACTAAACTTCCGTGAAAGCAAGCAACTCTTGGGGTTCAAAACTGCATCACCCTTTTCCTAATTGCATAGCTACTTTGTCCTCTACATTATACATTTGACCTATATAACTCCCTTTTGTTATTTTAACTATACCAATCATACCTCCCAGAAAAACTTCCAAGCCTCTACTTTTTTTAAATTTTATGGATGTTTGGAACACTTCAAAGAAATAGAGCTGTGATTTGGCTGATTATTGCTGCCATAAATATCGAAGGCCTTGGGTGACTGCTGATATGACAGTTGTATGTACTCTTTTGTCAAGGCCTAAAATAACTATTACTGTCCTCACTTCTGTTGAGAAACAAAACAATAAAATATCTTACGATGTTATATCCTACCCAAAACTTACAGGCTGCAGACTTTTTGGGGAAGCTGTTTACAATTTGCTTGCAATGACAGTATGTTTCTTTTCATGCATGGAAAAAAATGTCAGACTGACTCAGCTTTTCTATTTCTTCTTCCCAGTGGCCTGCTACTTCCTCTCTTATGATTCCATGGCGTAGATTACTAATATTATTGTCATTTTTGCATGAAAAACACTTATTTAGGCTATTTTAGGGGGTTTAACTTTTACCTACATTTAAGAGACATTTAAAAGGAGTAACAGTAAAATAAAAAATTAGTGTATTTTAGAAAAACTGTTTTCAATGAATTTTGGGAAAAATTTGGAAAATTAGATCTCCTAAGAGACTGGCCTGAGGAAAAAAGAAAAAGAGAAATTTCAGTTCCTGAATGAAAAATTCGCAAATATTTGAGTTGCTCATGCAGTAATGATAATAATTAACAATTTATTGATCTCTAGCAGTGGTGCAGTCCTGCTTTTAATGCCTTTCCTTTCTGCACTGCAAGTGTAACTTCTTTCTTTACCTTTCAGGTACAATTGAGAGTAAAACCTACATTTACTATGAGTTTACAGTTTCCAATGTAAGTATTTTATTTTAAATGGTCTTTTCATTTTCAGTTTTTATCAACAGTATCTTCAAAGGGCATACTTTGCTCCCTCCTTGTCCTTCTAAAAGATTTACTGAGAAGCAAAATATTTGACAAAGTCAAAGAGCATTCATGCTCAAAATACTGTAATTTAACTGGGATGAAAATCTGCTATTTATCTTTTCTTCTCCCAGTTCATAGAAGTATTTAAAGAACTCCGGTTTCCTTTCACATAACAAACTCAGCAGCAATATTTATTGAGCAAGAGAACTATAAAGCATCAGTGGCAGTTAAAACCAAGTCAGAAAGGAGGTGGTGTAGTACTTGGCATTTTTAAAATATTGAGAAGTTGAAAAAAATCTTTGTACACCATAAAAATACAGCCGAATGTTTCCAAAGAGTGAGAGGAAGAGCTACATTTTGTCGGAACCTACAGAATCTGCTTCATGAAAAAGTCTTATTTTTAAAATTTTTTAAAACTGAAACTGCCTTGGCAGGTTAAATTTATGGCAGAGTGAAGTCCAGATAGTGTTTCCATTCAATATTGAGTGGAGATATCCTATGACAAGGATCCCAAGCAATATGATAATGTATTTAAATAAGAATAACATTATGATGATAATGATGATGATGATGATGATTACTATATCTGCTAAAGGTATTTTTTCCCTTGCCACGGTGAAGCAGCAGGACAGCAACTGAGGGAGAATGCATAGAAATATGGGAGTGGAACCAAAGGAATACAAATTGGAAGCACATGCATTATTTTTTTTTTAATGACATATAATTATATAATGATTTGTAGACAAGAAATGTCAGTTACTATTGGAGTTCAAAACTCTTTTAGCCAAATAATCAGTTGACTGTAATGATGTTGAATTAAAAATTAATACAAACTTTCACGTGGAGAGTAATAAGGAAGTTATACACTGGCATATGTAACAGCCATGGTACAATTCTGCTCTTTGGACTCTTAACCTAGTAATAACTAATGCCATTGAATAGGAAATGCTATTTCTATATCAGGAAAATTGAATATGAACCTGTATTTGTTAGATCCTGGTGAGATCACAGCTGAGTAAAGGTTATCTGCCCTGTCACAGACACGTGTCAGCCTTTTCATAATTCTGAAACAAGCAAAGAAAGACAGCTGAAACACACCTATGAAACATACTGTATATAGATTGGAAAAGCATTATTGTGAGAACAACAAGCAAGGCAATAATTAATATGACAAGAAAAAGTTATTGGCTTACTTTACAGTGTGAAGATCTAATTAGATAAAATTGTTAAATCAGGAGGATTTTTGGCAGATTTTTTTTTAAGAATGTGATCACCATATTATTTTTCAGAATGTTCTACAAATGAATGCTATAAACAGCAATTATGTTGATCCAAACAACTTGAAATTTGAAGAAATCAAGATATTGGGAGCAGACCAGGAAATAACAGCAGTTACTGTATCTCAGAATAATGTTGTGCAGGATTTTCCACTTAATATCACCTATTATCCTCTAGAAAAGGTAAAACAATAACAGGAAAATGGGAAATAAACATCTTTGAAATTGCATCACCATTTTTTACATATTGCTACAGAGTACTAATGTTGTTTTAACAGAATATATCATGTATTTTATTACAGAACAAAAGCATTCAATGCTGCTGCATAGAAAGTACAGCTCAGTTTTGCTTTCAGACCCCCAGTGCAACAGAAAGTTGAGTTATGCAGATCATCATGCAGCAAAATTTAATTTCTAAGAGGAGGAATAGCTTTGTGATTTTGTTTGATATTGAAGGAGGATAAAAAGTCTTCATGGTTTAGATGAGTATTTGTGCATTGATTTTTTAAAACAAAATCAAGGGCACTGTTTAAACCATCTTTAACATTCTATACAGAGTTTTTCACTGGATGAATACAGGAAAGCAGCCACACAGTGCATTTCTGCGCAAAGCAAACGAATGCGCTGCTGCTAGCGCGAAGCTTTCATGCAAACATTTTCCCACACTAAGGATAGTGCTGTCATTGCTTTGGACTTACACTGTACACCGTCTTTAATTATTACAAACACCTGAGCTGGCTGTGGTGTTATCTGTTACTGAATCAAAATTAAAGTATTTTAACTTTTTCTTACCTCTTGCATTTGTATTTCAAAACATGAAGGAGCTGTGCCCTTCTCTTTATTCCTGTTTGCTTCCAAGGAAGCTGTGGGATTGACTCCATTTTTTTACATTTTCAATTTTTCAGATTTTATGGGCAAGAATACCAGTTGCATGTTGTTTGTTTTTTATAAAAGTGAGACTACATCATGTGTTACAGGACAGGTTTTCTGTGAGTTGTCACATAGCAAAATGTGTTGTTCCCAAGGACTGGCACCTCTGCTGAGTGAAGGAAAGATGGCTTTGATGTGGGATTTAATAACTATTCATTGTTTAATATTTATAGGTTGCTCTCATAACAGGACTTCAGCTTGAACTGGGGAAATCTTACACAGTACAATGGACTCAACAACTGAGCGTCAATGCAAGGTTTAATTGTTA
Source organism: Opisthocomus hoazin (assembly GCF_030867145.1). Taxonomy (NCBI): domain Eukaryota; kingdom Metazoa; phylum Chordata; class Aves; order Opisthocomiformes; family Opisthocomidae; genus Opisthocomus; species Opisthocomus hoazin. Next base: position 25,635,192 of record NC_134417.1, read on the forward strand.
TCCCAGTATTGACCCAACACAAGAAAAATGTGAAGAACTTGGATGTGTCTGGGAAGTAAGCAAAAATGGTTTCTCTAAAATAATAAGACAGAAACATTTCCAGAATCACAGCTTTCTCTTTATAGTTGTTACAGGGGAAACAGTCATCTGGTAGATTTGCCTGATTTAAACAGAAAGGGGGTACAGGCAGCAGCAGGCCTGTACTAGCAGATTTAATTTTCCTCACTAGAACTAAGGTAAATGGCTACTGTGTAAGCTCTTACAAAGTGTATCAGAAATTGAGATAAAATGTCATATTGTTCAAAAGATGGAAAGAAAGAATATAGAGTCGTTAAAAATAGAATAGGCTTGAGATCAGCATCTCCAGCTACCTCTTCTGCTTCACTGGCACCATGGCCTGCAAGCCTTATCCCTTTTCTTTTGCCTTCATAGTCACTGAAACACATTTTAAGTCTAACCAATTCGTCGGGATCTGTTTGAGAAGAAATCCTTGAATCCCGCAGAAATTCTGATTCATGTATGAACCTAATTGTTTATGACCAGGCTGAGGAGGTATATCCAGATCATGGTCCCCAACATGCAGTTCTTTACCACGTGGGTTTACTTATTAATATCTCCTGGCATATAGGAGCAGTGTGCCTTGGCAGGGCTGAACTTGAGAAGATCCTTCCAGCTAAATCACTCCATGCTCTTCTAAATCTAAAGTTTACAGCTTGGACACATCTCATAGGCAGGAAGACCAAAATTCTCTGCTAGCTATTCTTGGACCAGCAACAGCTGAAGTGCCTGATGGACAGTCAGATGGACAGATCACTATGATCTGAGCATATTGATCAGCTGTTGGCAAAAAACCCAGACATTTTGTTACACTGTTAGGGTTTTTTCTGTAATTTTGGACATTTGGAAATGGCTCTTCATGTGAAACCCAGCTCTGGTGCTGTTTTTGACTGGGTGTGCTTTGAACACTTGCTCAGGTTGAAAGGCGCTTTGAATTTGGTGACAACAGATGAGTAAATACTCATTAGCAATTAAGAAGTGTGGATCAGGCACAGTTTCATTGGAACAACTAGGCAGGATTGATGGTAAGTGTGCAGAGGTGGAAGGCTAATGCATTAGCCTGCATCAGCTCCTCTAACCTCAGAATACCTAGCCTGAGCGTTTATGTTGAACTGTAGCAGGAAACTGAAAGTATTTGATCTTGCTGTCAGGCGATCTGAGATAAATAGGATGTAATTCTCAATGGGTATGTTAAGGGTAATTTGTGTGCATGAAACCAATGAAAACATTTCATCTGATGTTGTCTGAATATCTAATGAGTTTGGGGCACATACTCTCGTGCGAGCTAGAGACCAGAGAGCAACGGGATTAAAAAGGAGGAAGCTTTAGGAATTACAACAGGCCAAGACTAAGCCACGTTGTGGGATTGAGCTGAAGATCACAGATACAGGGAGATTAAACCCACCTTCACTGTGCAAAGATTCCGTTTCCTGACTGAACTATTTCTACAGTCTTCACTGGATTATTTGATTATATCTGATTTAGTGTAGAGATCAATGGGTTCTATATTACTACTTTGTTCTTCACTAGTTGCAGCAAGTTTTTCCCAAAATTCTATATTTCACAGCTATCTGATAAAGATGGTCATTTTGGATTCCATCCTAATAACTAACAAAGAATACAGCAGGCCAGTGTAGCTCACTAACCTGTAACTTCTTTCTGTCTGCAGCCAGTAACATCAGCCTTGGATGTTCCAGCCTGTTATTACAGCTCTGACAATGCTTACTCTGTACATGAAGTAGAATACACCTCATCAGGGTTGGCAGCCAATCTCACCTTCAACAGTGCCAAGGCCAGAGCTACCGACAATTTCACTACACCAATTAGTACACTACACTTGGAGGTGAAATATCATCTCAACAACATGCTGCAATTTAAGGTAATGTCATTGTAGAATTTCTATGAATATGTAATGTCCCGTTGTTAATAATAGTCTTGTTTATGGAATTTATAAGGGCTTTTTATAGTCAATTTTATATTCTCCAGACAGTAGCACCTTGGCCTAAACATGTTTCTCCTTCTAACCAAGTAGTTGCTGTTCCTCTTAGCTCACATCTTTTTTTATCCTGTAATTCTGCACTTGGTTTTATAATTAAATTATATCAATCAGTTTGTGTAACGTCAACCAGAAACTCTGGAACTAAATACCTTTTATTAGTACACAGCTAAATTTGCCTATAGGCATTATCATGATTGTACAGTTTAATTTTGCATTAATCATTCTACTTCTATTCCAAAATTTTTAATACACAATTTTTTAGACTATAATTCATTATTGTTCATTTAATAATACTGAAATAAGTGTGTTGCCTTAAAATGGACAGGCATCAAAAACTAACTTATATCAGTGTCCAGAATACAGAAAACTTTAAAAAGTATCTCTTAAAGTTGGCTAAAAGATTAATCATAAAGGTATTTACCATACTTATATATATATATATATATATATACACACACCCCCCCTACATTTCAAATATAGGTATGTCCTTTAAATTCATATATATAAATGATTAGAGAAGTGGTTCCTGATCCAAAATAAATCCTTAAGATTTTGGGTTTTTTTCCCAAACCAAATACTGTGAAAGAATTGGTTAAAGAATACATCTTGAAAGAAAATACTCAGCAAATGCTTTCAACAAGTTTTTGTATTCATTTTCATTAATTCAGATTTCTATCACTATAGGCAAGATTTCAAACAACTTATTCATTGAAATGAATTGAATTCTACTTCATAGATTTATGATTATCAAAATGCACGATACGAGGTTCCTGTACCACTGAATCTCCCGAGCTCCCCAACGAGCACGGACAACGACAGACTCTATGAAGTATCACTTCAGAAAAAACCATTTGGTATACAGGTTCTGCGCAAAAGCACAGGAACAGTCATGTAAGCCATAATCATTTTATTTTATTTCACTTGGTTTTGTTAGCTCTTTTCGAGCCAAACCATTTTCTTGTGTACTACTTTTTAAATGCCTCAAGACTGGCTTTTGTATCCTTCCCACGAAATGTCTCTGTCTGCCAAATGCCAGGTGCTGCAAAGATGGCTTTGCCATTGTGTTGTATGAGAGCATGGACCAGGGGGAGGACGAAGAAGGTGCCCTGAGCAACACCTGATTTTTTCTCATAATCGTCAAAGTTTTTTTCCTGTCACTTCATGGTCTGACACTTGATAAAACTCCTTTACAACATGTTAAAGTGCGGAACATAGACAACTCCAAAGGCCATTTCTTGTGTTCCCAAGTCTTTGGGAGGCACAACAATTTTCTACACTTTCTAATATTTTCCTTAGTTCACCACAGTACTAATCAGTAAGGATGGATCATTTAGTTCAGTTTTGTGGAATGGTTAGGAAAAAAAAAATAGCAGAAAGTAGTGTCTCGGCTAACTTCCAGATGGATTTTGGTAACACGACAGCTAATAATTCTGACAGGAGCTTCATTTCTTTCCTTGATTAAGCTTAAGTCAAAGCCAGAAAATAGGGAACAATGATGTTAGAAGTTGTGTGTGTTATGTTTTTTATTAAAAAAAACCAACTTCTTATGTCATTTTTTAAAGTACTCAAAACTTAATTGCAAGTTGAGTTCCTTTTTACCAACCAGAGTAATCACTCAAACGGCAGTTCAGCATCCTGGAACAACATAATTCTTTGGCAGAGCACTACCAGCTTGCAGTTTGGTTTCTGACTGTAAAGATGCTGATTTATGACAAATAAGACCTATGAATACTGTTTCAGTGTAATCTGAACAAAAAGTTCAGTGAACTGTGAAAAGATACTTTATTTACTGTATTCCACATGGCACCAAGGATAAGTTTAGGAGGAAAACACAACCATACTCTCCTGAAATGCTTTTTCTCACTAAACTGCCAAAACATGATGCAACTTGCTGTGTATGATGCCTGTGCGTAATATCTATCTCTCTGACAGACACAGAGGACTTTGTGTCTCTGAACTGTGTATCAAATTCTTAAATATCCCCATTTCATGTGCTTTAAGTTTTCTCGATATCCATAACAGTTTTATTCCACCTGTACTGAAGAGTGAGATTTTCAGAGAAAAAGAGTAGCCTAAAAAAAGCATCTGTCAGCTAAACACAGCACCGAAGACACTATATTCTTGGTTTTGTTTTCCTCTTTCCGTTTTAGCTGGGATTCGCAGCTGCCCACCTTCACGTTCAGCGACATGTTCATTCAGATTTCTACCCGCTTAGCATCCCAGTATATATATGGATTAGGAGAAACTGAGCACACCATGTTTCGAAGTAACATGAGCTGGCACACCTGGGGAATGTTCACAAGGGATCAGCCTCCTACTGTAAGTAGAAGAAAATGTAACTGTTGGACCAATGAGCCTAAAGTCCAGAGGTGTTTGGCAGGACTTCGAAGACCAGTGGATGTCCACTGGTAGTGGACACACTTATTGACTTTGATTGTATTTATCATGGCTTATAATTTTGATGGTGTCTTGACGGCAATGGTCTTCTCTAAACCTATTCTTTATTTGTGACCAGCAAGACCAACGTGTGGAGCTCCGGCCCTGAGTCAGATATCGTGAGACAACAAAATGGCTTAGAAATAACAGCACATTCTTCTCAGCTAATTATTCTGAAAGATAGATATGAGTCAGGACAACTCCCACTACGTTGGGATTAAATTAGTACTTACAGAGGTAAATCAGAAATCTCGTTTCTATGTGGATGCTTGTGTTACTTCCTATGAGACAGCACAACATTTGCAATTTGCAGGGAATGACCAATGAAATAGTGGTGGTTAATTACAGCTTCAATTTCCAGTTCAGGTTTCAGTGTATTTTTGAATAAATGAAAGATAACAGAATGTCACCAGCACCTCCTGGTCATAGAGACACCTGCTACTGTTTGAAAAGAAGGGAAAACTTTGTCCTGGGGAAGCACTTTCTCATCAACAAGTTTTAAAGGCAGTAATACCTTTGCTTTCCTTCCTTCCCGGTCAGTCTGAACAGGACTGACTCAAATCGTGAAGTAGAAAATGATCTTCTGTAGGTACGCTTAGTAGGTATATAGGGTGCAATTTTGGATAATCCAAATATAATTTTGGAGTTTATTTGTTGTATGTTTGGCAGTTGTGAATCTCGTCTTTTATTAAATTTATTAATTAAATGTAAATGCTTGAATGCTTGTGATGTTTCCCCAGTAGAATGTATTTTATTTTGTTTGCAGTACGAGATGAATTCCTATGGTAATCATCCATTTTACATGGCTCTTGAAGAAGATAACAATGCCCATGGAGTCCTCTTGCTTAACAGTAATGCAATGGGTAAGAAAACCTTCACTTATTTCCTCAGTGTACTTTATTTTTCTGGTCAGTGTTTTGCAATAGTGCCAAATCCAGGCATCCTTTTCCCATTTCACTTTCCCTGTTTCCAGATGTGACGTTCCAGCCGACCCCTGCCCTTACGTACCGCACCATTGGAGGAATTCTCGACTTCTACATGGTTTTGGGCCCAACACCAGAACTTGTTGTTCAGGAGTACACTGCAGTAGGATTCTTACTCTATTACAGACTAATGCTGGGCGTTGGCTGGTTGGTTTGTTTGTTTTGTCTTCACCTACTCACCACAAATATTCTTTCTTTTTTTAGCTGATTGGACGACCAGTCATGCCACCCTATTGGGCTCTGGGATTCCAGTTGTGCCGCTATGGATACAGGAATGACTCAGAAGTTGCCCAGCTGGTGGAGGAAATGAAGACAGCTAGGATTCCCTATGTATGCTGGTAGCGGTTAACATTTGAGCTCATGCCTGAACTCTTAGCTTCAGAGTATTAACTAAGACCATTTAAACACAAAATCAAAAACCAACCAAAAAACCCACCACCATGGTAGAGTACAGCAGACTATGTTTTATGCCAGCACTGAACATCTCTGCACACTGTGGGCCATGTTAAATGTAGGCTTCAGGCTGCTTTATTTTCCTTATCATTCATACCAAAGAAGCACCCAGATGCTCTAGTCAGTCATGGACTCTCGCCATGCTGGCTATAAAGGAGCAGTGATCAACAAGAAAAAAAAGCAAGAAAGAAAATGAAGCAGCATTATTTCAATGGTATACTGCTCTGTGTCAAGTCAGCTATGATTTGGCACAGGTTGTTGTTGGGAAAGTTGGAATAGCACATAGATCTAACAAAGTTATACTGTAAATTGAATGCAACTCTTCATTTTAAATGTAATTAACATCACTGTTTCAATAGAGAACAAATGTTTCCACTGTTTCCCCATAGATATGGAAACATACGTGCAGATTCTGTGTACATACACATATGTACAAATCCAGGACTTTTTTTCTCTATCATGTATTAATTTTTACCGTCAGACTAGATGCAGTAGTGAAAGGTTTATTTTGTATTAGACTTGCTGATAGGTTGTGTAATATTCATTTAATAGCTTTAGGTGAAAGTTGCAGCTGCTTCCAATTTTACAGTTCAAAAGTTCTGGAGTTTACTTATTTTGGCAGATTTTCAATAAATATATATTTGGCAAAAAAAGAAAAAAATTCATTTTACTTTAATTGATTTTTGTGTACTGCAGGATGTCCAATATGTAGATATTGACCATATGGAAAGGCAACTGGACTTCACCATTGGCACACGTTTTGCTGGACTGCCAGCTCTGATTAACAAAATAAAAGAAGAAGGAATGAGATTCATCATCATCCTGGTCAGTTTTGAAAATTGCTTCTAAATTTCACTATATCATTGCACAATGCAGAACATAGTCCACTGCATTTCTAAACTTGTTTTTTGAGCATAAGACGAATAACTTTTTTAATTGTAGGATCCAACCATCTCTGCAAATGAAACCAATTATCCTCCCTTCTCAAGAGGTGTGCAGGACAATGTCTTCATCAAATGGCCCAACACCAATGACATTATATATTCCAAGGTACTGTTCTTAAATAGTCGATGACAGTAGAGGCATCCTGTATCCAAGTGAGCAACATGTCAACCTAGGTGTCAGTGGTTGATACCCACAGGGGGAAAGTCTGCTAACAGTATATTCCTGCCTGGCTGTAAATGAGACATTGAATAAACACTACAAACTGAATTGTCTTCAGTTTGTGTTGTCATTCGCATAGGTATCAGGGAAGAATAGTTATATCTGTCTGTATGCTACGATGATGCTAAACTGTGATGCTCAGTTTATATTCAGTGTGGTTTGATTATTTTAAAATGCCCTTTGTCCTATTAGGTCTGGCCATTTCTTCCCAATGTAGAAGTCAACGAGTCACTGCCTGAGCAAACCCAAATAGAGGTAAATGTTGATATGATTGGGTTATGGACTCAAATACAGACAGAGCAGCACATTAATTAACCAAAATAGCAGCAAACTAGTTGATAAATCTCGTGGGAGGATGAGAGGTGCAGAAACTGGCAAGCCTTCCTAACTGCAGCAAAAAAGTTAGTGAGCAACTAATATTATTTTTTTAATTTTTAAAACAAATGTCAACATTTTAACAGCAGGATACTTTCAACCCTGTATCTGTTCCATTTTCCTACTATTTTTACAGCTCTATGGAGCACATGCTGCCTTCCCAGACTTCTTCCGCAATTCCACAGTGGAGTGGTGGAAGAGAGAAATCCTGGAATTCTACAACAGTCCCACCAACCCCTCGAGAAGCATCAAGTTTGATGGCCTGTGGATTGTAAGTGTAGAAATGCATTTCCTCTCCAGATTTTTTTTCTCTGCCAGACACTAGAAGAGAGAGAGACATATTTCACAGTGTATGTACTGCTGTTGATGCTCAGAGGGTATCTGGTGTTAAACTGGCATTAAGTAAAATAAAAAAATAGACTGGAGGGAAAACAAGCAGAGCACCAGGCAGAACCTGAGCCCCTAGCCAAAGCTGTAACTTGGACTCTAGGTTGTACACTTGCACTGCCTTGCTATATCGTGACTTTCTTCCTCCACTGTGACACTGTTTGCACAGGGGAGACAGAGCCCAGATTCACTGCTCTTCTCTTGAAACACTTTGTCGCTCCCTGTCCCTGCACCATGCCACCTGTGAACGTGTCAAGACAACATAGAACGGCAGACTGAGACTGCAGCTGCAAGGGGCTCCTGAGGGCTTCTACAATGCTGTTTGTGTGTAATTCAGAATTTCGTGTGTTTTGTAGATTTGAAGCAAATGCAATCAGGTTTTGCTCTATGTTTTCAGGACATGAATGAACCAGCAACTTTTCTGAATGGTGCCATTGGTGGTTGTAGAAATGACCTCCTAAATATGCCACCATACGTACCTTGTAAGTCTGATCACTCCTTAAAGCAGTTTAGGTCATTTTGATTGCTACGTAATTTCTTATATGGTATATGTGGTGTAAATGCCTAAAATTAGGTATACAAACCCACAACTCCTAACTGAAAGTGATTCTTTTTCTCTGAGATTATGGGCACACTTCAACCCCATCTGTTTCAGTGGGAGCAGTAACTACATGGCACTTTTTAAAAATAAAGCTATTTTCAGCTACTTCCCTGCATATGGATTTTGATACCTATTTTATACATAGATGCTTTTTTGTGGAATAGTAGAGCATGCAGTTCTCTGTTTTGCAGTTTTCTCAGATGAGTAATGCAATTAATTAAAAATTTAGAAAAAATTGTTACGTCTCCTCTCATTATCATTTATCTGTATAGTCAAATACTTGATATACTTAGCTTACTTAGCTTGGCTTTATTTAAGTACTGGTGTAAACTAGTACTAATCAGTTCTTATTTATTAATGGTTTATTAGCATAGTCGTGTTGCTTACAGCTGTCTTCATTTATTATGATTAATTTCTCAGGAATTGTCAGGAAGTTAATATTCAGACACAGACCATGCCCCTCCACCCCAGCATTTTTCTGTTTGAGTGGGTGATGTGTTTACAAAGATTAGCAGTATCTTCTGAATTTAGATACGCTCTGTTTACTCTTCAAGCCTTTTCAGTAAGAGCATCTGTAACTGAGCTATTAACACACTTAGAGATCCAGATGCCTGCATAAAAATATTAGAAATATTCTGTTTCAGAAAACTGGAAATGCTATTTTTATAATTATAAATAAATAAATGACAGTATACATGCCTAAAAGAGAGCGAACGCCAAAGAGATTATGAACATTAAGAAAAAGTAACTCAGACCATTATTCAGTGTTCATCATTAAAACATAAATATTTTTGTTTCCTTTCCATTAGATTTGGGATACCGGTCAGATGGATTAATTGTCAAAACTCCATGCATGGAAGGACAACAATACCTTCCTGATGGTACCCCTGTTAGACACTACGATGTCCACAACCTTTATGGATGGTCACAAACAAAACCTACGCTAGAGTAAGTGAAGTCTGCATACTTTCTCGTTGTCTCCATAATATGCTACAAACGAATATTCTGTGTCTGTTCTTATGGCCAAAACATTCATCAGTTTATTTAACATTCCTGAGAAATCTCTCTTTTCATGCTGCTATCTTGGATTGTTCGGTTCAGCTAGAAGTGGAGTTGGGTGTTCAGAAGCTTGAGCAGCCCTACTATAGCTCTTGCAGCTGGTTTAGTTTCAGCCACGCTGCTGCTCAGCGCAGTGATCTCACCCGTGGTGCAAGCAGGGTGGTAGGAACCTGAGCTGCTGGAAAGGATGTGCAGGAGAAGGTGAGGTGGGTCTCTGCAGGTCTGAGCTGAAGCTGTGCTTCCACGCTTTCACTGCAATGAATACCTTCTGCAATTGGAGCCAGCCAGAAGAAAAAACCATGACAGTTCAAGCATGTCTACACCTGCAGCCGCATCACTGACTGTCTCAGGACAAGCAGGCAAAGTCTTTATTTGGAGTTTAGCAGCTTTCAAATCACTGACCCTGAGCACACACCACTTTCAAGGTACGATTTCAAGACAGTTTACCCAAGTCTGCTAGTAAAGAAACTTCTTGCTCTCCTAGGTGGGGAGCAATTCTTGGTATACCAGCTCTGAGGACTTCATCCATACAAATGTGATGTTGTGCAAGCTTAATTGCTGACCTGTATTGTGAAATGAGACAGCTGTGGTGCTATTTCTCATACACTTTCATTTGGATGTATTTACTTGCCATCGAGCATTGTGTTGTCCCAACACATTCAAAGACAGCATGTTGCCTTCTCAGCAGTGATTTCTATTATGAGACAGCCACCAAGGCCATCCCGGCGCGATGCTCTGCATTGTACACGAGAGTGGTCTGTCAACAGACACCGCTCGGGTGCTCAGTCACAAGGCGGACTGGAGAACAGGTCTGAACATTTTGATCAGCTCTTGGGAACAGTAATTACCCAAGGACAGTCTCACATAATTACTGCCATTAGAACATAAAATACTTTTTGTTTCTAGGTTTTGCTGGGAGAGACTGGTTTACTCCAAACGCTGACCTTGTTTTCACCTTATGCTGTACATCTACGGAGGGAAAAGGAATACAGTTTTTGAATAATGTTAATTTACAAAGGGCTCAATTACGTCCTCTATTTAGAACAAACTGAGTAGTAGTACCCCAGCCTGCTTTAGATAAAGTCTGATCTAAAGATAAGACATGTGCTGTTTCATTTCCAATTCAATGAGTAAGCAAGGAAACAGTGCTGGTTTCTAGGTCTAATGACCTTAAAGCCCTTGGTAACTTTGATATTGCCATAAAGAAAGAAAATACCAAGGCGGCTTGCAGTTTTGACCCAGTGGATGTTATACTGGCCAGCATGCCACTGCAGGGCTGCCAGGCAGGGCAGGAGCAAAACTGCTGACAGGACAGGGAGGAATGTCTGATGCCTCTGCCGTCAGTCAAATCACATGTGATCTGGGCAGTCTAAGTAGACAATAACTGAGCAAGAAGAGGAGTACTTTTCTGTGTATGAAGTATGAACTGAAAAGTAGTGAAATATTTTCTTCCATTTTGAGAAGCACCATAATAGAAATTACTATCATAAATTACACAGCTTATACAGACATTCTCACACTTGAAATTTATACACATATATGAGTTTTAAAAATATATATATATATACACACACATATATTTATATCAGCTCCCAATTTATTCTTTGGTACTAACTGAAGGAGTAGTTGTGCAGCTGAAGACGTGTCATAGTAATCATTTGTGCTAATATTAAACCTTCCAAACAGGCAGATCGCCTGCATGTAAAGCTCACTAAAGCCTATAACTTAAAAGTGAACAGTAAATTTTTATGTAACGATGTAATTTGTGTTCTCCATCCATTAGACAGAGGGGGCCTCTGGATATCAGCTTAACGCAATCCTTTCATAATGAGACTTTTGCACAGAGTTGAAAGCCAGAACCCTGACTTGTGAACGCAGTGACCGTCTGGAGGTGAATTTGGGCTTTGAGACGTGAGGAACCGCTTTCCATGGACACAGCTGTGGCTCAGCCCCTAGGCAGAGAGCTGGCACCTCCAGTCAGCAAAACACTTGGACCGTGCTCGTCCTGGAGCAGTTCTACACACAACACACACTGCCTTCACATTCGAAACTTTAGCTGCAGTTTCCAAAGCATTGCTGAAGTAGGACAAACCAAGCAGAGGCTGAACATGTTTGGTAGTGCATTACAAAGAAACAAAAGATACTAGAAAACTTACTGTTTGTCTTGGAAGAAATAATTACAGCACATTAGTTTGGTTTAATTGCTACGGTAATTTAAGTGACTTGTGTATTTTTGCTGTAATTATAGTGTCACTAAAGCTGCAAATCCTGTAGAAAAATAAATAAATAGTGCCTTATTGAAGCAGCTGTTTAGGCAATTATTGCAGAGCCAGCATTGGAGAGCAGAGCGATTTAATCAGTGTAGCTTTCTAACTAGTATTGCGGTTTAGTATTTTGCTGTAATGATTCACAGGACGTGTGCACGGCTGCGAAGGAATTGTTCTAATAAAGCGGAGCAGGAATGCATCCGTGCCAGTCCCATAGTGCAGACGAACAGCATGGGATGCTGAGAAAGGTGCTCATATCCTTGGAGAGCAACTAGAAAGCACAAATTCCCACAAACTCAGCTAATTTTATTATTTTTTTCTAAATTATACTTGGTTACCTTTGCAGGTACTTTGTGGCGACGGCCAAGGCTTTATTTAAGGAAATATTTATTTATTTATTTATTTATTTGAGAAATGGGAATGAAAAATAAGTCCCACCATGCTCAAAAGGTTACTAAGCTCTGGTCAAAACCTCTTCTTCTTATGGGGAAGCCAAATGTCATCAGACCAAGAGATCGGCTAATGCAAAGTCACACACCTTGGTAGTTACTCCTTAGCTGTCAGGCCTGTTGCCTGCCCCGAGCAGAAGATAGCTGGTTTAATATTTTACTTCTAGACAAATCCTTGCTGGTCATTTCATATTGATATCATGTCATCTTGGTGTTTCTGAAGTGACTACAGATCCATGACTGACTTTTTTGTTCCAATACGCTTTTGGCAACTAGAGTTACACTGACTGGTTCAATATTCCTGGTAGCTCGATTTTCCCCCCGTATGATCTTTTTGGTATGAGTTTTGTTAAATTATTTTCTACTGTTGCTGCAAGTTTTCAGGTAATTTAAGAAAGGAATAATGTGCCCTGGAACGCATTATGGAGCCCTTAGAAAATTAGCTGGTTGGGCTACTTTTGTATTTTCCCACACAGTAATTAGCCTGTGCTGGAAATCTGTATTTTAGCACCTCCTTGTTTTGCCGGTTCTCTTTCCAGCTACAGGTTGGCTGACACTGCTAGGTTTCTGTGCATGTGTGATTCATAGTGCTGTAAAAAGCACATCTGGATTGGATGTAGGCATATTCATGCATACAACAATGCTGCCTTTCACTATGAAAATATAAGCCCTTACGCTGATTTTCAAACAGGATCCCATGTAATAAATTCTCATGTAGTATTGCTCATGTAATTTGGTTTTTTGTCTATTTTCAATGTCAGCGGTTTGCAGCATGCCACCAAGGAGCGTGGGATTGTTATCACCCGTTCCACATTCCCCAGTAGCGGAAGATGGGCAGGACACTGGCTTGGTGATAACAGTGCAGCTTGGGATCAGCTATCCAAATCTATCATTGGTATGTAGAAGGCAAAGGACCTGTATTCAATGTACTGTGCGCAGTTATTTATTTTCCTTCATTTGCTTGCTTTTAGTATTTATGTGGTTTTAGCTGAAATAAGCCTTTTAGTTCAGCAAACAAAATTCATAGCCAATTCCTTCTTTACTTCTTCTTTGCCTTGTCACTGGGTGCTGGGAGCTCTTTTATTCCCCTGGGACTGGGCACATTCCTGCCCCATGTCCTGCCACTCATTTCTTTCTTTGCTCCTGACCAACCAGCTCGCATCTATTTCTGTAGCAGAAAAACATGACATCTCAGAGAAATCAAGGGCTTTGTGTTTTGTTTTATTTTTCCTTCACATTCAGCATTAGAGTATTATCTATGTAACCAATAGCATACCAAAGATGGGGAAAAAACCACCAGCTACTAACATTGAAATATTTTTCCTTTTAGGCATGATGGAGTTCAGCCTCTTTGGAATATCTTATGTAAGCTAATGAGTTACTACCTTACATTTAATTATCTTCATGCTGCACATGAATTTATAGTATTCCAAGTGGGTCATTTTTAAACTTTCAGACAGGAGCTGATATCTGTGGCTTCTTCAAAGACTCGGAGTATGAGCTGTGTGCTCGCTGGATGCAGCTGGGTGCGTTTTACCCATTCTCAAGGAATCACAATGAGAAAGGAACAAGGGTGAGTCGTGATTTTATAATGGTTCTGAATGGCCAGGCCCTTGCAATGCATGTGTGGAGACCAGCCAGAACACTGCACACGCTGGCCTGCCTCCAAAAAGGGACATTCCAAGCAAAGTGGACAGGAAAAGAACATGTTTGGCTCTTCATCTAATAAATAATGCTTTTTATTTACATGCTAGCTGTGCTGTAAGCATGGCCCTCACCTGGGAGGTTTTATGCCCACAGAGGGCCTGCTCTGGGATTTGGAGCACTTGAAGAACGTATATTCTAACTTTGCTTTGACTGAATCAAATGCCTACATATTTTTCCCTGTATGCCACTTTTATTTGAACACACGGCACCAGCGAGACTAAAATAGAGCGCTTTTATGGCAAAAGCACTTAAAGGAGCAAAACTGACCTTGGTGCTCTCAGCCCTAATTGTCCGTAATTATACAGCAAATGAGAAAGTGGAAGAGTGTAATAAGATTCTGGAGTAAGCCTTGGCAATTTCTGAGCTTTGCACATTCACCACCATCAAATATTGTATTTCTTTTAAGAGTAAAGGAAAATAATTGCCTAAATATAGGCCTGTGCTGGCTAAGGACTATATTGTAGAAAGCTGTAGAACAAGATAACTGGAAAAATAAAAAAATGGAAACAGCACTTCTCTTCCAGTTCAAGCTTCAGGTCTAGCAGAGTAGAGCTATTTATATGGCATATATCTAATGGATTAAAGTCTCCTTTTCAAAAACTGTGTGCTTTATCTTGCAGCGGCACACCTTTCGATAGGACTTTTAAAGCCTTTAAAAATGCAGATTCAGGGTTATCGTGTTGCTTCCAGTCTTACCCAATTTGCCAAGGTATTGTTCAATACATTTAATAAAGATTGGAAATGCTCCCTGACATCAGTCATTAGCGCTTCGGTCTCTTCTTGCAAGTCCTGAGTGCTGCGCTGCAGAAAAGAGGGATGATAAATTATGTACTCTGGGATGCGGCACGCCTCCGGGACACTTTGCATTACACATATTTTACACTAATTCCCCTCCCCTGAGGTTTTTCTCACCTTCCCTCTCTCTAGTGTCCCTCTGTGGGCTGACAGTCACACCTGCTGTTTTTAGTGTCACTTACTGCTTAATTGAAGAATAAATAGATGAAGGTGCTCTAGTTCGGAGGAGAAATTTCCTCAGCTTTGTCTTCCTGTGTTGACTTCTTGTCTAGGTTTTCAGAACGAAGCAATCCAGCTTGACTAACAGTGGTCTCTCCCCTTTCAGAGGCAAGATCCCGCTTCCTGGAACTCAACATTTGAGGAGATTGCCAGGAACGTGCTGAATATAAGATACACCCTGTTACCCTATCTCTACACATTAATGTATCATGCCCATGCCCATGGCAGCACTGTGGTCCGCCCCATACTCCATGAGTAAGTGTGACTCCTTTGCCACCTGTATCAGGAATTTCCACTAAAACTTCTGTAGTTACAACCCTCCTGACAATAAAGTTTTCTCTTATCTACACCAATTTTTATTCAAAAGAAAAAAAAGCGTGGGATTGAGAATGTGAGCTTTCAACATCGTCTCACTTGAAGAGCACTAGTTGTCCATTTTTTTGCTATGCAAAATTGAGCATTGGCCTCTCTAGAAGTAGTATTTAATTTTCAAAGCTCACCTTTAACCTCTTTAGGGGCAAGCAACAAAGTACTGGGCATATATAGCATCAAAAAACAAATGTTACAAAAATAGCTGGACAAAAAATTCAAGCAAAGAAGAGGGAATTCTGTCACAAATCATGAGAGTTATGCAGGGAAAAGTGACATTTTTCATGCATGTCCAAGCTGATACAGCAGATTTAAAAAAAAAAAAAATGTTGTTAGACACACAAAGCCTTTGTTGTTCCTTGTCAGGCAGGGCAGTGCCTGCAGAAGCTGTATTTACCTCTGTTATGGAGTTAGATGTGGTCTAGTATCTCTGTGCATGTCTTGGCTAAGGTACATTGAGTTTTTTGCATATATTGACTTGGTTTTTTCAAAGAAAGTGTCTAAGAAAAAAGTGGCAAAAATTAGAGAGTGGTTCCCAGTCTGTTCACTACCTAATCTTATTATGGCTAATACCAGCCAAGCACAACAGACCTTCCGATTTTTGTGATCTAAATACACTGAAGAGCAAATGCAAAGAAATGACAAAAAAAAAAAAAAATAGTTTGCATTTCTCTAATGAGTTTCACAGTAGGGTCTTTATGCATTCTTGGCAAGCATTAATTGATCTATGAATTATTAATACTAGAATAAAAATGAGAAAATAGTAGATAGTAGGAACAGTAGATTCAGTTACTGACAAAACTGTCTTGAAGATGGAACACTTAGTAAAAGTTCAGTACGCAATCTCTAATCGTTGTTCTGTTAACTTCCAGGTTTGTGGAAGACAGAACAACCTGGGAAATATACAAGCAGTTCCTCTGGGGACCTGCACTGCTCATCAGCCCTGTGATGCAACAGGTATGTTCTTCAGCACCTATGCAAATATTAATAATGAAAATACTAAAAACACTTTAGGTAAACTTCACTTTTTGATTTAAGGTATCTAAAACATGTATTTTTAATTGCAGCATGCTGTAACAGTGAATGCTTACTTTCCCAATGCCCGCTGGTATGATTACTACACAGTAAGTCATTTTAAAGGATGTATTTTCTATGTCTTCTTCACAGACAGCAGCAGGGTGAGCTGAGAGTGGTGGTGAGGTGTGAACTCTTTCTCTCTCTTTTACAATCTTGCATTGAGTATCATTTCTCAGCAATGTAACATCTACTTAGCTGATATAAAAATCCTTGATTCCTGTAACAATGTAAAACAATGTAAAATAATAAAATTAAAAGGTGAAATAATAACTTTAATTTGAAGGGCTGCTATTGACTTTTTTTAACCTTCAAATGATATACATGATGTCTTTGTAAGGAATACTGAAATGGCGAAAGACAAAACAGGTTTAGCTGCATCATCTTTCACAGAAAATAAAAAGCTTTGATAAGAGGAAAAGCAGGCATCAAAAATCATGTCATTAATCACAAGTTCGTATTTCACCTGACTGGCCTCTTTGGTTCAGCTGCTGTCACCTACAGTCAAGGCAGATACATAATTTCAGAGTTTCTCTTGAGAGCATTATGTAGTTACTCCTGCAGTAATAACTCCTAATTAATCTGTCTACCAAAAAATTATTATTTCATAGTAAAGAAAATGGTAAAGTGAGAGAAATTCAGCAGAAGATTTTATTGTTTGTTTTGTAAATAGGATGAAGATATTGGCTTTAGGGAACAATTCAGAATTTTACCAGCTCCTTTGGAACATATCAACCTACATATCCGAGGTGGATACATCCTTGCTTGGCAAAGACCTGCTAATACAACTTTTTACAGGTAAGATTAACTGAAAATTCAAAATCTAGTTTTGCACAATCACATATAAATACTAACACTCCTCAGAGAAGCTACATGTATGATAGCACTGGAACTTTATTGTTGGCTTCTCTTTTTGGTTTCCTCCTAATGGTCTCCTTTATTTTAATGGTATGGGCTTAGGAAGATGACTAAGGTAGATCAATTGAGTGGCATACAGTATTTCTTTAAAAATTCTAAATTTCTGTAAATACAAAATGTGATTAGCTGAGGAAACTGAGGAAACATTATGCTGTTTTCCATAGCCGAAAAAACCCCATGGGACTCACTGTCGCTTTGAATGACGCTCTGTTTGCAGAAGGGCAGCTTTATTGGGATGATGGGGTTCGCATTGGTATGTATGATGCTTCCTGACTTCATAAAATCCTTTTTTGCTGCGAGGATGGTTGAACACTGCAACAGGTTGCCCAGGGAGGCTGTGGAGCCTCCAAACTTGGAGGTATTCAAAGTCCAAAGGAAAACAGCCAAAACTTGGGTATCAACTGGGAAGAGATGAAACAAATTACAGCAGTCCTTGAAAACCAAATCATGCTGAATAGTTGGCTTATGAGCTCTTCTATCTGCAGTTTTTAGCAATCATGCAGTTGTTGAGATGGAAACTTCAAGCTGTAAGACACTGCATTGCTCAACCATCACTTTGGAAAAGAAGGGCCGGTGCTTGCTTCTGCCTTAGCAGGCCTCAGTGTAGCATGGGGTGTGCGAGGAGGAGCGAGAGGAGCAGATGGAAATGATGGACTCTGGCCAAAGTAATTCCATTTCTGGAGGACATCTCTGAACGTGCCTTCAGAGACAAAAGGGAAATTAAACCTTCAGATTAGCAGTATAGTAAAATGATTTTTCCCGATTTAAACCGCATAATGCTATGATTTATAGAATTCGTAAGTTGTGTAAACGAAATTCTGCCCTGGACCTAATGCAATACGGCCAAGAAAGATTTGTCTTCAAACCTATGGGAACCATAAATGTAGATTATGTGGGAAGCTCTAATTTCCTCAACATTCGTAAATTTAAATCCTCATCAGATAAGAGATACTTAAATGTCACTTATCCTTCCCATCCAGACTCTATTACCCTCGTAATAACAATAAGCTCTCACCCGAGATTACTGCAAGTAACACAGAAAGTGGTATTATTTTGCATAAGGATGTGTCGGGAAGTTTGAGGAAGCTGTTAGTCTATTTTGAGGTGCTTCATGCCTGGTAGCACTGGCAGTCAGCAATGATGGCTACGGTCAAGGAAGTCTGGTGATAAATTAAATTAGCGCAGATCACAAGGTGCGTCTCAGCAGGATGCCTGTGATCTGTTTTCGGTAGTGCAGAAAGGCAAGAACCTACAATGCCCACGATCACCAGCACTGCTCTGAGTGCCTAGTACAGGGACTCAATTCTTGAACTAAACTTTTGATACTGTGTTAAATAAGGTGAATAGCAAATACATTTTATTTTATTCTTTCTTTTTAACAGACGCATATGAAGATGGTGTGTATCTGCTGACGTCATTTACTGCTAATCAGGTACGTAAAGTTATCTGTTTCTGAAAAATCACTTCACGTGATTATTATATTTTTAACTTTACGTATTTAAATTTAGGACTTCATAACATGTAGATATCCCACCCTAACCTTAATTTGTGTTCATGATTGAATAGACTGCAAGTAATGGGTTTAAACTGTGTCAAGATCAAATTTAAGAATGATTCTGAAGTTACCAATTTCAGAGTATTGTTAAAGAGGGTGTGCATTTATGGCACTGTAATTTCTGTTAGAATTCTGAAAGTACAAATTTATTTTCTAAAATATTTCTATAAAGTGAAAGCACATCTCAGTGCAGAACATCTGGAGCATGCAAGTGGGACAGAACAGCTGTGCCAGGAAAATCAGCCCTTGCTGGTGAGAAGGAAGCTGGAGGCTGCACACAGGAAGCTTTAAGGACCAAAGGCTTTGACCTTGGCTTCAACTGCAAAGAAATACGTCTGGCCAACAAAGAATTTGGGTTTCTTCTCAAGGATGGGCACCTGAATTTGTTCCTAATCCACTTTGCAAGCTCAGGGTCCTCCTTGCTGTTCTGTGCCTTGTTGTTCAAGAAAAAAGAAAGAAAAGTTCACAGGGCCAGAAGGAGGACATCTGTGTTAGCAGTGCATTTGCCCATATTCGCAGTAGACTATATTTATTTTGTGCAATCTTAGTTCTAGAAGGCAGCAGCAGGACACACAGTCATTGGCAACCACAAAAGAAATCACCTTCTAAAATGACAGAGGGGAGAACAGGACCTGGCCCATTCATGAGTCTTACTCATGCCCTCTCATCGATGACAAATCAGAGATGTGTTTGTGATTGAGTCATAAAATTGCGTCCCAGTCCTCAGCTGTGCATGTGGACCCCGGTCAATGTGTCCTATAGAAACATCTCAGCATCCTGCAGGAGACCAGAGAATTGTAGAATAGTTTGGATTGGCAGGGACTTTTAAAGGTCATCTCATCCAATCCCCTTGCCATGAGCAGGGACATCTTCAACTGCATCAGGTTGCTCACAGCCCCATCCAGCCTGACCTTGAATGTTTCCAGGGATGGGGCATGGACCACTCCTCTGGGCAACCTGTGCCAGGGTTTCACCACCCTCACTGTAAAAAAATGATGGGGAGATGCTGGGTTTTGCTGCCTTGGCCACGCTGCTTTGCAAAGCCTGCGAGAAGCAGCCTGATGGGAGAGCAGAGAAAGCAGCTTAGTTCCAGCTTTGCACAGCGGCTGGTGTGGAGTCACTGCCTCAGTTCAGGACTGCTTTTTCTCTTTATTCTTCAACACAGAAAATCTGGCATGCACTCCTGGCTAACAAAGTCCATGAACAGGAGTGTTTATTGTAAGTACTGGCATTTCTAGGATGTTGGGTTTCAATTTTTATCATAACAAGTTGAATATGGAACTAAATTAGACTGTAATTATGTGGACTTTTTGTTTAATAGAAATGCTTCTTCTATTGTAATAGAAAACACATTTTGTTATTTCATTAGTTTTCCAGGGTGCTAGAGTATCTTCTAATTTTATCCACACTGTTCTTTCCCCTCATTTAATTCTGTCTTTGTCAAATAATTGAATGTTAATTGCTACAGAAGAGAAGTTTATTTTGCTAATATTCACTATTTGCAGTTGCAAGGAGTTTATAAAATAAGTGCACCTTTTCCTGCTTTTACAAAAAGTTGGTAAGGAAAAACCTATTAAAAATGTCTTGAATCAACCAACAACGAAAAATGAAAATACCCTCTAAGCACTAAGTATGGAATTAGATCATACACATTTGCATGGGACCACACGTGGGCTGTGAACCAGCAGGCACTGTCCCTGGGCTGCTTAACATGGCATTCGCTCTCTGGAGACCTACGGGATCTGGGTACAGCCTAAAGAAACCATGTGCCCATCATCTGCTCAAAATCACAGCAGCTGGGAATGCCAGGGGACCTGTGAGTGCTGCGGGAGATGACAGGGGCAGAAGAGCTGTTTTGGGAAGGCATAAAGCAGGGAATGCAGAGACTTGTACCAGTCTAACAACAATCTCCAATTTTATTTTTCCCTTTTCTGTTCAGAATGTTTTAGCTATGACGGTTTCACATGACGGTTATACTGATCCAAACAACTTAATGTTTACTGAAATTAAAGTCCTGGGGGTGCCCACCAGCATTACGCAGGTGACCATATCACAGAACGGCGAGACAATCACATCGCCCCACAGTGTGGACTACAACACCACCAAGAAGGTGAGATGCCACTTGCAGGGTAATGCCACCTTCACAACTGCATATGCGCTCTTAAACATTTCTGGATTCAATTCTCAGTGTAATACCATATTTAAAATATATTTCAGCAAAATACATAAGCTACCATCAGGTAACGATTGTATAATACACAGTTTAATATATAGTAAATATTGTGCAGTAAATGTGGAAGAGCTTCTACGCATAGAAATCACTGCTGAGGAACACAAACTGCTTCTGACAGTGGAAAAGTGGTGGATTTTGGTTTGTGCTTGTTTTCCACTCTTCTTAATAGTTTACCTGAAACTTGTGACATTTGAAGGAAGGAAAAGCAACTACACTACACGTATTTTCATTAGTCTCTGCATGACCTTGTTGCTGTCAGTGTTGTCTGACAACGTTTTCATTTCCCAGCCTTGTTTGCCCACCACCATTTCTTATTCTGCCATGTCATATTTTGGCTGTAGGCATTGCAACACAGGGTTCCTACATGTACAAGTCAAATCCCACTTCTTCTAAAGTTATCAGTGTACCTTCCACAACTTCAGAGCACCGGTGTCTCCAGCTGCATGGGCCATGCTTGTCCAGGGCATTCACCCTCTCCTGCCTCCCCAGCCAAGCACTCCTAAAGGCAGCTGGAATAAATGCATGTTACTGTATTGCTGTTCGAGACAGCTCTCCTACAGAGCATCTTCCAAATACAGCAGAACTGCTGAGGCATTCAGTCTTGCCAGTCTTCTGGCAGAGAGAGACTGCCTGACCTCTTCTGTTACTGGTATCTCACTGCCCTTCCTTTGAAACTCAGTATTCTGTTCAGTCTTAGTGCTTCCTCTCTTTCATGGAAGGCCAGAACTGTATAAAAGTTCTGTACCGAACCAAAAAGATGAGTTACAAGTGTTAAACAGAATGACATGTTACATTCTGCTATTGACTTTTGGATGGAAAAAAAAAAGGAATTCATATGCACAGCTGAATTTCAGCATGTTCCAAGTTTTTGCTGCCTTTCTAAAATTCCTTTTTTAAAAAAATAAAGGGAATCTCTGTTCTAAAAGACCCTCTGAATGAAGGGAAAGGATCAGAGCCTCCTGACCAGCCACCCAAATCTATGCTGGCTAAACTATGCTTACACTGATACAAACAGAAAAGCAAAGGAAGAGGAATAAATTCTTGTAACTTAAAAAGCCACTACCTTTACTGAACACAGAAAAAGCAGTGGATCTTCAAGGCAGAGTTACTAACCAGTAATTTTGTCTGTTTTATTCACAGCTCCTGACAATCACGAAGCTACAACTTGAATTAGGCAAAGAGTACAGTGTGCAATGGAGCTAAATGCCTGCAGAATAGCATCGGCCAGAGCACTGAATTTTCTCATTGTTTTAAAACTATGCTTTAATTTTTCAGTTTTCCTACAACACCTGCAATGTCTCCATGTGATGCACAATCTGTATTTTAAACAGTACGGCACTTCAGTGTAACTTCATGTTTCAAAACTGAGAACCAAATGTAAAACTCTGTGTTTTCTCAGAGTAGAATTTCTGGCTGACTTCATGCATGCCAAGTTTTGTAAAAAAGATGCAATTGGTGTTACTTGCATGGATTTGGGGCCATAATTCTTCCCATATTTAGCTTTCATCTTAATTTTACTTATGCCTAAGTAAATTACTACTATGGAGAAATATTTAAGGCCAGAGGAAGTAAATGTTTTCAGATTACCGATTTAGCATGAAATGATGTTTCAAGTGGTTGATCTATAAAATGCGAAGATGCTTACAAAAATCATTTGAAGGGGTGTTTTTTTGTATGACTTTAGCCAGACATTTGTGTTCCCCAGTGTTTTGTTTTCAAGTCATAAAATTAAACCTGAAGTTTCAAGGTTAACTAACGAATGTTGGTCTCTGAGTGTTTGTTTCACTGCAGGAAATGTTGCAGAATGTTTACTATAATAGTAATTCACATTAAAGACTTGTTGTATCCCAGGAGTGCAGCGTATGATCTCAACAGATTGGTAAAGCCTGTTTACAATTAAATTTGATGGGAATAAGCTGCTGTCAGAGGTATTAGTAATCTCTAGTGACTGTGCTTAGAGATTCATTCAAAGGATTTCTCTCTGCTTTAAAATGTTGTGCTAAAATGGCCAAGTAGCCAACATCTCATAGGTGGTTCACTGTAATTACAGGGCTGAATTTATTGAAACTTTCCTCTAAAATAACAATGAAATTGTCAATCCAGAGAAAATTATAATTTAGGACTAAAGTTACCATTTTGACAAATATTTTTGTTTGAAGGAACAATCTGCCCTGTCTCCCCAGAGCCAGCGATGACCAGCTGCGTCAGCAAGCAGAGGCGAGGACATGTCCCATCGCTGCAGAGCGGGGAGGTGCAGGGTACCGAGCCCTCGACCCATTTGCTCTCACGTTACATCCTACCACTTTGGGCCCACCTGAGCAATGCGTGAAACACGAGGTACAGCCAAAGGCTTCCAAGAGATTATTTTCATAATTTGCCTTATTACTAGTTTTATTTGGGGAGCCTCAATGTACTGTTTTCTTGGCTTTGAGAGCCTCAGCACGTCAGCTGCATTTCAGCCACGGGGGAAGGCTTTTACCAAATCCCCAAGGCAATAATTCATGAGGAACTCCTACAGACAGAAACCACAGAATCACAGAACATTAGGGGTTGGAAGGGACCTCTCTGAGTCATCTGGTCCAACCCCCCTGCCGAAGCAGGGTCACCCAGAGCAGGCTGCACAGGACTTTGTCCAAGTGGGTCTTGAATATCTCCAGAGAAGGAGACTCCACAGCCTCCCTGGGCAGCCTGGGCCAGGGCTCCATCACCCTCAGAGGGAAGAAGCTCTTCCTCATGTTCAGCTGGAACTTCCTCTGCTTCAATTTGTGCCCGTTGCCCCTTGCCCTGTTGCTGGGCACCACTGAAAAGAGTCTGGCCCTGTCCTCCTGACACCCACCCTGCAGATATTTAGAAGCATTTTTAAGGTCCCCTCTCAGCCTTCTCTTCTTCAGGCTAAACAAGCCCAAACCCCTCAGCCTTTCCTTGGAGGAGAGATGCTCCAGTCCCCTCATCATCTTTGTAGCCCTCCTCTGGACTCTCTCCAGTAGCTCCTCATCATTCTTGAACTGGGGAGCCCAGCACTGGACAGAGTACTCCAGATGAGGCCTCACTAGGGCAGAGTAGAGGGGGAGGAGAACCTCCCTCGACTTGCTGGCCACACTCCTCTTGATGCACCCCAGGATCCCATTGGTCTTCTTGGCAACCAGGGCACACTGCTGGCTCATGGTCAACCTTGTCACCCACCAGCACACCCAGGTCCCTCTCCGCAGAGCTGCTCTCCAGCAGGTCCGCCCCAGCCTGTACCAATGCATGGGGCTGTTCCTCCCCAGGTGCAGGACCCTGCACTTGCCCTTGTTGAACTTCATCAGGTTCCTCTGTGCCCAACTCTCTAGCCTATCCAGGTCTCGCTAAATGGCAGCACAGTCTTCCAACACGTGTTGGCCACCTCCACTAGGTGCTTCCTGCTGTGCCTCTCCCCAAGCGGCCGGGAAAGCCGAGTCCTCTCCTGCGGTCTGTACAAGCAGCGCCTGGCCCGCAGCTCACTTCTGAGACATCTGCCCACAACACTGCCCGTAGCTCGAGCCCAAAGCAGTTGTACATTCAACTCAGGTGGGATTTTTCAGGTTGATATTAGCTCTTCATGCAATGCTTCTCTCTGGGTCAGGTAGGCGCACGTGTTGTGAGTCACCTCCCGCTGCAGATCTCCCCTTAAAATCCCTGAGCCACGCTGAGTAGTGGGACAGTTTTCAACAGAGTTAAGTGAGCAGCAACAAATGCGTTGAGGGTAGGATTTTTTTTACTATCACTCTCTGTGTAGTTTCACTTTCTAGCACTTACAAAAATCACTTGTAAAACAGCATAACAACACCCAGAGGTTTGACGTAATCCTGCTGCCCACTGCACCAGAAAATTCTCACTGAAGGTACAGCATCTTCCCTGAAGCCATAAAGTTCTGCTTTCAGTATCCTTTTTCTGAACTTTACTGGCCACTGCCATGTGTATTCTTAAAAAAATAAATCCAAAGAAAACAGTACTTGTGAAAAGTCATAAATTTCCTTGGTCTCTTAAAATTTTCAGCTAACTTTTTCCCAGTATTACAATACCAGAGTTACGTTATGAATAGCATATTGTTATGGGCTAGCCCTGGAAGACAGCCAAAGAGCCAACAGGCTGGTGGAGATGAGGGTGGTGAGATGATGCCCTGCCTGCATCCTGGCCTGGGACCGGTGCTGAGCACGGCTGGCAGCTGGATAACGGGTGACGCAGCTCCCGCCGCCGTGCCGGTACCCACCTTGCGCCCGCATCGTTGTACAGATGGATGAACACAAGCAAAGCTCACTTCTCACATTTTTAATTCCTTAACCCGCTGGAAGTTCAACCCCGACCATTTTCAGCGGTGTTCTTCACGTCATACATAGAGCTGAGGTCTGACTTTGATATTGCTAGATAGATCGAGAGAGGGAGCATGCCTGTGAGGGTGTGTGTGTATTTAAGCATAGCTACGTGTATATATATGAACATTTTATTTACATATATACACACACATCATTATGCATATCCATACACACACATACAAAACTATGTATATACACATCTCTTTGCCCATTATATATATACACATATATACATACTATATGCATATATACAAATATATGTATGTGCATATATAAGTACATGTGGTTTGTTTCATCATTAATAAGTAGTGCTCCTCTTTATTGAAACTTTTAAAATAATTTTAATAATGTTGACTTCAGGGGAACTACCCCAGAGAACAGCCAGATGCAAAGAGGACCCTGTGAGTACACTTTCCTTTTCTTGAAAAAATGTTCAACTTTTCAGCAGCTCATGCCAGAGCTGATCCAAACCTCACGGAAATCAGTGAGTTTCTTTCTGTGGGCTTTGGATCGAATCCTGAAAGATTGGGTCTGTTTTCTAAAACCTGTGTCTCCTGCCGCTGGCACAGGTCCCAGCACGGGTCCAGCTTCATTTATCAGAGCAAAAACCACCTCTGAATCCATTGTTGCAGACTAAGACCACAGCCTGGAGATTAAATCAAGGTCAAGTAACAGGTTAATGAACTTGATGAAACTGTCTCTATGAAGCTGTGTAATTAGGAGCTGTAATCAAACAAAAACTTTCTCATTCCAGTTGCAAAGGACCTGGGAAACTTCGCAATGTGCAGCCATTGCACTTAAAAGCTAACGCTGGCTGTGTCGATCCCTCCAGCTTTGCTAACGCCCTCCTGCAAGACGAACAAACGTGAGTGCTATCGCTACGAAAGCAGTGGACACGGAGATGATGCCCAGTGAATCCCCCCTCAGACGACAGCTTTTCAGGTACTAGTGGATAAGCCCAACAGCTTTAGAGAAAAATCAAGTATGTCTTTAGCCGCATAATGAACGGTTAACATTACGGTTATTTACCGCAGCAACAGAGAAGGTGCCGTACACACACGAGCTGTGATCCAGCCCCTCAAATTAGCCAGAGCACAAGGCCACCACCCAGCCAGCGATGGGACTGCTGGAGGCCAGGTGCGTAACTCCACCACGGATCGAGAGGAAATTACATTTCCAGTGACAGGCAGTGTGACCTTCAGCGTCTCGCAGTACAGAAGCATTTCATACCCAATTATTACCGACCCATCAGCTGGCCAAGCAACCGTTGTGTTTGCCTTTGTGCACTGAGCCCACACAGCCGACCCGAAGGAGAACGGGCTCTGATGAAACATGGCATGTTTGGGTTTTAAGGCCAAGGTGGGGCTTTTTTGGTGAATACCCACCTGGCATCCGTGTCCCCTGCTAAGAAAGTTCTGCTTTTGGTCTTAAAGAGAAAGAAAGAGGAGAAAGTGCAAAATTGGGTTTTCATTTCACTCCGTTTCCTTCCTATTTTTCAAACAGCAAGTAGCCTCCTGCATGATTAACTAGTTTATCTTTGTATTTTAAACATGGTTACATGGCTGTAGCAATGTGTAATATTCAGATCTAATTACTTTCCTCACGCTTGGAAAGTGGAAGAATCCAAGGATCGTTCAATAACACAACACGTGGAGCACAAGCGTGGAAATAGCTGGGAGCTTTCTTTCCAGCAGCCAGATGCGATGAGCACCGTCGCGGTGACAGCTCTGAAAATTACACCCTTGCCAGATGAGTAGCTGGAGGACATTTTCAGAGGAGCGCCCTGTAATAACCAGAGGATGACTTACCTTGAACAGCTTCTGACTCAAAACCTACTGAAATAATAATGAAATATCCGTGTTTCCAGGATGCTTTTAGGTCAGCCCCCAGGTCTCCAGGCTGCAGGGTTAATTCCCGCAGTACCACACCTGATATTACTGCTATCTGGGAAGAGGACAGAAGCTATGGATTTCAGAAATAGCTTTGTTATAGCATATGCTATATAAATAGTGGATTTTATAAGTATTTCTGGTTCTCACAGGCTAAAATGCAGTTGGGATGCTTGCATTTTTGCCTCTTGGAAGATGCTGCCACGTGATTGTCCTTCCTCCCATCTCACCTTGCGGCTGAGGATATTAGTAGCGAGCTGTTCAATACAAGATCTCCTCCCTCCGCGCAGATCTTCCTTTGTGAAACCACTGCACTTTGAAAGCAGCTCTTCCACTGCTAAAAAGAAGTGCCCGCCTATGCCAGTGTGCAGGAAAACTGCCACTGATAGGTGTGGGAAGGAAATTATAAAGAATCAGCTCACATTTGCCTTCAGTGTGACTCCAAAGGATTTCCAAATGATGTGCTCATGTGCTCTGAAGGGCTTCTCTTGGGTGCTATGTGTAGGAGCGAGTGGATGGGCTGTCTGGGGGTGGAGTATCTCTGTTGAACAGGAGCAGATATCGCTGTGCTAAAGAGACCTTGATGGTCCAGAAATTACTATTTTAGTAATGTAAAAGACAAAACCGTGTCACACTTGGCTGTGCTTGTTCTAATGAAGCTGCCATATACATGCAGTTAATTGGATTTTTCCTTAGAGCCTGGAAGTAGCATCTGGATGGCAACATCTGGCAACACGGCAGGAGCACGGTCTGGCTTATAAGTGAGCCATATTTCACCGCTCCAGATAGCGCCAGGGCCGTGAAGCTTTCCAATGTCTTCAGTGGTCTGGCACAGGGAGCTCACCTCTACCTCCCCCCTTTGGGCCAAGAGCTCTTCCTTTGTCCTTAACTTTTATTTATCTCAAGATGGTGAGCAAACTAGCATGGTTATATGTTTTACAGCTTCTCCCAACTCCAGTGATAGGCACCAAGAGAAACATTTTAATTCTATTCTGTAAAAATGGCAGGTTTTTGCACTATCAGCTGATGAACTTTTGGGATTTTCTTTAGCTAAACCAGGAATTTTGGTAAGAAGCTACACCAGTAATGAAGAGTTTGTGCACTCCTCTTTGCCTCTGCTGAAAATACTACTCTCATATTGTTCAGAGGACTAACTCAAGCTTGATGGTGTTTTCACTGCTATTAGTAATACGAATATATTGCAACATGAATTGCTATGAATTTTTGAATGGTGATGAACTGAAATTGAAACTCTAAAAATTAATCCAATGGGACATAACACTTTAAATTATCCTATGTGGAAAGGTTAAGTGTTTAAATACACATTTGGTATATGCTACACATATATAATTAATAAGTGCATGTATAAGTGTATACACTTACACACATTATATAGATATTCTTTAAATTATTAATACTTCAAATTCTATTATGTAAAATAAGGGTTTTTTTAACTTATTACATGGTTATTCTCAAATTCAGAGTAATTTCAGTTGAATTTTTAATGCATATGAGGCATTATGCACATAATAATAATTGTGTAATAAGCAATTTAGAAATGCTCTCTGACCAGTGGCTCTTTTTTAATAATCTCATGGGACCTTTCAGGCGGATATAGTGCAGCATTTACTCCCACTGATATAAACCTTATATTCAGGGTCAGGCCATAAAGCAGCTGATACTACTATATTCCAGCTATTTTTAAAAATTGAAGCAATTTGCATTGAGCACTTAGTGCAGGAAAGGCAAATAAAAGCAACATTCATGCAGGGTAGCCAAAAAGTGTTTGTTAAAAACATTATTTGCCATAAATTGCCTCTTAAGAATACCATGCGGATGGAGGAGTACAAAGAATCTGGTCTAGACGAGTCCCTCCGGGTCCGTGGCTTGCTTTGCTGGCAGGGGAAGAGGCGAGCTGGAGGATCTGCTGTGTAACATAGAAAACGTTCAACTTCTACGTAGAACTGAATATCCAAACGTGGGGCTCATCAGAAGCCAGCCATCGGAGTTGGAATTAAATCAGATGTGGACAGGAGTTGCTGCAACAGCCTTCCAGTTCCCTGTGTTTGGGGTCTGCTCTGGTGCAAGGTGTCCCGAGGACAGTTCAATTCACTCTGAAACAGACGGTTAAAAAAAATAACCTCCTTTGTGGTGGTGGTGCTTGGGTAAAAGTCTAGGACTGAGGAGTACAACCTGATGTTTTGAAGGCAGAAGACCTGTTGCCTAAAAATCACAGAACTTTGATAGCTTATGTTATTTGCTCATGAATATGAATGCAGTGGAGAGTACCACAGCGTGACCTGCGATTGCAGTGTCTGACGTCAAGCCAACAAATGGACATTTGAGAGAGTTGGGCCCTTTCTCAAACCCAACCATTTTGCCTGGTTCATTTTGTTCTTGCTTTCCATAATATATTTAATTCTATTAGTTATTAACAGTCATGTAAAAATAAATAGCATTTCTTAACAATGTTTACACTGACATATATGTTTAATACATATTCTCTGTAATGACACTTTCTGCCCCCTCTGAAAAGACTGCACAACTCAGCACAGTCGTTTAAAATAACAGCTGCTACATCTCTTTTCTCCTCTCTGGTGTCTCCTGTTCGATCCACACAACTCCTTGCAACACCCCGACGCCTGCATCTTCTCATTTGTGCTGGGATGTTTGGAATAGGACAGACAGGAAAAAAAACCTCTGGGTAGATCTGTCCCTTTCAGAAACCCAGCTGGGTTTGACCATGATGCTGCTGCCCCCCGTGCTGGGATCAGTGCCCTCCGCCCAGTCCCGGCTGTCCCTTGCTGGGGACGAGCAATGTCAAGGAGGGGCTTGGCCAGCATTGCCTGACCCAGACGTGACTGGAGCCAGGCAAAGGGAAAGGTTTTCCTCCAGTGTTGATACCACTAAATAATACCTCCTTGGGTAATAATATTATAACAACATCTGCAAGACCTCGGAGAAACAGACGCCCTCATTACAATGGTTCTCTAGCAGCTTGCTGTGAGTTCAGAAACCGCTTCTGATTCACACAGTTTTTCTGCAATTTCTCGTGCCTCACCTCTGCAGCAGAGGAGAGGGCGCAGGCCTGCGGCACTCCGATTTTTTTCCTGCCTTCTGGCTTAAGGCAGTTTTTGTTGGCTCTGGACAGCAGTGGAGTCTGAATTTCTCAAAGCCACAACTTCGGGCTGCCGCGCTGGATGTTTGCCACCTGCTGAAGACTCCTTACTTTAAAAAAGGCAAGCAACCTGGTGGCCACTCTAAGAAGCAATGGGAGAGCTTTCCGCTCGCCCCAACCTGCGCTGTCTCGGCTTCACCCCGGTAACTCTTCTTTCCGATTTTCTTTCCCGGTCCCCTGGCAGCCCCGCTGCCCAGCCCTCGCCCCGGTTGGGCAGAACGCCGGCAGCAACCCCAATGGCCAAAGGCTAAACCACAGGTAAACGCTTTCTTACAGCGGGGCGTCAGTCAAAAGCTTTTCTCATGTTTCAAAATTATACATTTCCCTTGTATTAAATAATGAATGGAAAGAAAATAGAATTTCCTGCCCTGCATATACAAGCTCTCAGATTAATTTGCTGCTATCCAGTATTCCCAGACTCATTTTCCGTTGCAGCAGGCAGGGACGCTCGGGAAGCTTGTTTTGTTATTTTTCATACCAGGCAGCTCTTTCTTCCTCTACAAGTTTCCATCTCACACCTTTAATGAAATACCTCTCACAATTGAGCTAATCTCTCCCACCGCTCCTCCTTTTCTCATTTTCACTGCCAGCCTCTGCCTTCTGTTCGCTCGGTGCTGCTATCAGTCTTGAGAAAACGCTCTTACGGGTTCTACCTATTCCATCTCTAACTTTCGAAAACGAAATATTTTCATGCCTCCTCTACACACTGCAATTTTAAATGGATCTAATCGGTTCTGCCCTCTACCTTTTATAACTAGAAACATTTTCAAACGAAAATTGAGATATCCTAGCCTTCAGTGATAGCCTAATCTCTCACTCTCTTCCCATCTAATGCTTCCAGCAACAAAAAAGTTTGCCTGACTTTGAGAACTTACATAAGTCTTTTCTGAGAGTTTTAATTGAAGCTAAACATCTATTTAGGTTACAATGTCCTATCTTTAACTTGAATAGAATAATTTCTTTTCTTGTGTTTAACCTTTGATCAGCTACCTACCTTTGAACTCTCAGATAACTATCCCCTTCTTGTTCTCCTTGTCCCACTTCTCCCATAAGTCTTGCAAAACTATAAATCAAAACAGAATTCTCTTCGGTGAAATAAGGTGGGGTTTTTTACGGGGATGGTTTCAGTCACTTGTTTGTCCTCTTGTTTTTGAATATAACCACTACAGAGATCTGGGGTCTAACACTGTAGGACGTTTGTACAGCTTTAAATTAAAGTCAGCATTGCAAAAAAAAAAAAAAAAATATATATATATATATATATAATCCCTGAATCTAATATTGATATTCCAGGTTATGTCTGAAACACCAACTTGTCTCTGATAGACTTTGCCCAGCCCGCTCCATGGTCACTTACTGGATTCCCCTCCCTCCTCCGTTCCCCATCGCCCCCAGAGATGGACCGCAGCAGGAACACTGGCCTGGGAGAGCGGAGGGAGGAAGCGTCCTGCCGCTGCCCGTGCTCCTGGGCGACAAACACCCTTAGGGATGCTCCGCTGTCCTGCCAGGACTCAGAATTATCAGAATTGGACCCACTCATGCCACTCTGACCATGGAAACGATCCCTGGCGAGGCAGGAGGGGAAGAGCCGCCAAGCGGCTGCCGTGGCCTCCAGCAGCCTGCACGCACAAGGCTGAGGGAAGCTTCTCCTGGACAAATGACTGGATGACTGCTGCTGCAGAGAGGGAGGAAAACAGCTCTTAAGTTGCTCAAACGGAACTGCTGGAGG
This sequence comes from Opisthocomus hoazin, assembly GCF_030867145.1. NCBI lineage: Eukaryota > Metazoa > Chordata > Aves > Opisthocomiformes > Opisthocomidae > Opisthocomus > Opisthocomus hoazin. Next base: position 25,667,422 of record NC_134417.1, read on the forward strand.
AAGGCAATGCGCAGCTCGGCTTCGCCACTTAGTCACTGAACTTCTGATGTCGGTACCAACCCCAAACTACCCCTGTCTGGCACGCATGGAGAGCTTCTGTTAACAAATTTGAACTATTCCATTTCAGAATACATATACTTGCAAAAAATCCTCCCGTGTTCTCACTCAACGGAACATGAGGTTACACAAATAATAGTAATTTTTTAAAAATTAACTTAAATCAAAAATTAATGTTCAAAATTGTGGCATGGTCTGAATTTTTTTCATATCAGCAGTGCACGACTTAGAATTTTCTAAACTATTAGTTGCCTTGGTTTAAGGGTTTGCGTTCAATGATTTCTTGCTTCAGGATAGACGCAGGTAACAAGCTTCCTTATTAATACTTGTCTCCAAATGAATTCAGAACAGAGAACCGAATTTCTGTATTCATAATGCATGGACTAGTAAACAGTTATCAATCCCTTTTTCCCCAAATAGTTTCAAACTGCAGCGATCTAAGTGATTTATAATTCATATGGCACTTGCAGCCTTGGCACACTTGCAAAGGTTTGGTTTTCTTTCGAAATATCCTTTTTCATCACACAACTCATCCCACTTCTTTCCCTATCGTACCCTAAATGAAGAGTAAATATTTTCTTACTTAGTGTGCCTATAGAAATAAATAAAAAGCTGATTATAAAACTACTCATTAAACCTTCCACATTGGGAGTGGTCTCAGAAAAATCAAAGGGTAGAGCTGCACATAAGGGTAAGACACCTGGAAGGATGAAATGATGTGGAACGAAAACTACTGACCAGAGCCTCGGTTCATGGTGTGTTTTGCCACCGAGCTTATTACAGGCAAGGCTACCTATGTCTTTTCAGAAGGTACACCGAAGATGGCTGGAGATACCACCATTCTCTCTTACGTGAACCTGTATCAGCCCGCGGAACACCCCCAAGGACAATTTATTCCCTGTGCATTTCTTTGTTAATGCAGCATTAAGACAGAAAAGTTTACTTCAAAGTTTCCAAACTTTGAAATAGGCACATGGAGAAGTTCTGCTACTGAAATAACCCAACAGCCTGGTTCATTTCAGGAGCTGTTGCTCCATGGATGAACCTAATTCTCCCTCTACTGAGTGGCAAGTTCACAAGGAAACTGTAACGTTACTGGAAGACGGTGACAGAGCCAGCATGAGGGTGAGGTTATCTGCCACCACGGAAAGCCGAGCTGGTTCCTCACCGTCAGGGCTCCGGAGGATGCTCATCTTCTTGCATGCTCTTTTCATCTCAGCATGTTCTGCAGGGCAGCACCTCCCGAATAAAGCAAAAAGAAATGGTTTTAATAAAATAATCTGAACTTAAATTATTTCTGAAACTACAGGACATTGCCAAGATGATCATAACGAAGGATCACCTTATCGAAACTAAAAATACATGATAAATAACACCGCTGAGAGGGCAAGCGAGGTGAGACTTGGGAGAGTCTGGGGCTGCAAAGCTCAATTAAATTATTTTTTTGAGGATTTTTATGCTGGTTCTACTGCGCGTGAAAAACTCAAGAGACTGCTAGTTCACGGGCCTTATTTCACTGGGGCAACACCTCTGTGCTCGGGCAATGTTTTATAATGTGCTTTAAATATGAATCAGGTATGCAAACATTGCTCAGGTATGGCAGTACTGGGTGATATGCCAGCCAGGAAAGTCCGCCTTTATACCTGCAGGCTGTAAAAAATGCAGGAGAGTGTGAAGAATGGTGATTTGCAGTTATAAAAATATCCATAGTTAAAATATTTCACCTGACTCAATGATTTTTACACCTGCAGATATGCTTGTAACCATGATTTAGCCAGGCTCACTTTAAACAAAAGTTATGTGTGAAGGTGAACCAGGCTGTGAGCCCCTGTATATCGTTTTATAACAGGGAACTTGAAGAATACCTCTGATTTTTTTTTCTTTATTCTCCAAGACAAAAAAAATAGGCTATTTAATGCTTTTTCTCCCATCTGTGGGAATGGCCTGGGAACAGGACAGGACGAGCACGTTGATAAGGGGCATCTCCTGTTATCTTTGCAGGGCAGCCATGCGCTGGCAGGGCTGTGGGAAGCCAAACCAGTAAAGACCTAGGTGATCCTGGTGGGGATCCTCTGACCACTACAGCTGTAACTAACTCACCCCAAAACAAACCACAGCACAGCGACATTCAACATACCAGAACAGTTTATAGCCGTGGATACTATGTCCATGAGAGAAACCAAACATGTGCATCGTTCAAAGTAAAGAGACAATCTCAGTCTCCGTGTGTTCTCTTTTGCTTTGATGGTTCCATTAAAAAACTGATTTGAGAATAATTTTAAAATATTATGCATACATATATACCTAAACACACACATCCATCCCACACTGATAGACAAATATATCAGTATTATTACTCCACCCTAGTATTACACAACCTCGCAGACCCGACATTATATACCTGTTGCCATGGTAAACGACTGAAAATTGTGGCAATCTGTTTTCCTTTGCACTGGCAGAGGTGGAGGCAGAGCTCCAAGGCACGGCGCTGCTCGGGGCCGGTGCTGCAGAGCGAAGTTCAGAAAAGTTAGAGGGAAGCGGCAGCAAACCTGCACCAAAAGCGGTTCCCCAAAGCCTCGGCAAGCCGAATGTCCCCAGTGTCAACGCACGACCAGCTAAACGCACGTCTTGCACTGGATCTGTAAAAATATTTCTGCATTTGCTCAGCGTTTTTCGGACTTGGAGATTCTCGTGGCGTGCAAGTCAGACAGGACTTCACTGAAACCACTGGAATTACACTGAAAAAACCTCCCGGGAGAAGATGTCCCTCCAGCAGTGGGCTACCCTGACGCTGTCGCAGAGCCTGTCGTTCCCCATCTGCACACACCGCACAGACCAGTGTTCCTTGTCCCGGCTGTATGTCACGCCCTGTTTTACTGACTTCCAACAAACTTCAGCTTTTTGTGTTTCTTCAGACATTTTTAGGCTTCTATGAGTTTCAAAAAACGAATCTTGCCATCAGCCAGTGCAGGCTTGCATGGGCAGCACCACAGGCAGGACCAGAGTGATTATTTAAATACTCTCTCAGTACCTAGAAAATAGAACCGTTCATTAATATCTTATGAGAAGAATTTTGGGTCAGGCTTTTTGCCTCTCATAATGCATTTTAATGCATTTCTTATTGAGTCTTCCATTACAGAGCTGGAGAGGTAATTCATACTTTACTCCTATTCAATATTTCCTTGCAATAGAAGAACAAAAGCTGAAATTCTCTTCCTACTGCTAGAGAAATCCTATGAGTATTTTCTTTATTTATTACTAATAGATATTAGATAGGGAATATATTTTACACCATACCATAAAGCATATTTATGAGAATACAAATACATATACAGGTCAAAAAGGAAATTACTACTTTTTCCTTAAATAAAGGGGGAGCAAAACCAAAGGAAACTTTTTCTTGATGACGACGTGTTGAAAATGTGAAACTTTGAGGGTGTATGTTTCCAGCAGAGACTGATGCAAAGTTCCTTTACATACTGGGTAATGAATCGTAAGATTTGCTGTTGTTGTGTAGAAACAACACCCCAGAGAGGAAGTATTTTCAGCTGCTAGAAATGTGGCTTTGGCATTCATACCTAGTCTATGCCTATACAGAATGTGTCTGTTCTGATAAATACTTACACACACAGACATGCATCTACATACTCTGCAGAACTGATGATGTCAACAGGAAAACATTTAGTTATTCGACAGCAGATACCTTTTTTCCCTCTTTTTTACTATTTAATGCATATAATAAAAATGTAACGTATTATAACGTGCTTTGCAGCATGTATGAAGAATACTAGTTTTATACTATGGTGACTGTGTAAGACGTTAACATGTTTAGAGAAGGAAGTTAACATGTTTAGAGATTGTGCATATTTGTTTTTACGGCTACTTATGCTTAGAAAACTCACAGCTACCTCTATGCCCTGTACATCTTTCCAGCTCTCTGCTCAGCTGTGTAGACGTATGGATTTAAGCAGTGTGCGTCCTTTGTTCTTTCGAGATAATTTTAAGTGATCATGAAAAATTTAATAAATCAGCACCTCTGTAATAACAAGGCTTAATATCATACATTCCTAATATTTTGATAACTATCTTCAAGAATGATGACAAAATAAATACTTCATTTGATATTTTTGTTTCCCACTTAACCGTTCTTGAATTTTTTTTGAATAAAACATACGAAACCCCTCCTTCCAGTTTGTTTCACCTAGTGTAAAACGTGTATGAGAACATCACCACCGCGCGTAGCTGCCCACCGGAGACAGCTCTGGGCATCGGCTGTAAACGAGAACAGGGCTGTGCTGCAGCAAACGTGCAGCAGCGCTCCGACACTCTGCAGCCAAACAGCAAACTGCCGGACGCGGCGAGAAACGGCTGCTGGGGAACGTCAGTCCCTCAGTCCCTTTACTGCAAGCACCGTGCTTTTATTCTTATTTACTTTATAGGTACCTTATAAATATTTCATTTTAACAGGACCCACGGAATAAAATGAGCTTTTAGTACAGGGTGACCGAGTGGTTATTTGGTTTACCTTTCAGGTGCAGTTAAAGGTTTTACTGCCAACCTGCTGGAAGAGCACAGACACAGTGAAATGTGTGAGGCGAGGAGGTTCAGCCCAGGTGGAGCCCCCCGAACTCCCACGGGCCCCCCAGATCTCCACGGCCCATGGAGCAGCCAGAGGGATGCGCCTGGGAAACCCCCCGCATCCCTGCGCAGCCCCGAGGCCATGTGAAAGGGGAGCATCTAGTACTGTGGAAAAACAGGAAAACCAGGAAAACTTTGGTTTAATTCCAAGTCACATATTTTAACAATGGGAAAAAAAAAACCCATTATTGTTGAAACCAAAGAATTTCAGCTTCCCAGTCATCCTTTTTGTTGTCAACTTCAGAAGTTTCCAAAGCCTAACAACATTACTTCAGAAGCATTTGGTTTAAATGTACACTAGATCATGAAAGAACATCTTTTAAGAGTATTTTCAGACACATAAACACCCCCAGCAAGCTTCCGTGCCTGACATTTTGACAAATGATGCACCAAAAAAGATCTGGTCACAGAAATAAAGACGGTGGGGAGAGTGACACTTTCTCTCCCGCTAATTGACAACCTGGGAAACAAACACATCAGAAGAAACACATTATGATATTACTCTAGCGAATACAGCCTGTCAGAAAACGCAGCCTGTTTATTAGTTTGAAATCAGCATTCATTTTGATCTCGGGCAGGGAACAGAGATGAGTTCTGGAAGCAGAGGAAATCTGTCTGCGAGGGCTCACAGCACAATGTGCTCGGAGAAACAATGTCGGCGCATTCGAAGGCCCGTTTGACAGCAGCGACAGGCTCTGAAAAGGCAGCAATTTAAATACTTTTAGTGCTCCATGGCTTCTTTCTTATTTAACAGCTTAGCAAAGCTGCATATATTACAGACAAGCTGGGAATAACTTCAAGACGGGAAGCTGGAAGAGTTAAATGTTAAAGGCATCGCTCAGCCACTCGCCTGGCTCTGGATTCAGGACAGCGGAACTCCGAACAGAAACCACCTCCAAGAGTTGAGTTTGGAGAAAAAAACAGAAATTCAGCCTTTAGTGGCAAGTATTTCAGACCCAGCCACGTTACATGAAACTGTTTCCTGGTCTGACTCTCCTGGCAGCCCCGTGGAAATGCAGAGCTGGGAATCTCCCAAATCACCCCCGGAACTGCTATCCAGCAGCAGAAGGAAACGGCGTTCACCTGAGTAACCCACCTTACATGCAAGCCTACCCCAAACTACCAGAACCCCTGTGTATATTGAATGTTCCTAGCCCCCGCCAGCACATTTATTGCTAGCAGTTTTACCGCAAGAAGATCTACCAGCTCTGAAAGTCCTCCCACTGCACCCATCTCTAAAGATAAAATGAAGGAGTTAGGGAAAGCGGGAAAGAATGTAACCAGTGTGACATCCTGGAACTTCTCAATGAAACTGATAAAGTATTACTACAAGATAGAAATGGGAAAGAAGGAAAAGAATATAAGACGACCCCTTTAAACAGTGCAGAGAAGAAAATACAACAATTTAACTTCAAGCATGGCCTAATGGCTTCATGACCACCCTCCCACCCTGATGTCAAATACACAGATTTTAGGACATTCTGCACCAGGTCAACTTCACTCCTAAAATCAACTTCATTAACCACCTGGTTTTCAGACCCCTACTACAGTGGCCTATGGTGCAAATATAGGGAAAGGAGTCGGGGGGATAAGGCTTTAGCTGAAAATGGTTCCCTGCTCCATACTTCTCCCTTACAATTCTAGAAACCTCAATATATGTGAAACAAAATGTTAGAATGCTAAAAATGTTGCACATCTTTATTTCTCACATAGTTGATTGCATCTTCATAAAAATGTGCAGAAAAAATAAACAAAATCTGGACGCGATCATCTTTTTCCATTTTTGCAAGTACCACCACAGACGGGACGGTGGAACCTCGGCGTTCCTGGTGGCAGACAACCTTTCCAGTGACCGGGCCCAGGATCTTCACTCAAGTTACAGGTCTGTTTCCACAACACATTGTTATTTTCAGGAAGAAAGAAATACTGTGAGACAATAATAATTCTATTAAAATAAGATGTTTGAAACAAAGAAACCATAGCTGAATGTTTAGCCTTACTCAAAAAAGAAACTCTACCATTGACATTAGTTCGAGAGCTGAGCTATATTTTCAAGGATTTTATCACTAACACTTAAAGAAGTAAATAGCCAAATGCCTTTATATTTTGTCTGTAATTGTGTTCAAACAAAAAAAAAAACCCTGGGTTTCAAGCACAGGTACAAGCAGTACCTGTGAGGTCCTCAGTGGACAGTTTCCTCTGCTGAACTGCAGATTTACAGTATCTGTTATTTTTAAGTAGATATTTGTCTGATTTTGAGAAATAGTGGGCAAAAAATTAATTGTCTGTTGTTCATTTCTATACAGCGATATTACAATGATAATGTTAACAAATATATCTTAAACATACATTTTTTTCTTGTTTAGATAGTACTAAAATAACGCCGAGAGTCAGGAGCACTTGGTTTATTTACGGACTGGCGAACACCTTCCACTTCCTTCAGCAATAACCTTCACCATTATACTGCGGCATATGATACATCTTAAAAAGAAAAATCTCTTGACTTTCATGTGTGTTTACACAAGCTAATGGCGATATGCTCACCAAACAAAGCATGAAAGGACAAACTGCTGCTTAAAACTGGAGATGCCTTTGATCAGAGAGAAGTCCAATTTCCTACCCGCTTTCCAGCGGCGACTGCTGTACCACGACGGCTATTTCCCTGCACAGGTGATGGGGTGGCTTCCCACGTGAGGCTATGGAAATGGCTGTGGTGAACAGGTTAACTGGTGAGCAGAGACCAAAGTAAAGCCTAGCTGAACTCGGCTTAGCAGAACTCCGTGCCACGGGCACCCAGGGGATGGAGGGATAGAGAACGGGCAGGTACACACAGCCAGAGCCTTCCTTTGCAGAAGGGACCATAGCCAAATAACTGATTTCAATGGGAGTGTATCGAAAAAATACCTCTGTATCAAGCCAGAGATTGCCTTCTCTTCAAAATTTATACTTCATGGAAAATGACTCTGCGAATTATCCACCGAAAGCAATCAGAACAAGTAACAGCAAATGCCATTTCACATGGCTTATTTGACAGCCTAACGGCAAAACCACCCTCAACAAAATTACTGTCTCATTTCAGGGCACAGACAAAGCTTTCTACAGGAATGAATGAAAACCATGTGTGTTTGACGGTGACAAGTTGGTTTAGCTTCTCTAGATGGACATAGCCATCCCTCCGTCTCCATCAGCCTTTTCCAAACAACTTCCTCCTTTCTCTTGTGGGAATTTTCCACTTTTAGTTTAATGGTATTTTCCACTGGCAAAAGAGGAGGGAAAAAAAATCATTCCACCACTGTCCCTTAATAACTCTGAGCACTGGCTGAGCAGTAGCCTGTCTTGAGATCCTCCAGTCCTTTCTCACTTTGCTTTTCCAAATAACTTCTATGGAGTTAATAAATAACTGCAAACACCAGCATCCACTAAAAACGGGGGGGGGGGGGGGAAGCCACACACAAACCCACCAAACAACAACAAACCCCAACAGCTTTCCCTTCTTATCGCAGGACACCTTTCAATCCCTTACGTACCCAAGTGAGGACCTGCGCTTCGTCCCTACGGCAAAATCCATCACGGAGCCCGGCTGTCCTCACACATTTCTAGTGTGTGCAGGTAAATATTGATAAAGCATCACTCGAAGGGCTGAAGATCCTCCGTCAATTCCCCTGAACTCTTGCAAAAAGGCTTTCCAAGCAGTCACTGGTATGAAGCATTGCACCATTCTCCAGGCCTACTGGGGAGGGGCAAGGCAGCCGCCAAGAGATCTGAGCGGGTGAGAACATCCGTGAACAAAATGGTAACCTCTTTGCACCAGATCGTATTGACTGCTCTAACCTTTTGTGTCTTCTCTCTTCAAACTTTCTAACGAGGTAGATTTGCCCAACTTTACCTTACCCGTAAGCGTCCTTCCACTCTTCTACTTCTTTTCCTTGAATTTCACAGCAATACGTTGTCTATGAGTATCGAGAGAGCCCTTACGAACTGTACCTTTCACACAAAAGAACGCTGGTCTGGTGGCTTTTTTCCCCCACTTGTTTCTCTCTACTGTAAAACCAACCCTCCCTGAACTTGCCACCACTGAAGACAATAGGAAACAGAACGCGCTGATGTTCACCTCAGTGCGAAGGTTCAAGCTGCAGCCAAGCCTTGTGGCTACGTCAGACACGCCATCAACTACACCTCGTTTATAGGAGAGCCGACAGATTCTTTTTGTGCCTGCAATCTCTGCGGAGCCCAGCTGCCCTGAGTAGGTTTGATGGTTTTGACACGAGAGTTATGAGAAACTTTCAGGAAAATGCCACCAGACTGTATATTTTACTTCCCAAAATGACGTATGGAGCATTCAAGTTTGCCATGTACATCATTTGCTACAGTGATCACACAATTTAACAAATTATTAAAAATAAGACAATTGCATACCGAGTTCAGGGCAGTTCCTTCGCAGGCTCAACTATTCTGCATTTTATTTCACTTTGCAGAGAACTTTGTTTACTCTGCTGCAGAAATATTATCATAAAGTATTAATAGCTTTTCCCTATTCATAGTCATAACATGCTAAGTGTTTGACTGTTTTCCATCATTCTCATAAACTATTCTGAAAGAATTATGAATTGTCTTAGACGATGAAGCAATATTACACTCGCAGACGAAAACTAAGTTCCACTTCTGAAAAGCACAACAGAGAGCAAGTCTACATGACTGATGAAGAAATGTTAGGACTCTCAATGTACAAATGCAATTTATCAATCTTTTTTTTTTTTTAAAATACCAGAACACTTCAGATACTCTTGTAACTTCTTCACACAACTCAAAACCCTCTTGAACTCCTGTGGGAGGTAATTAACAATAATGAAAGCGAACTTCAGGTTTGAGTACGTTGTTTTTAAATGACACCCACAGAAGTTCAGGTAAATCTTGAATATTTTAGGTGAACAAAAATTTATCTTTCAAAGAGGAGATGGACAGAGTCTGTCATACACCGAGAACTTCTGTTCTCCTTCATTGCAAATGTAAAAAATTGCTCTCAGCAGAAATCGTGGTTGACTGAGCAGGTGAGCGCATCAGGTAATGACTCATTTCATTTGCAAAGACTAACTCTAACGTGGATAGGAAGGAACCCCACCTCCAGATTCACCTCAGATTCTGGGGATACCCATCTAGATCGTATTTAGGTTTCATGGCCTCTTTTCTTTTTTAAGTGGACGCATCTAAAGACACTCAGCAGAAGCCAGCTTTCACTTGCAGAGTGAAGTTTAAACAGATCTAATTTCTCATAAATGTGTAAGCATTTCCTTTTTGAAATGCTTTTAAACAAAAGTTCCCTACAGAAAAAACCACAAAGGCTTTGTTAAAATGAAGACATCCCTTGCATAACATTTTAGGTTAAATTCCTGATTAGTAAGTGCGACTATTGCTGTCATTGCACTTCCGCAGCATTGCAGAAAAAGTAGAGAGCTAGAAAAAATGTGAAGAATTATTGTTAACGAAGACTTGGTGTAACACATTTAAAGCTCTTGCCAACTACAACAGTAATAAAGTTTGAAGATGATAATACAACAAACGTAACAGTTTGCTTCGCATCTTAAATAGATAATGAAGCAATCAGGCGCAATATATCTAGCAGTTAACGCACTCCGTACTACACAAATCACAGGTCACTGCACTACTACTTAGCACGCCAAAAAACCTAACCGACGACCAAATTACGGCTCTGTTTCTGACGCTGTTGGTTCCACTGGGTGATCTTCTCCCACTGAAGCTAGTGGGGCTACTCCTACTAAGAAGACAACAGCAAACGTTGGACCATTAGAGTCAAATACAAGGCCAAACGCTATTACTCCCCTTCGTGGGGCACAACTGGTTTTGTGAGCGGGGACGGAGGGTCGGGCCTTTGGGAATGGTGCACCCACTGCTCCCGGAGCACGTTTGAGCTCGCTCGGCAGGAGCCTCCCTCCCTGCAAGAGAAGGCTCCGGTGCTGTTCCCTGCCCTGACCCCTCATCCTCGCCATCGGCACCTTCCAACAGGAGGACAAAGAGCCATCGCGACATACCAAACCGCGCAGCGACGATGAACACTCATCCAATGGTGGCCATCAAGGCCAAGGCTGAAATTGCACAAACTTGTACCTAAATGCTCTGTTCCTATTCACACCAAGAAAATCCTCTCAACATAATGTAATTACACCGAAGAGGACATTATAGCGCAGCACAAGTAAGAAATTTTGAGAACACTGTGTCATAGCTGATGACATTATCTGAGTCACTTCTGATGGGATTAATGTTGTTTAAGTAAGCTGAAGAGAATTTCACCGCACGAGCTAGAACAGCAACAGACCAACAGGTCCAGAGGGTGAACAACGCTGTTACAGGCAAAGGCGGATAATTATGAAATGTAATTATACTTTCAGCTTCTCAGGGAAAAGAGTAAGACTTGATAAACATTTTAGCATGTTCCTGCTGTTAGGAAAAAAAGGGCATTTCAAGGAAATTAACAACATAAGCTGGCAGTTTTTGCAGCAAGAGTCTGAAATGCTGAATCCTGGGATTAGACAATGGGATCCTGGGGTGCATTAGGAGGAGTGTGGGCAGCAGGTTGAGGGAGGTTCTCCTTCCCCTCTACTCTGCCCCAGTGAGGCCTCATCTGCAGTACTGTGCCCAGTTCTGGGCTCCCCACTTCAAGAAAGATGAGGAGCTACTGGAGAGAGTCCAGAGGAGGGCTACGAGGATGATGAGGGGACTGGAGCATCTCTCCTCCAAGGAAAGGCTGAGGGAGCTGGGCTTGTTCAGCCTGGAGAAGAGAAGGCTGAGAGGGGACCTCAGAAATGCTTATAAATATCTGCTTGGAGCCTACTCATAGGAGAAAAGAATAAAGGTAAGGAATTACATTTATTGTATTTCCCTATACCTTTGAACTAAAATGTGTGACACTGGGTAGCTCCCACTGACGTTGCCCAACATGGCCTGGAATGGATTTAACATGCCTTTTCTATTGTAAATTGTGAAAAAGAAGAGGCTAATAGGATGACAGTGGCTACGGTTACCAAAATACCCAAACACACATTACTGGATAAAGCAGCAAAATTTTTGTTCACTCCTTACAATTCACTGTGAACTAAACTCCTCACACACAGCAAATCATATGGAATATTAACGATCTGCTCTCCCTCTTTGTCCACACGCACAAAAGGTGGGATGCGCTTTGCTGAGGACCCTGAAAGTGAAAAAAAGGATGTGAATGGAAATATTTGTATAGAAATATTTTTAAAATAACTCTACTATTAGAATAATGTAGTTTGGATTACAAAAAAATTGACTCCTCAATGCTGTTGAAAGATGTGGCCTCAGCTGACCTAAAATTTTGCTATTTGGAGTCACTTGTGCAAAACCGTCCTTCTACCTCATGTTTATCCAGTTTAGGACAGGTATTACAGGGCCAGAAACGCGTAACGGCTGCAGAAACAGATGTGCTACAAAATGGGAAAATCCTGCTGCTCCACCTGGGATCCCTTGCCTTTTGTCAGTTCAAATCAAGGTCTTCATGCGTAGTCATGCATGGTTTTGGCTGTTCTGAGGAACCTATTTTCTAAATCATTTTGCATAGTTTGAAAAAGAAATCCAGCAGATCGCAATCTTCTAGTACAATCGGTGACAGACTAAAAATGTGCTTTGTGAGGTTAACGGGGAGTGACTAGAAGATACATCTAAGTGTGTATTTTTGGCATTGGGTGTCCCCCTTAACACTAACACCCCGTAAATTGTCAAAATGTCAAGGTGTGTCGACTTCATAACAAGCAAAGAGTGGAAAAACTTTATGAAATAGCATGATAGAAATGCTGTAAGAGAAAAGAAAACTTTGGGTTACCGTACATTTTTCAACATTTACTCAGATCAAGCATCTAAAAATAAAAATGTCTGCCTTTCCCACTAAATTAGCCTCAGCAAGAATATGTTGTTGGACACATACATTATACAAAACCAAAAGAAAAGAGTGTTAAAAATAGAAGAAAACAAATAAAACAAAAAATAGAAAGCAAGCAAATATCTTGCTTTGAAATAAGAGATTCACTTTCATATACATAAACACAAATGATTCTTTTATCGTGGCATATGCATCCTTAATTAGAGGTGTATGTACAGGATTTTTCGAGAACTACAGAGGATCTGTCAGTGTAGTTCACAATGCACACCTGAATAGTCATGCTGCACGAAACTACTGGGTACAGCAATTTCTTTTGCAGAACAGCGTGGAGGCCTTTTTACAACAATATATTTATAAACGTTAGTTTTAAAAACAAATTTTAAAATAGAGCAATCAATTCTGTGCTATGTATTGCCTGAAGAGACCATCTAAAATGAATACGTTCACTATCTGATTTTCTATTTTCCATATACTTAATTCTATACCTACCTAAACCCATTCTGAAACCTATTTGACTTTGTGCAGCCTCTAAGTGGAAGAGATTTTTCCCATCCTGGCAGAGTCCTATCCTCTGGAGCACTCATACCCTCATTATCCATGAAGGTGGTTGGTACTTATGACCTGGGGACACATTAAGAGGAGTGTGGCCAGCAGGTCGAGGGAGGTTCTCCTTCCCCTCTACTCTGCCCTGGTGAGGCCCCATCTGCAGTACTGTGTCCAGTTCTGGGCTCCCCACTTCAAGAAAGATGAGGAGCTACTGGAGAGAGTCCAGCGGAGGGCTGCAAGGATGATGAGGGGACTGGAGCATCTCTCCTACAAGGAAGGGCTGAGGGACCTGGGCTTGTTCAGCCTGGAGAAGAAATGGCTGAGAGGGGACCTAATATATACTTACAAATATGTGAAGGGTGGGCATCAGGAGGACAGGGCCAAACTCTTTTCAGTGTGCCCAGCGAAAGGACAAGGGGCAATGGGCACAAACTGAAGCAGAGGAAGTTCCAGCTGAACACGAGGAAGAACTTCTTCCCTCTGAGGGTGATGGAGCCCTGGCACAGGCTGCCCAGGGAGGCCGTGGAGTCTCCTTCTCTCAAGATATTGAAGCCCCGCCTGGACGTGGTGCTGTGCAGCCTGCTCTGGGTGACCCCGCTTGGGCAGGGGGTTGGACTGGGTGACCCACAGAGGTCCCTGCCAACCCCGACCATGCTGGGATTCTGAGATTCATGCACATATTGCACTGCCTGGCGCTGATCTCCCAGTGGGACTGGCAGAAGGGAAACGGAGAAAAAGGCAGAAAAGGAAGGACAGAAGCATTGCTACACGTCTTAACTTCAGAACTCAGTCCTTTCAGAAAAGGGTTCAGAACGAGAAGGCTCACAGAGCACTGCAGAAGACGCAGAGGTGAATCACCTCAAATTTCAGCTGCAGTGCTATTTTACAGGATCCAGAAAAAGGGAAAAAAAAAAAACAACAAAGAAAAGAAAAATACAGGAATTCAAACACCCTGGATTACTTTGAGCTCCTACGATTTCAGACTCCTAAGGCTGAAAGCACTGGCTGCCTCAGACAGTGGGGAAACTGCAGGGGAAAAAACCCCACACATTTGTGGTGTGTTCACTCCAGTCTTCAGTATCGTTTTCCTGCCTTCCTGACACATTTTTGCAATTGAAACAACTGGACATCTCAAATCGCACATCCACTGACCACTCCAAAAACTCAGGATGAAACCTAGTGATTGCCTAACAATCAGTGACTGATAGAACACAAGCTTTGGAGATGGTTCAGTATAACATTACAAAGAATTGCTATTAGAACTCAGTGGGTAGCTCTGCAAGAAATTAAACAGAATCAGGCAAGAAAGGCATTCACTAGCAGTGAAAAGGAAATATTTGGGCACAGAATATGATGGAAAACTATCTTCTTGGAAGTACTGCAATAGAAATGCAACAGTTTGCTTGCATTAATTAAAAAGCAATGGAAAATTGAATTACCTTCCACACCGATGTTGAGAATGAAGAGGGTTTTTTGGACTTTCAGAAGTTGTCAGGATTCTATTTGCCCACTGAGATGTCTTCAAAATAACTTCTAATATAAAGACAACAGAAAGAAATGGCAGCAAACCAATTTACTTGCAGCGAACATGAAGATCTCGCGGTTCAGCCATATTTAGAATAACAAATACTAATAGATTTGATCCTTTAGCAATAATAGGCATGGTCTTATAAACTCACGTGCCATCCCCTCTGTGCTAGATGGTCTTCTGAACCCTGCTAACAATGGACAAAGTGTTGGCCTAAGAATGGTTTTGTGGAATGCAGATTCGGGTCAGCAGAACTATTTATATCGAATTCAGAAGCACGTCTCATCGGAGGGAAACTGTCTCGTCTCAGGAAAAAAAGTTTTAGTAGACATCAAAGTGTTTTATTTTGCTCCAACATTTCAAAGCAAAATTGTTTCTATTTTTTACTTTCAATGTTTCATTTCAAAGTACTTTTCTAAAGAGTAAAACATAAAGACATTTTTAAGATTTTTGTTTTGTTAGAGAAGCTAATGAAAATAGTTTAGATAAACATGAAACGAGCCACTAGCTGTCTGAGGTGTTTCTGGCTCACCTAGCAAAACAAGTATCAGTTGACCATACCATTTCATAACTTCACAGTTCACCTGGAATAAGGAACTATGAGACTTTCTATTCCATCACTCAATAAAAAAAATACTGTCAAATGGCCGTATCGTATTGATACCTGTAAATGTAAAATTTCCACTTACCAGAGTGACTGTAAATAAACTAAAGTAGATCCTTGCTGTTTTGAGAAGACAAGAAGATAAAGAGGCTCCTCAATAACGCTACTTAGACAAACTGGACTTGGTGTTTTGAGAAGGCAGGAAAGCTCTAAGATAGAGAGGCTCCCAAATAATTCTACCCCAGACAGCTCAGCCTGGGGAGGGCACAAGCACCAAGCTACAGAGAGAAAGAGGCACCAAGAGGGCAACGAGACCAGACCAAAACATCCTAGAAGGACACAGTATGCTGATCTGAGAACTGAGTCTGCGCAGAAACAAAGGTCAGCCAGCGGACACTGTGATGAGGAGTATAAGCCTTCATCTTGAGACCCCCAAAGACCACCCGAGGACGCTCACAGACATGCGTGAAAGACATTAACCTATGCTAATTAGTTCTTGGAAAAATCATTAATGAATATGTATACTGTGATTGTATTTAACCTGAAATGACAGGGTGTCTGGCGCGCACGTTTGGAGGAGAGATTCCCCGTGTGCCCGGCGCCGCAATAAGGAATACCTGCTTCATAGCCCTCTGACTATTGAGTCTGCAACTCCGGCTTTTCACGGTATCATATTAGAATGTGTGTGTCCCCACTCCTCAAAGTATAATTTTACTAAAGTTTCATTTTCTTTTTCTTCTTTTTGACAAAGTTGATATCAAATAACTCATGTCAGCAGGACTCCATGCAACCCACAGCTTGATGGCGTATTCTGAAAGGTCAGAGCTTCTGCTGTGCTTGTCTGTGTGTGCGATTATACGTGGTACTTGTCCATGGTGTATTTCTTACGATGTATGTGTATTATAATTAGAGACATATTTATATATATTTTATACAAACATTTTTATATAAAGACACTGAAGTATTGAGAATGACTATGCATTTTTGAAGCTTCTGCTTGCTGCTCTGGCTTGGTCACAGATACGTAGATAACATAGTTTAAGAGTTTAAATGGTGTTCTTTTTCTTTTTTATTTCCTTTCCTTTCTTTTATATATTTTTTTCTAAGATTCTGTGACCTATTTGCTAAGGAAAGAGCTTACCAGTTTGTTGGGAAGGAGTCTGCCTGCCTGTCTGACTCGAACAAAGCCATCGGCTTGATCACAGTAGATGCAGCTGTTTTCCCCAGCTAGTCAGCACACTAGAAACTCTATGTCACATCGTTTCTAAAAAAATACCTTGGAGGTACAAACCCCATCATTCTTTACTTCTAAGCCACACACCAAAACCCAGGAATATTTGGGAAGCATATCAGATTTTAGCATTAACCTTTGTCACACAAGAGAAACCAAGCATTCAACCAGTCACCTCCATGACAAGAATTTCTCAAGCAGTGTTATAAGAATTTATAGGGTACTACTAATAACTATTTTTTTTCCATCCCCATCACAATTTCAACATGTGGAGTTTCTTCTGAAGAGTTCACAAACCCTGTAAGATGCTGGGACCAAACCTGGCAGCAGATGTTGTTTTGCCTGCACTGTGGCCAGAGATCAGGAGAGAAGCTACTTGGACAAACCCTCTTTCAAAAGGGTTTCAAAACTATAGCAAGCATGTCATCAGACACATTCATCCTTGTGACTTCTGCCTAATGACAGATATAACCCCAAACCGGCTCTCCAAACCTCAAAAAGTTAAGGCCATGAGCATATTTCTTCTTTGAAAAAAGCCTGAGAACAAAACCACGCGCAAAGGATGCTCCTGTGTTTGCAGTGCTGGATGAGGAACTAACAGCAACATTTTGTAATAAACTCCTCTTTTTAGGGGCTGCAGGTCAACCAGGGACAAAAAGGCATTCCTGCTTCTCAGTGGTAGAGGGAGGATAAACGCATGAAGGAGTGAGAACTCTAGCCTAGGGAAAAAAAAAATGAACGCAAACCTAAAAAAATCTAAGAAATAGATAAATATCTTTCTCCAAAGCTAGAAAACAGAAAACAAATTCCAGAGTGCTATGATTACTTACAAAACACAAAAAAAAATAAAACAAAACCAGAATTCATAGTAGAGCGCACGACAGAAGAAAACCAGACCTTCCTTCAAGCCTGTAAGATTCAGTCTAATATGTGAATTAGACCTTAAAGAATAACTGCATCTTTAAAACAGGTCAAAGCTTCAAGCTGTAGTTCAGGCATTTGTATGGAGAGTTCCATAAAGCTCACTGGGAGTAGCAGCACTTCAACCAAAGAAATATAGACCTGAAGTTCTCAATTGTATTTACAGTGAGAAGGGGAAGCCAGGCCAGCACGAGAGCTCTCCAGGATGGATGCGTTTCCATAGAGCTACTCACTTCTCAAGGCAACACAATAAACCCTGTAACAGACCATAATTGGATTTCCATAGCAGAATCTTCACATTCTGATATTATTATGATTCAATTTCTCAAGTTGCTGGGACATATTTCTCTGAGGGTCTCACAAAGACCATTTTTCTTAACTGCTGTGGGACTCCAGCAGACAGCAGAGCGCTGGGTAACAGATGACACGCTTACTGGTTTGTAATATCAAAAGGCGGCTTGCACTGGTTTTGCTTTCCAATTTGTTTAATTTTGCAGATCTGTGGATATGCACAATTAAATAAAACCTTCTCTTCCCTCCGTCTAATGTATAGCTATGATTCACGTCCGAAACAGCCCCCCAAAATGTTCACAGACTCCACTACAAGAGCAACTGTTGATACACAACAAATCACAGAATCACAGCATGGCAGGAGTTGGAAGGGACCTCTGTGGGTCACCCAGTCCAACCCCCTGCCCAAGCAGGGTCACCCAGAGCAGGCTGCACAGGACCGCGTCCAGGCGGGGCTGGAATATCTCCAGAGAAGGAGACTCCACAGCCTCCCTGGGCAGCCTGGGCCAGGGCTCCGTCACCCTCAGAGGGAAGAAGTTCTTCTTCATGTTCAGCTGGAGCTTCCTCTGCTTCAGTTTGTGCCCATTGCCCCTTGTCCTGTCACTGGGCACCACTGGAAAGAGTCTGGCCCCGTCCTCCTGACACCCACCCTGCAGATATTTGTAGGCATTTCTAAGGTCCCCTCTTAGCCTTCTCTCCTTCAGGCTAAACAAGCCCAGCTCCCTCAGCCTCTCCTCGTAGGTCTTTATTCCAAAGAGTCTACAATTTCAACTGAATGAAAAAGAAAAAAGATGAAAAACTCTAATTGCTATCTTCTCATCCTAAAAGTGGCAAAAGATGCTTCCGGCTGAGTAAAAGATGAAACTGAGGGTGCCGAGTATGGGTCTGACCGCTCAACGAAGCAATCCTCTTCCCTCTCCTACAGCCTTTTAGTGGAGAGGGAGCTGAAGAACACAGTTAAGTAACAGAGCACTAATTGTACACCTGTGTTTGTCTATTTAAGCCTAAGAAGGGTAAAAAAGTCCAGAAAACCTGCAAACCTCACGCAGCCCTACCAAGCTACGGAGGCGGACGGGGCAGGTCGAGCTTCCAGGGACACCCGTGAGCTTCATCCGGCGCCCCATCCTCCGACATTTAAAACAGTAAGAGCGCTGCAAAGAGCAGCTGCCCCAGAGGCATCCCCAGAAAACAGTGGCCTTCGCAACACAGCGCATCACCGAGAGCAAACGTCGCGGGTCTTCGGGAGCCCAGCACTGCTGCAGCGTGCACCGGCATCGCCCCGCGGGCACGCAGCGGTGAACCTCGGCTGCCTCAGAGGAGGTGTTCCGCCGGCTTTCTGAACAGACCAGCACCAGCGCAAAGCAGGTTTTTTTTTTTACTGTTTTACACCATACGATGCAGATGAATGATACCAAAAACTGAAGAGACTAGATTAAGAGACATACGTGCATGTATGTCTGCGTACATATGTGTATATATATAAATATCGCTCTTCAGCCCTCTCCCAAATGTTGCAAGAACTGAAATAATTACACTGTTCACAACTTTAATTAAAAGACTCTGGTTTTGCTACTTTTCAAGAGCCTTTTCTTTTTTAAACGTTGGGGGAAAAGTATAGCATCGGATGTAACAAACTGCTCTGACTTGCGCAGCTCTGGAAATTTCAGAAACGCGTTTGAATTTGCTATTCATGTTTTCTATAAGTTTCTTCAAATCACAGGCGAAATTGTAATGAAAATCCAGACCGTGGATTTTCAGTGTATCACAGTACTGTGATCTGGCTATCACAGCAGCCATTTACTGCAACCTCCTGGTGCGCTGCCTTGGCAGTAAATCACACTTTTGTTCAGAACTCTAAGGAATATTTTCCCTTTCCAACACCCATCCAGGAAAGGCAATTTACTTTTTTTCTGCAAAATTCAGCCCCTCAACTTTCAAACTTCTCTCAAAGATATGCTGTGATACCACAAGTCATCCAGAAGTCTGTTTGGATTTAGGAAATGAATTTTGCCTGGACAGCCCTCAAATCCAGGCAATCCTCATCAGGCTCACGGGGTATCTGCTCTGTGGAAAGCACAGACCTCTATTTATCACACAGGTTATTCCTCTTGCAAAGAAAGCTGAAGGAAACAGAAACAAAGAGAAATTGTTCAAAACAAATGTCTTTGTAGCTACGGTCCCTCCACAACGTATTCCTACAATTAAAAAAAGAGAGATTTTTATAATAACTGTGTTCACGGTGGAAACTACTTTCCTGATTATCAGATTCTTTATGTCTCAGTGACATGAGGAGTCATTTTATGTTAGCATACAGATGTACATATTTGCAAAGGAAATGGCAAATTTCTAATCAGGATTCACCCGCTGCCAGACTCTGTGTGAGGAGATACCAGCAACTGTCAACAGAGTGTCAAGCGAAATTATGCAACGTGCAAGGTAAACGGAGGGAAAGATCATTTGGGAGACATTATTAATCATGTTAAATACACACAGCAACACTAAAAGCCTGACTTTCAAAGGCCTGGAGGTGCCTAATGAGAATTTTAAAACTGCCTTTCTAGCAGTACCGCAACACGGCGGGCAGCACCTCGCCGCACCCGCCTACCTCCGAAACGATCGCTTTACGCTTCTACCTCCAAATCGAGAAGTAACCTCCCGAAGCGGCGGGATGAGCCAAGGGTCTGCAGGGAGCAACGCCATCCCCGCGTATCCGAGATTAACGCAGCAGTTACAGCAGATCTCCGATCGCAGCTGCCTTCAGGTCAGGCCCTGAAAGCGGCAGAACTGGAATTTCTACACATCCACCCACACCTCTGCTTCGTGCTGGCTCCCGGCGCACGCATTTCCGGGGCTCAGACATGCGCCTGTGGCTTCAGCCCACATCATCCACTTGTTCTCCTCTTCCCCAGTGGAAATAAGAGCAGGGAAATAACTTCAGCGACACGTATATGGGCATCTCCATCACACCTACGCAGAGATTTCTGCCCCGTCGGCGGGCAGCAGGGCTCAAGTCTCTCCTGCAGCCGTCTGCCACGGCACAGCCACCAAGCCAGGGCGTTTCTAGGGCTCTGGGATTCTCCAGGTGTTCCTAGGAAAAGGGTTCTGCGATGTTCCAGCTTGATCTGAAAGGAAGGGACTGGGCTGAGCTGGGCAGAGTGGCTCAAAACACAGGTCAAAGAGCACGGAGTGTCGTCAAAGCGTCTCAGGGCAGCTTTGGAGCACTACGTGGAGTCAGCCCATAAAAAAAACAAATAGAAGGGAAAAAATCCTGGATTTTGTTTTACTTTGAACCAAGCCAGGCCTTACCGAGCAAAATCACAAATATTAACAGGTAAGTGTGGAGGATTCACCCTTGCGACCAAACCAGGGAGCCAAGCTTTTGACAGCACCGACACACTTGCAATTTCACGCAACTCCTCTATTTTTTTCCTTTTAAATTTGCTGTTTCTTTCTTGGTTCATAACAGAGATATACCCTTTCAAAGACAAAGGGTAAACACTGCATTTGAAAAATGCAATAAAAATCCATTTGCCTTTTTTTCCCCCCACCAAAAGCAAACCATTAGCATAGCGATGCCCAGGCCGTCCTTTTCCTCCCCACGGGCAGGCTCTGATGCTTCAGCAACACAAAGAGCAGAATACAAATCAGCTCCTCCTTCCATGACATCCCATGATTTCAGCTGAGAGCAATTTACGTAAGATGTATTTCTTCGGCTGGGAATACGCAGCACCAGTGCTCCTTATTGTCCTGGACATTTCACCCACTAAACCATTAGTTTCCTCTGCGGACAGAAGTAAATAGCACAATTTGTTCTCACAGAAGACTAGCTGTTTCTGAAATGTGAAGAAGCTCACGGCAAATGGGCAGAATGTTAGGAATAAATAAGAAAAGTGAGGCAGCAGAAATAAATCTTCTGCCATGACTTCTCTCATTCATTTCAATGGGAAACAGTCTTTGCTGTTGCTTGCAGGAATCAAGACACAGCAAAGTTTCCAAGTTCCAGAGAACATATCTTCAGTTCACCGGTACCTTCCTACACAGATTTGAAATACAAACTTCTTTAAAGAAAAATGTGAAGACACAGGCTTTCAAAAACAGCTAGCAATTTAAGAAAATTATACCAGCAAGGGAAGAAAAGATGTATGCTATAGCCATACAAACAATAAATTGCTTTAAACATGTAAGTAAACCAATGAAAACACTAAATCTTCTCCTATTTTTCAGAAAGCTAGTGCTACACCAAGGCAGGAGTTAAATAGTATGTATTGTATCTGATCTTACAAACCAGTTTAATCTCAGTCCCGCTTCAGAAGTCTCAAACTCCATCTGCCAAAAGATTCACCTTTTTCAGGTACGATGTCACGATTCTCCCTCGCTTATAGCAGAGATTTCCCTGTGCAGTTAATCTAAATCTCTCAAGATGCTCAAGAGAGATGAAAATGGTAAGACAACTCTCTTGACGCTTCTCAATTTATGAGGCAGATTCAGCACCAGTGCAGGTGACAAACCTGCCCAGCTAGGTTTCAGTTGGGAATTTCCTGAGCAAAAGCAGAAGCAAGATGCCTCACTTGTCTGAATTCTTCCTGAACTTTCAGACGATATAGTGATCTAGACAGTTTTTCCCAGAAGATCTTGCAATGGTCATACTGGGGAGACCCAAAGCGGGGCTATCATCAAAGCTGCACAATCAGAGAGAAAAGGAAGTAGCAGGCAAACAAAACTCTGGTTGGAAACATTGGTTTCTAAGTGTTTCTGGATTTCAGCTGATGCCAGGTAGAAGACGGCTCAGGTCAATTAGGATCACAAGTATATCTTAAGATGTTAAGATCCGATCTCCCACCCCAAGTAAAAAGCTCCGGTGCCCTTCCCCGTGCATGGGAGCTGCTCCTTCCCACCACCACCTACAGATGCCTCACCCCTCTGCGCAGCCAACACAATGGGACCTGCAACATCCACCTCTGGTGTCCGAAGTCAATCTCTTATCGAAAAGGGTCTTTAAATTCAGGTTTTCCCCATCTTTTGAGGCCAGAGAGGAATTAAAAGAAACATTCATGAGCAAACGTGTCCAAAGAAGGTGGTCCCTCAGAAACATTTTACTTCAGTAACTGAAGTACATGAGTTTGTTGAATAATTTCTGATTTGTTCTCCTCAATATATGCTGTGATTCCACTTCCCAAACAGCATTTTCATTCGCAACCTGACAAACTGATTGATCATTCTTGTTATCTGTCTCAGGGCTTCTTCGCTGAATTCTGAAGAGAAGTTATAGAGTGAAATAAACCCAGAAGATAAAGTGATCGAAATTAGGAACCTTCAGATTTAAGACCAAATTACAACACTTTGCCTTTTTCTCGAACTTTCAGGCAGCAGGGATGTGAGCATCACACAGGTGCTGAAGTGCCGTGACTTGGATGTCACCAAGCAGAGTGACGCGTAAGTTACATTAAAAATAACCAATTTAAACTTTCAAAACATTTCACACTCGTATTCAATACCTTAGCAACCATGTTCCTGCCTTTTATATTAAAGCAGAGTTAAATTTAGATTCCTTTAGCATCAGAGGGCAAAACAGGTGACTGTAAATACGGTATGTGTTGGCGAGAGTCAGCCCACACCTACCTATGAAGATGGAAGCTGACATCGTGTATGCCCGAAGGAATCAGTGGCAGGCACCAGTTACGCGCTGCTTCTCATTAGATGCCCTCTGAACACGGACACATTTAGTAATCTGGCCCATAAACTTTAATGATTATTCAATTAATTTTCATATTCAAGAGAGCGCCCGGCACGAGCCCCATTAAACCTTTTGTGCGCAATAACGTTGCCAGCCAGCCTCGAGCCAACGCGCCCCGCGAGCCGCCGCGGCCAGCGCACAGCTATTTCTATGACAGCGACTGCTGAGGGAAAAGCAACGCCACGTCACAATGGTGGCTTTCCACAGCACACTGAAACACAGCCTCATCATTCACAGGCTTTGACAGACCTACAGGATCCTACAGCAGGAAGACAAGATTCTCCTATCTCTCCATACAAAGAAGTCGCCTTTCCAGAGTTCTGCAGTCAATAAAATATCACTGAATGCAGGATGCCCAGTGCCAGCACTGGTACCAGTTCACAGCAGACCTAAGCACCAGGCGTGAAAGTGGGGCGTAACCACAGAATCACAGCATGGTCGGGGTTGGAAGGGACCTCTGTGGGTCACCCAGCCCAACCCCCTGCCCAAGCAGGGTCACCCAGAGCAGGCTGCACAGCACCACGTCCAGGCGGGTCTGGAATATCTCCAGAGAAGGAGACTCCACAACCTCCCTGGCAAACTGGGCCAGGGCTCCGTCACCCTCAGAGGGAAGAAGTTCTTCCTCGTGTTCAGCTGGAGCTTCCTCTGCTTCAGTTTGTGCCCGTTGCCCCTTGTCTGGTCGCTGGGCAGCACTGAAAAGAGCTTGGCCCCATCCTCCTGACACCCACCCTGCAGATATTTATAAGCATTTTTATATATATTAACGCACAGCTTACCAACAGGTTGTCAGCCTACAGCCACAGACCTGGACAACAACACAGCAGGAAAACCCTTGGACAATTCTGGGAAAAGACGGATCAAGAATGGTAGAGATCATTTGCTTTTTAAATGTGAATAAATGCAGTTCTCAAGAAGCCGCAGGCAGAGTAACAGGGTATTCAATCAGCCTACAAAACATGTTTCACTTACTCTCTACCAAATCTCAGACGTGGTAAGAAGGAAGCAGACGTTGCTCTGTGATGTGATCCAAGCTGGAGACGTAGGACGCGCGAGGCTGGTCTAGGCTGAAGCTCAGGTGAGCCATTCCAACCAGAATGCCCGGTTCAGCAGTGAGTTTGGTGGTGGTGGTGCTCGTGTGGAGCCTCCGGGTTCAGATTCAGTAAGAATCTGAAAAGCTGTCCACAGAAATGGCTTTAGATGTGTTCACCAGCCCACACATCAAAATGCCCAGGTAATTACCAGGAAAGGTTGGTCTCGCAGTCAGCCTTGGCGCTGAGCAGTAAGCCGGGCTTTCTGCCTCTAATGCTGATGCCAGAGGTGCTGCCACTCTGTTTACATTTATTTCTGTTATTCTCACACAGATACATTAGCATCAAAATGTTATACGGAACCATAATTTAAAAGAGCAGTTAAAATACCTTTGACCAGGGAAACAGTAAATCAGGTTGTTCAGAGAGGAGAACTCATTTTAAGCAAGAGTGTTTCTCTACCTAACAAAAAGCACTGAAGAGAGGACTTCTCAGAGAAATGCAAGATGAACTACGCTTCACAATAAATTCTCCTCTGTATCAATAAAAATTCTGCCCACACAGAATGCTGGCAGTGTTTTACATTAGGGTAAAGCTCAAAAATGGGTGCATGTAAATGATAATCTCCTTTCTTGATGTGTGTTTTTATTAGGCTGCTGCGGTTTCCAAAGCAGATGCCATACAGCCAAACAGAAAAATATATTAATCAGGAGTTTTGCTCAGGAATGCATGCTGCAAATAGTTTAATGCAAATGTCGGCTAGGGAGGGGATTCCACCTTAGCAATATTCAAAGGCTGGGACAACACGTCAACGGAGACACTTTGTAATGCCAGTACAATGGCTATGTAAACACCCGCAACAGAGAACCACGAAAAACAACTTTAATAAACTGAAAACTCAGTTAGAAGGTGTTTACAAAATGCACTAGATTTCCCTGTGAGTTATTTAGCAAAGAGAAGGAATCTTTTGGTGGAGTGGAAAGACCACTGAGTTGTCGAAAACAGCTATTTTGAAACTGCAGCCAACACCCAGGCTCCACGCAAGGTCTCCACTACCGTTCATTTCTGTCCTGATCATTACTTTTTATGCCTGAAAATAGTCTTGCATATTTTATCCTCATTTAGAATACCTGAGAACAACAAACACGACAAAAAGGAACAGATGCTTTGTAAGTTCACCCAAAGTGATTAATACCTCTCAACTTCAGTGCAACAACAGGACACGTCTGACCTACACCACCAAAAGAAACGACGAACAGACATGTAAATCTTCCTTAATTACCTCTCTTTGTAACACGGGAAAAAAAATGGGTAGTATCTTGAAGAAGCAGCAATCAGCCAGTCAAATCACAGAGCAGTGGAAAGGTTGGATTCTTACAGCCTAAACATCGTGAATTACAAGAAATACAAAGCATTGAAATTCCATACGGCTTCTTTTTGACAGTGGCTTTAATGAGAGTGGAAAATGAGAAAGCAATCTGTCCTCACAACAGAAATTGTAATGAGAATATTCTCCTCCTCTTTAAAATCTCTTCAACGAGGGAAAATATGCTTTTGTACCAAGACCACGAAAGCTTCGACTCGTGTTTGCACATTAGACGTTCCCAGAAATTTGCATGATAGTTTGACGAGCCCGTCAGCTCTCTGTGACAACAACAACTGCGCTGACTCATCTGGCATGGGTTCCAGCTGCCCTCTGCCACGATGCCCGTTTCCCACCTCGTTCGTAAAGCGCACATCCAAACTCTCTAGCAGGCAAGGAGTAATTAGGAACGAAGCATGAATAATTACAAATAAAAGCTAAACAAGCCTATCTAACTGACGAGATTTTAAACCCACCACTAAAAGCACGCCCAGTAGCGAAGCCGTCAGAAGAACGAGACTTTATTTTTCCTCTGTCACACCCCAAACGCCAGATTGCCCTCAGACAAAGCTCCCTGGGGCTCGGAGTCCCATCCCCAGCCGCGGACGACGGGCTGCGCCAGGCGAGCGGCTCCGTCCTGCTCCGGTGGTCGCCGAGCGGGTGCTCGGCTGCCACCGACCCACCCTGCAAGCAGCCTCCTTGGCCAGCTTCCTGTGAGCTCCACCAAGGCCTCCCGAGTCCCACATGGCATTTCTGTGCGTAACAACCCTTGTTGGACACGTGTCTAACCATTTTAGTTCCATGTGAAAAGCAGCATTTCTAAAGCTTCCCAGCGTTTCCTTACCCATGGACCTCACATATGCCCAGAACAGTCCGAGTGTGAAAATGTCTTATTCTCTTCTCAGCTTCTCTACTTCACATTTCGTCAAGGATGTAAAAGTAAGTTTCATTTTCCATAAGAACTAGAAAATAGACTTTCTTGTGGGTTTCTTTTTTTTTTTTTTAAATATATCACTAGCCATTATCAGTTTTTGGTAAGTGGCAGCCAAATAACATGCATTACTTCAAGGTGATTACAGCTAAGGCTATCTTCAAGGAGTCTCATACTGATGCCATTATTACCACTACAAGTGGGTATAACAAGTCCTTCTTTCTATGTTTAAAAAATAATCACGGTATCATGGTGTTTTACCACTGCAGCTCCTCTTTCTCTTGCTCTCCTTCTATGCCAAGCCCCATATGAGGCAATCATTTCTATGCAAATGCTGCGTAACAGAAATATAGCTGCTCCACAACCTGGCTTTCCTTGGGGAAACCAATCTGCTCTCTGTGTTTGGATACGGACAAATAAAAGCACTGTGATTTCCAAGCAAAGCACTAAGCTGCAAAATTTTATGATATTAATGGCCTTCTGCATCATTTACATATTCATGTATCACTCCTGACTTGTGCACACTTTATTATTTTTGGAGGAGCAACAATAATCTCATTTGCGCAGTAATTGACACTGGCCAGATTGAATAATCTGAGGTAACCGGTACAAACACCACACAGACCTTCTCAGCCATGCCACCCCTGTGGTATTACTTCATAAACCACCCAGAAAAAAAGTTTAAAAGATGATGACAGCTAGGAGGGAGACTGCTGTAGGAACGGTTAATTGCGAAGGGTTTCATATTCCCTGATCTCAAGGGGGAACGTCAAGGTTGTAGGACACAGTGATCATTTTGGGCTAAAAGGTGAGAAACCAGCCTGTTCCCAGCAAGGTATGCAAGAGGACTGCTTGTCCCCTCCTGCTCAGAAGTGAAAAAATGGCAGCTACGGATAATAACGGACAGAAATCATTAGCAGAGAGCACTTCTGTCGTCTCCATCAATCCGCAAAGCAGCTGGTGATCTCTTGAGCAGGCACGGCCTTGCTGACGAAGCAAAGAACCCGCTCCCTCTCAACCACAGCAAGGTCTGAGCTGAATGGGCTGGATTTGTCCTTTTTGTCAGGGTCCAAAACGTGACGCTTGGGGGCTCACCGTGGGAAGGAGGAAGAGGCTCTGCCCAGATCTACACAAAGCCTTCAACTGAATGCACAAGCTGTGCTATATTAATTTCAGCCCAGCCACCAAAAATCTGCCTTTCCAGAAAAAAAAAAAAAAAAAAAAAAAAAAAAAATCAAACTTCCAGGGAAAGCTATAAACTTGCGGGAAATGTATTACTGAGAATCTCTGATTTCGTACATGGGGTCCTCGGTGCTGAACTCAGCAGCACTGCTAATGCTCTTCAGCACATAAGGCTTCAAAAGCGAGTTGTACTGTGCAGCCTTTTCATATTTGTGCTGAATTACCTAAGGCAAATAAAAAAAACAAACAGAAAGAACCCTTTGCATGTGTAACACTGAGAACAAACGTATCGATAGCTGCTTCCTGCGCCGTTTGCTTTCGCACAGCTTATAGTCACATAGGAGATGTGATCTCTCCTGATCTTAACAGGTCACCATACCAAGAAAGCAGGCCCCCAACAGTTTCTCCTCTCTGAACACCTGTAACACCTCCAACGTGCCTCCTGATTGCCTGTCCTGACTGCCCAAGGATGCAGGAGTTAGTCCCTGCAGCGGTCACAGAATCACAGAATGTTGGGGGTTGGAAGGGACCTCTGTGGGTCACCCAGTCCAACCCTCTGCCGAAACAGGGTCACCCAGAGCAGGTTGCACAGGACCTTGTCCAGGCGGGTCTTGAATATCTCCAAAGAAGGAGACTCCACAACCTCGCTGGGCAGCCTGTTCCAGGGCTCCATCACCCTCAGAGGGAAGAAGTTCTTCCTCATGTTCAGCTGGAACTTCCTCTGCTGCAGTTTGTGCCTGTTGCCCCTTGTCCTGTTGCAGCAAACAGATGTACGGCAGGTTCTCCAGCGTCATTGTGGAGAGGGTATATGGGTAAACCGCGGTCACTTGGAGGCACCACAAATTGCCACACTGCTTTACTGCATATCCTTTTCGTACTTTGGAGGAAACAACACCCGGAGAAAGGATTTCTTCACGTAGGAAGCCATGGATCCAAAGTAGGCTCTGAATGGAGAGCGGTGCTGAAGGGCACAGCAGTGAGAGAGCTTCTGTCTAGCAAAGGTTAATCCAGCGAGGAGTTTATGCTGTTAGACAACTGCCAGGTCTCTTCCTAACACGGAAATGTTTCTGAACACAGACAGAATACCAGATTTCCTTTAATGGTACCTTTCTGGTCAGGAGTTGCAGCTGTTGCTGGACACACGCTTTCAAAACGAGGGATCCAACTAATGCTCATACCAAACAGATACAGACAAGACCCTTTGCGCTCACCACTACCGTGGGTATCTTAAGCAAACACACACGCTCCCATCCTTACCTCCAGTGGCAGAGCTCAGCCTTCTGAACATCCATCTCCCCATCTCCGCGGTTGGGGACCCAGCCACTTTGGACCACCAGCACCTCTCATGCCTCGGTTATCTGTCAGGGCTGGGGTGGGGAAGAAAAAGATAATTGTGCTTCCCTGCTTAACATGGCTGTTTGGAGAGAAAGTGCAGGAGAAGGTATGAAATCTTGCAGACAAGTAGACATACGGGCTATGTGAGATGAAACAGAGCCATAAAGCAACCACCAGCCACAGAGACTATGGCAGATTCTGAGCGCCAAAATGTTCTAAATGTAAAAGGAAGGCACAGTGAATTGTTAACTCAGGATTAAAGAATTAAATCCTCCGCCTTTTAAGAAAATGCATGCAACTGAAAAGAAAAGAATATTTAAAATATAAAATTTCTTTCAAATAAGAACTGCTCAAAGGTAGAAATTCCTACCTTCTATAGTTTCAATGTGAAAACTGATAACTGCACAAAAATTAACAACATAAAATAACTCATAAAGATTTTAAAAACGTTCATACTAAATTTAGCAGATTTTTTCTTCCTTTTCATCAAAGACCTTGGTTGTACTTCACCCGAACTTGCTCATCTCTCTAATCCTGTCCATGGGGAGGTAAATGAAACCAAATGCATTGTTTCTGCTTGATGAAGCATTTTAGCCTCCCTCAACAGGCTCATCTTTCCATTAATAACAGTCCTTCCTCTAACAAAAGACTGTATTTTCAGAAGTGAAAACAAAGACAAAAAAAAAAATCAATGCATAGCTGACATTATTTGAGGAAGTAAACAGAAAGAACCTTTCCACTCATCAAATAGGAATAAAGCGAAGCAACACGAATGTCAGCAGTTTGGAGCCGACTCCCCATGCCTCTGCAGTTTCCGCAGATGTCTCTCGGTTTTTGCTCTGTCTTTACCGTTTCACTTTGGGTTTGGGTTTTTTTTCATTTTGATGTATTGCTGTGGCTAAGGAAGACTTCTGGCAGGTTTATGTGCTAAATTAGCACATTCTTCTGTCTACCTGGATCTGCTATTTTTCCAGATGACCCAGAGGCCCTTTTGGGGCACAGCTGTGATCACTGCTGGGTGCTGCAGCTGGACGCAGCCCCTTCTTCAAACCGGGAAGAATTGAGCCCTCATCCGTTTGCGTTTGAAATGGCTGGAAGCGTACTTTTACAGCCTTGTGGGAATTTAAAAACATTAGCCTAATTAAAGTTGTTGTTGTATTTGTTTTGTCAGGCTCTCCCTTTTATCTGCATGATAATGATTTTGCCTCATCAGTTCAAGAAGGGTCCGTGGGTGGAAGCGGTGAGTGATAGATTCATATAATGAGGCTCTAAACGACTACAAAAGACTTTACATCGCTGTGAATCATCCATCCACAGTGCTGCATTATTCAGAAATTAATGCAACCCTATAAATGAATAATGATTTAAATGTACTTTTAAAAATTGTTAATGCTCCAGCATTTTTTCCTTCTCTACATAATCAGAAAATTGATTATGACTATGACTAGACCTATGTTCTTAATTTAACTTCTGTAACGGTAATGTAGAAAGCGTCTTGTGACAACAATGAAAATGGAAAGATTTCCAGAAGACTAGAAATGGGTTTACAACGTTCAGAATTCCCTAGCCAAATTCAGTTGACTTCAGAGGGAATTAACACCAAAAAAGTCTCGGAAAGGCTGCAAGGTCTAGAGACAACTAAATTATTGCCAAAGTTGATGAAAAAGATCCAAAATAATTAGAATGTATGTCAAATAACTAAGAATAATAAGACCACAGAAAATACTTTGCTTGTTATTTGTTTTCTCATATTACTCTTTTTCTAAAAATGAGTGATTAAGAGAATCACAAAGCAAGTAGCCATATAAGCAGTAGCAATAGCACAAACTAATTGCCCAAGCATTCGTCTGAGGATGGTCTCCTCTGTAGCGTATCTGACGAACTAAATAGGGTGAAGGCAGCCACAGCCTTCATCACAGTCGAATCTGTAAGAGGATTTCACTCCTTTATCTGGATTTTTATTTTTAGGAAATAATGATAGCTCCCCCTCTTTGAGACAAGATTGATAAACAGATTCAAAACTGCTGAAGGCAGGGAGTTAATAGATAGAGACAAAAAAAATTGTGGAAAAGAGTCACTTAAGTCTTGAGAAACCAGAATAAAACCAGGTGTGACGTTACAACTTTGGTTTCAGCACTTCTGAGACTCAACCCAACCAGCTGCCCCTCCAGCCATGCCGCGTACCCAGCGCACGCGAGGGTACTGTAATGCAGATCATGGTCCCAATCCGAGCCCTGGGAAGCTTATTCTCTTCAAATCACTAGAGGTATTGTGGTGGTTTTAGGAGGATGGAGGACATGACCAAGATTGGAACTGGGTCCACGCATTTTACTGAACACTATGTGAACAACATATAAACTGTTTCTTCAGGCACATGTTTTAAAACAGATATCACATCAATTATTAAACGCTTTTCTGTTAAGGTCATAATAGCAAATTTTCAGAATCAGACCAAAGACGAGAAATTGTTCTCTTTGCACTAAAACACATGAAATGTAATAACTCGCTTCACCAAAAGACTGTTGAACAAGGTTTCCTTCTTGTGCAATAGCAAAAGTATAAAGGACATGTATTTAGTGTTTCATTTAAACTAGATAGTTAAAAGAATCTTCAGCCATAGAAGATGGTCTCAATAAAGTCATCTTCCACTAGGATTGTTTTATATTCTGCCAGTCCCTATTAAATTGTTGTAAATTATTGATGCTATAAAGGACATGAACTCTACTAAGGCTACAGTCACAGATGTCCCCCTTATTAAAGCCTTGTAAAAACTGCTAGCACTCGAGCAGCAGAATTGAGTTTGTATCAAAGACGCAGTGAAATATTGCCACCCTCCTATCAAACCACTGCTCCTTCCAATTTACTCGGAGTTTGATAAACTTACCAGTACATACTTTCACTATTACCTAATTCTGCTGATAAACTGATCTCAACATTTTTGTTCACAAATGATTTACTAGGCTGAAAACAAGATTGCCTGTCTTAATTCATCTAAACCAGCAAGACTTCATTAAAGGACTGGATGAACACTGGGACTGTGGTGGCATCTGATTCTTCGGTTGGGCCCACCCAGCCTGCAACGAAAACCATTTCAGGGGTAGTCCAACGAGATCGGCCTTATGCTCACCCATAACAGCCACCCTTCCATTTATGGAGAAGCGTATTCCTGCTCTGTATCGTATTTCATACTACAAGCGAGATTTTGACAATATTCAGACACAGCAACAATGACCAAAGCCATTTCCTTTTCTGTTAGCAGCCAAGCAGTATTTCTGTTTCTGCAATTTGATTACTGTACTGAGTCAAACAAAGTATCTCACGCTTCATGTCCAGGATTATACATTTTTCATAGATGGCAAAGAAGAGAGGCTAAAGTTTTCAATTTTTTTATAGATTTAAAGGGAGACAGATCTTTGAATCTGTTAAGATTTTCTCCCCTTACAAGGAGAAAAATGTTGATCTCAATGATATTTATAGCCAGCTGTTGAAAAACAAGTGTCTTGTCTTACTGTCAATAGGATCTTCAGTGTCTCCTCTCACAACTGACTAAACAGTTAAGCCAATAACACCTCAATCAGCATAGCTGCAATTTTCTAATGCTTTTTTTTTTTTGCTTTTTTCCTCCTCCATGTTACTTTGTCTATTTTTAACGGTCAGCAGTAGCTTCTGATTTTAGTAGTTTCTTAAGTGAACTCATAAATTAAGAAAAAAACAAACCTGCTACTATCTAGAAGTTGTTTTGGGGTTTATTCCAAAATCAAAATGTAGAAAGATTCTTTCAGTATTCAGTATCAAAGAACTGAGTCAAAAAATCCTAAACTACCTCACTTCTCACAAATGGTTTCTCTGCTTTAAATAAACTCAATACATGGATTAAACCAGGCGACGTTCCACTTTCTATACTGCACTTTGCTGAATCACATGGAAAGCATACAAAATCCGGCTCTCCTTTGTTTTCAGGACAGTTGGGAACGTGGCTATCACTTGTATAAGCTCACCCAGGAGGAGATATGAGCAATACGCAACGAATCCAACTCATTTAATAGTTCCTGGACACACAAATGGAACCTAACTCATCTGTCTTGTACTGTCTTGATCTTCATCATTAAAAGCTGCCAACCTTAAAATAACTTTGTGTTACTTGTTTTTAAGAATTCCAGCTCCTGGTTCTTGAGAGCTGATCTCACAAGGTCTAGGAAATGCTTTATCTGAAACTTGTAACATTAAACAGGGACTGCCATGAATCATAAATTATTCTCTTTTCAATGTTTAAGACTGACAAATGTGCCAACTTTTCAATTTAATTAGGGAAACTCTCTGTAGGAGATGTATTTTAGTCAAGTTCTGTTCTCCCAGTTTCACCTTAGGTTTCATGCTTTACATCAACAGAAGAAATACACTCATCTTGTTCTCTCAGAAATCGTCTCATGTAGATAAAACAAAATGCTTCCTTTTACATATTTACATTCATCTTGAAAGATGCCTTCAAATCCTCCTCTGTCTGACAGGAAGACCCACCGCTCTTCTGAGCTGCCTAAAGGAACAGCATCCTGACACAGGGGCGTTAAAGGATGTGGATTCATCACCACGCGACTACCTTTCGCAATGACTTCACCCTCCACCTCCGGTCCATGGGTTGGCTTGTGACCCTGCATTTCATTCACAGACATTGGCACTGCGGAAAGGCCATTCAAAAGAGGGGCAGAGAAATAACCAGGGAGCAATAAATAAATGAATTACACTGAAAGTTTAAAGCAAAAAATTCTATATAGCGCTTCTGTATGAATCACAGATTTTGAAAAGAAACGGAAAATATCTTTTCTTTAGAAGGATTTCAGATATTAAACTTTCATTACTCTTTCTCTGCATTTTTCTTCAATACCCTGAAACACAGAAGTCATTGGATCCTTATGCAATGGCTTGCAACTCATAGTCTTAACTATGGATTTACTACTATTGATTCGTAATATAGTAGCCTAGGAGAAATATATCAAGTTGATTAAAATTACCCATTTTTATTGAATTCTTTTGTAATGAATTTGCCTCTAGTTGAACAAAAAGGACATTAATGCAACCTAAACTTCTCCTGTAGTGAAAAATCAGAAGCAGCAAAATGGACAAATTACTTTGAACTTTACGTGCATTGTCTGTTCTAATCTCACCTGTGACTGCAAAATAATATTCCCCAAAATACATCAGATGTACATAGTTTAAATGCATGTCTTGCTGTTACTGCAATGCACCAGCAACATCCATGCCATTCATGATAAATTATATTATTCTAATACGACCAATTTTATAGTTATGGTTACACTTGGAGAGTCTCTTTTAGTGGGTTACAGAATATGCAGGGACTGGGACTGTTAGATATGAAAAGTGTTCCCTAAGACTAGCTTTACAATTACAAAAAATTCAGAAAAAAATACAATTTTTGGACACAGAAAAAATAACAATACAGAATTTGTAGAGAGGCTGTAATGAAAGGACACATGAACGTTATTCCTCTTCTTGACTGTGAGAAACTGGGTAGATTAATTTCATTCCCAGGTATTGGACATCTCCCTGACTTCCCAGTTTCTTGGTTTTCATACATTAAAATGTTTTGAAAATTTTTGAACTTGAATTTTCTAAAACTTAGTGAGTGGTAAGTGACATGACATTTAAAATATGATTTATCATATTTCTGAATTACACACGCATTACACTTTTAGAACTGTCAAAACCACAAAGATTTAATAGAGTTTTTGTCATTCCGGGTAACTGTTTAGCCAGGTGTATTAGTGTATTTTCTAGGACCTATAGATTTTGGTGAAATTCCTTTTTGACAGATACATAATTCTGCAAACATTGAACACCGTTAGCTGACTATGTGATGTGCATATGAGAAATTAACCAAAATCAGCCCTTACTAAAATCCCTCTGCTGAAGAAATTCACATAGTTACTGGAAACAATTATCAAACTGGAAATCAAGATGTCACTCCCTCAAAACACCGAGGCAGTGACCCATAGGCACGGACTAGATAACGAAAAGAAGTCTAGAGAGTGTGACCAAGGGCACAGTGAAAGTAAGTATTTTCAAAAGTTTGGGGGGATTGGATTTAGCCTCCCTCCCTTGATGAACAAAACTTGCGTACGTGTTCTAATAACGGCTTTGGAGCTCACGGGTCGACTTCAACCAAATCTGACAGCTGAATAAGATGCAGTAACTATTTTTCTACAAATTTTTGTATTACAGGTAACTCAGAGAAAAAAAAAAGCGCCTATCCTTGTCCCCTATTCATGAGCAACGTGACCTCCAACCTTACTCTTCTAGTTAAGCACAACGATTTCCCAAAGGTCTGCAGAAGAGTGTGTTTTCCAGAAACAGAAGTGTGGTTTTCTACCCCAAATCCTTGATCTGACTTTCAATAATTTTCTTTGTCTTAGTCATAAGCATTTTCTTCCTAATACCGTTCTCCTTCCGGTAGTTTTCAAGATTGCTCTGTGAGACATCTCTAGATTGTTCCTTGCTATTCTCACAGTCCTGTAAATGATACTAAAAGTCATACTCTTTATTTTCCTTTTTTGATCTTATTTATTTCATGGTATCATGGTTTCTCAAGCTCATGACTATGTCTGCATGCTTTCTCCCAATAAAATGTGGCAGCAAAAGATGCAAAGAAAAAATTAAATTGTGCCAATTTTGTAAAACTAGGCAGTTAGGTAAAAGAGATCTCAGATTTTGAATAATTTTGTCCTAAGATCTATTGATCCTACCGGGGAATTTCTGCAGCAAGCAGGATGTCACTGCCAAAATATTCAGCAGAATGGGATTACAGGTATATGCAGAGATAACATAATCTTCACATAAATCTGTTAAATAGTCAGTCAACCAAGAGACACAAATCCATAGGAATCCTGGCTTCATCAGCTTCATTTCTCACAGAACTACTTGGATTTTTTTTTAATGGTGCTTTAATCCTGTTAGATTTCTGAGGCAAAGCAGTTATGAGATTGAGCTACAATCTATTCCTTCTTATGCATCATTAAACAACTCCAGAGTGAATTAATTACTTCTGATCAACATACTGAAGGCAATGAGGCCACAAAAGGTGCAAGTTAGGGGCTGAAAAACATTTATTACTGATGACACGGCACCAGAGAGAAAACTCGTTGACTTTCAGATCCAAGTGAGAGCTAAAGATCTCAGCTTGATTTAGTAGGGCTGGTTTTAGTGAAATAACTCCTTTAAAGTGGTTGCATTTGAAGTGGAAAAATGGAATACAGAATGCTGTGACATTATTTTTACAGAGCCATTTTTGAGCATGATACTACAATTTCACGTTGATGCTTCAAGGCTGCACTACCAGCTTCAAATCCTGCAGGACTCTTTTCAGCATACAAAAGAGGATACTGGGCAGGATCTCAGGAGCTCCCAACCCATCCGGATGATGATCCAAGAAGCTGCTTATGAATAGCAGAGGTCACAGTGACATTTGCTAATCACAGCCTCTTCAGCTATGTGCAGGCCATCACCACATCTCCACCAGGAACTTGGTGGCTTTCACTCTATGTACCAAAACCTCACAAATAACCTCTGCAAGTCCTGTGAACTGCAAAAGGCGTGTTTCTTCAAGGAAAGAAGCACCACAGATGGGCTCTTGTCAAAAGCATTAACCATTTAGATGACAGCATAATTTTAGAGAGCTTCTCCCTTCCCTACTAACTGGACAAGGCTGTATCTTTTTTGCAGATTGATGTAAGACTAAGCTGTCACTCTGTAGTGCTGAGACAGCTCTTAGCCACAGCAGGAGCTGGACCATACAGAAATAGTGGCAGATCACTCGCTTGCCTCTTCCAGAAACTGAACCTGTGGGAACATGGCTGGGCTCAAAGCTGGATTTAGTCAACTCGCCACAAAATATGAGCCCTGTGGGACAACTCGGGTGTCAGCACAAGTGGAAAGCCACACAGATCCATAAGGCTATCTGCATCCCTCCCCTCACAAAGAAAAGCTTCTCTCTCCTCTTCTGAGCCATAATCCATCAGGGCTTGTGTTCTTCATCCCCTAGATCTACATCCCCCTGTCTCCATCTCTGAACACAAAGTCCCCTTGTCAAGCCAAGACTTCTTCCTGTCCAACACAGCAAACCTGAAATATTCGCGTCCCTCCAGAGGCCAAGACTAGTGAGGAGTCCCCGTGGGCCAGCAGTCTCACCAGGGCCACCTGGGCCTGCTCTGACCACTGCGCGGCTCTCTGGGGTGGCTATTCTGGACCAGTTTGCTTCTTGGTCTGCTGTAGACACCTTAACAGGAGAAGCTGGGGCTTTCTACAAGCACCACACCACCTTGCTGCTTCTGCTGTCAGGATCCAAAATAAAACTCCACACCCAGTGGAATGATGCGACTTGTCCCTTCTCCTGCCTACTGCATATCAGCATCTGCAACCCCACACCAGCTTTACACAGCGTACATGCTTTCACAAGCTTGTTCAACATATCAGTTAAAATACTGAGACCTTTCTAACACCACAATCACTAGGAGACAGATGCGAAACCTCTCTCCTTGGGCAATTAAAATTCATCTTCCTTCCAGTCTCTGTGTATTTGTGACCCATTGGTTATGGTGCCAGCAGCAGCATCTCAAATTATTTTCTCCCAACTCTTAACCCCTTGAGGTATCTGCAGATAAAAGTCTTCTCCTTTTTCACCTTTCATTTTGGTAGGTTGAGCAAAGCATAAATTAGGTTCTCTGTTCTCCCTGTCACCTTAACAGACTTTACACATGTTCCTATTTGAATTCACATTTTTTAGCATAAATACACTGTATTTAAATGAAATTTAACTAATAGCCTGAACTATATTTTGCATTAATACTACAACTGCCTACCTGCACAGAGACTACATTACGTGGCCCTAGAACAGCGACATCTCTATTTTCTCATACCTTAGATCTAGCAATCTCATTCTCTTTTCTGTCAAGACTAGAAAGTGGATATGAAAAAATATGATAAAGCAATTTTGTTGGGGTTTACTGACCTCTATTACATGGAGATATTTCAATGTCATTGATGCTGGCAGAGTTCACCCAGCAATTTGTCTGACCGGCTCCCCGGCAGCCGTCCGCACCCACCGACGAGCCAGCATCACCACGCGCTGCCCGAGGGCTGCCTGCTCTTCCACAACCAGTTAAAAAATTCGGGGTTTGCTCATGTCTCAAGCACAGCTACGCGTCAATACAACAACAGCCTGGCCAAAACAGGATGGCCTGTCTTTAGCGAGTTGCTATGTTAATGTAAGTCTGTGACCCAGTGAGTGATGGGACGCAGGCTGCTGACAAATGTATCGGACCTCCTATTCGTTATCACCTCCATTTATACCGACAGCATACCCAGTCTCTGGGTAGTTCTTGTATACTTTGCCAAACCTTTTTTAAAATACTGAAATTGACAACATTTTTCTCAGTAATTTGAAAATGTCTATGAAAAAAAATTTGTTATTTTTTTCAACAAGATGTGTTACAGAATTAACAGATCCTTTCCCTTTTTCCCCCTCACCTTCAATGTTCTGTCATAAATGAAAAGGAATTTAACAAGCAGAGGTAGTTCAATGTAGTTAGCACAGGTACCTAAAGTAGATTTTAATAGTTTTAGTGTTCCTAAAATCCCTCTTCTCCAAATCACGGAGCTAAAAGAAATACATCAGCGTGTGGTGCAGTTTTCTTTGGCATGACTCTTCAAGGAGCTACGACTACAGATCATCTTTGTTATGATGGATTATGAAGACCTTTTTGAATTCTGCTCAAGAGGACATTGTGTCATCTGGCATTGGCCGTGTACAGCACTCCCCACAAGCCAGACCTCCCGACTCCTCGCGCTGACTTGTAATTGTAATACTTTGGGGAAGCCATCTTTATGTTATCCTTATACACCCCGTGAATTCTCGTGGGAAGGATTAAAATTACTACACTGGTCAACGCCTTAACGAGTCAGCCACTTTTTTGGTGCTCCAAAATCCTGTGCATCCCCACTGTGGCCATTCCTGTTTTACAATCTGAGTTTTAGAGGAGGGAAGTTTGTACAACTGATGTAACAGCACTGAGAAAGACACCCTTATTACTCTTTTTCACTTATTTCACTTACTTATTTCACACAAGTCAGAAGTCTCGCTGTGGAGTTGGGACAGGCGGAACATAAAGAGCTTTCCCCGTCTCACAGAACATCAGGGGTTGGTAAGGAGAGACACTGGAAAGAATAAATGGCAGTTTCTTTATAAAGGTTGGAGTCACAGATAAGAAAACTGTCTTTCAAATCTTTGCTCGTCAATAAGAGCTACAGGACTTGCACATCATTGCTAACTGCAATTTCAGTTATTCAAAGAGTTTTTCACCTCTTCAAATGTCAAGCAACACAAAGAATCCCACTAAAGTCAATGGTTGTTTATAAAATTAAACATAATGTGGGCCTAGCGCTAACATAACTCAACCATCAAACAGACCCAACTTCTCCAGACCCTCAGCATGTCCCACAGCTTATGTCAGGAATTTTTACTGTACAGAAAAATCATTCTAGTACTTGATAATGACAAAAAATACTGAAAATAAGTTATATCTCTGACACCGACTGCAACTGTGTGTGTTAAACTTTAACTCTTAATACAATTATAAATCAACAAGTACATGCTTCCAGAGGTTTCACCCGCTATCACGTAATTGTTAGACAACTCATGCAATTCAAAACTTCATGAATGCTAGAATTAGAGAAAATTAAACATTGTAACTTCTTAATTAGAACTAGATAAAATTAAGACTAACTAACACTGATTAGGGAAAAAAAATCTGGTTAAAACTAAGTTACCTATGTTTTCATTACAGAATAGAACTAGAAATAATTTCATGACTAAAAAAGAACTCCAATTCATTGTTGCAGAATGGTAAATACCAAGCATTGCTGCTTATAGTGGAAACAAGTTTACTGTCTCTAACTAAATCCATCACACTCTGCACTCACGTTCAGCTTGTTGAGTGTCCGGGGTACCGAGTAGTAGGGATAAAGTCATTCAGCAACTAACCAATGACGTGCATTGTAAAATAAATGTGACGGCAGATTAAAAACCTGCAGCGGTAGGCAGTGAAGGAGGACATGATAAAAGGATGCTCACGCCAAATTATTTGTAAACTCTGACTTCTTGTACTCATTGAACTCCTGTTTAAATCATATTTACTACTAGTGGATCCTGATCTCCCTCTGAAGTTTCTTGCTTCCATTTCTGGATCCGAACTCACAAAACATAAAGAAGCAAAGATAGAACTGTTGCTGGATTTTTCTTTAGCTGATCTTGAATGTGTGTTGGCATGGTGCGAGGTTCATTGACTATTCAGACTTTTTCCTGAAACAGAGAAAATTGGATTTTTTTTCCCTTAGGCTAGGAGATTTATTTATGGAAGGTAGTGAAAAAAAAATTGTTAACTGATGTTCAGTGGTGATTGTGTATGTGCTCACAGGGCCTCCTCTTACCCCAAGAAAGCAACATTAATTCATTAATCTTGTATAAATGACCTAGCTGTACCACTGCTGTAGTTGTCTAAATAGGTGTTAATGACAATGCATTTCAGTATTTTCTTGGGAAATCAATAGTTTCAAAGTAGAAGTTGTGACTTTCTGCCAAAATTAATGAGTCTGCTGCTCTAGAGGTCAGGATGTCATTTGCAGTGTACTGTGCAGGCTGAGAAAGAAATAATTTCTCAGTGCACTTCTTCACATTGGATTGTCGCTTTGGTCCAGCGTGACTATTAATAGATGTATGAGCAAGAGGTTAGAAAGCACAGACTGGAATACAAGGCAACAAATGCCTGAAGTCAGGAATAGCTGAACTAAAAAAAGATATTATTTAAGTGTTTGTTGTAACAAGAATAATCAAAGAGAGTACACGAAGTCCCTGGAGTGGAATTTTTTCTGCGGCTAGCTCCCTAAGAAGGGTAACAGAGTTGTGAAAACAGCTAATTTCTCCAGCTCATTTCAAACGTTGTCCTCTATCTCAAGTGGAAACAACTCCAGTAAACCCTCCAGGCCTCTTCTGCTCCTGGATCTCATTTCCATGGCTTTGGCCAGCACAATAATTCTCTTGTTCCAGCATCGAAGGAACTGTCAGTTGTTTTATTCACTAGGACATGGCATCTCCTGCTCCAGACCGTGACTGTGTTCTTTAGTAACAACCCGGAATAACCCAGGTAGTAAATCCTACTGGTTTCATCCTGGAGTTACCTGTTGTAAGATGAGAGAAGACCCAAAACCTAGACTGCATG
Source organism: Opisthocomus hoazin (assembly GCF_030867145.1). Classification (NCBI taxonomy): domain Eukaryota; kingdom Metazoa; phylum Chordata; class Aves; order Opisthocomiformes; family Opisthocomidae; genus Opisthocomus; species Opisthocomus hoazin. The sequence goes on from NC_134417.1 coordinate 25,709,010, forward strand.
GCACAAGTGCACGTTGTAGCTGAGGTCTGTGTATTATTCTCTATGAATTACTGTTAAAAGAAAAGGCCCGCACCCAACTGCAGTGCTTCTGGAGTCAGTGGCTACTTTAACTTGGATTTTAAATACATTCCTCCATTTTAAAGTACCCTTCAAACTTTCCGTAAATAATAAAGTTTCCCTTGTCCCTAGGCATGTTTTCCCAAGGTTTCACAGCTCTAATTATTATGAGCAATATCTTCATGGTCTCCTGCCACATCGCTCAAAATTGTAACGAAAAAAGATCTATTTTGAAAGTTTCTTTGAACTTCCTAAGTCGATGAATTCTTATATAACCGCAATAAAAACCTCTGGGAAAGAACCTATTATGAGTACTGTGTCAGCAATTTTAGCTTATTACAGACGGCTTGCTCCCCTTTCCACATAACTATTTAATGAATTTAAACTAAGGATTGTATAATTTCGTAGCCGGTAGCAGCCATGAGCTTTTACCAGGAGGTTTTTAAACTGAGATTATGGACCAACTTAGGGAAGGAATTTAATGAAGGAGGTAACTCTTCACAGCAGCTGAGCAGTGTTTGACTTCAGCCATTTCAGCGGGAGCTCAGCACCAGACCGCGTCTTCCAGAAGCCATGTCAGGGGTCCCGCGATGCCCTTCTGCGCTACGGCAGCGCACGGGAAATGTGTTGAAGATGTCGGCCGGTGACACCCCAGCACGGGGACAGCCGCCACGAGAAGAGGTGGGCCAGCAGCAGTGGTTCAGAGCTGCTACATACCACAGCCCTCCTGGGAGGCCAACCTCGAAATCCTCCGTATTTTCCTATTTTCAAGTGGCTGGCAGGAGTTTTGGTGGTTAATGGGGACCCTCCAGGAGAAGCTGTTAGAAGGCAGCAGATTGCCTCGTTCAAGTGCACTGGCTGTTAGATCTAAACAACTGGATGTTTCCTTATTTTGTTGTTTTTAATTTCTTCTCCATTTTCCAGCCAATTATCCTTACATTTTAAAGCAGTTACTGTAGGAGGTATTCTCTGCTATGAAGCAATTGCTACTGCTCCGTGTTAGAACAGCTGTTATCTATAAAACTATTTATATCCTTCTGGTGTGCCCATCCACTGGTCAAAGTGTAATTGTACTAAGAACTGTAAGTAGGATGAAAATAAAACAAAGCAGCTCTCCATCTCCCTTTCTCCTCCTCCCCCCCCCCCCCCCAAAAAAAAATATCCCAAACTGCTTCCCACAGAAATCTTATGTCTAGGACAATTTAAAAAAGCTGGTGAAAGAAACACAAAGTGAGGACAGAATAAGACTGCAAAAATACTGTATTGTCGTAATTCTTTACTCACATTTCAGTGCTGTCACGGGGTTTAGTATCTGCAAGAGGAGAATGAGGTCATTTTACAATATGAATTGCAACCCTCTGCCTTTCAGAACAACTTTGGTAACAAACAATAGCACAAAAGACAAAGTTTTGAAGGTTTAATGTAACTTTTTACGTTCTCCTTTCTCAGTACGACTTTTGTACTACATTGTTTCTGCGCAAAAGTTTTGTACAAATTGCTGAAGATTTACTATTTGGTGTAAGGCATACATTTATTGTTGGTTAAAAATACTGGAAATCTTGTAGACCTAGGGTAACCTTATGCTTTTATGAATTTCATTTTGTCTTTTACAGTTTTGACATTTGTGGACCTGAAGGACCGAACCAGAAGTTCCAGTCAGGCAGATTGTGGTTCATACCCTACAATGACATTACCTACACTGAAACAACGATCCTTTCGCGTTTGCAAAGCCATGAAAACCAACTTCACCCGCCACACGCTGACACAGCTCCTTCCCATCACAGCCACATGCAGTATCAATGTTGGCACATATGACACACATAGCATCACTGTTGGCACTTACCATCTCAAGTAACACCAGAAAGTAATTTAAAGGTCTTCTGAGAATGAGAGAGAATGGATTTAATTGACTGTGATGTTTTCTATTTGACTAGTACGTAGGGAAAAAAAACCCCACCTGAGCACTGCTGAACTGAACCGGCTCTGCGGAGCTGCAGGAGACCGTGCAAAATGTCTGTGTAGTCCCGGTTTCTAGAAATTCCCCGTGATCAGGGAGGGATTTCAGAGAAGACAGAGGAACAAGTCACGCCAGATTCAAACCCTTACGGATGTCAGCAGAGTACTCAATACACACCAGTTGCTTAGCGGTCTGCGAAAGACCTGCTTCTCTGTGCAAGACAGCCACTTTCCTAGGCAGAATGGTTTTCTCGAACATGTTGTACTCTCAGTATCAAGAGGAAAAAACTATCTGTATTAGTCATAGGTAGCCAAATGCCATCTGTTAGCCAGCCTGAAAGTGAACAGTCACCACAAACTCTTTCACGATTACAGCTTGCCTTCTGGAGGGGGTATCACTGGGGGAAAGCCGTGCTACAGAAATCGTTGAGTTTTGCCATCCCCCACTAGTAAACTCTAGTTGTTATACGTATTACAGATGCCCTTATTGATGTTTTAATTGCATTGTTTAATTTTCTTTTGCATTTTATTGGCAAATCACAGTACATTTCAAAAAAAAGAACCCAAAATACTGTGATTTTCCAGCAAAAAATGAAAACTCAATGTCAAAGGGAAGCAATGCCTGAAATCTTCTTTCCTTGTGAAGCTGCTTTCATCAGCTTAGGTTTATGCAAGGTAGATCTAAAAGTTATAGGTCAACAGAATTTGGCCAGTACCCCAAAAAATATCCTGACTATGATGAATCACCATGTGGCAAAGAAATCAAGTTACTTTTTACTGTGTGGTATCTTCCAAATGCCCCCATACACCATTAGTAACCATGTGACCACATACTCGGCATCTTCTTAATTCTAATACTTCTTTCAACTATCGTCCTTTTGCAACCTAAGTGCTAGAACCTTGCCTTAAAGTGAGGTGAAGTTATTCATACACAATTTAAGAAGCCTCTGATACCTGTAAAAGTAGTTTTTTCATTTCTAAGCCACGCTATGCAACAGCATCAGAACAAAGCAGCCAAATTCCAACATTTTTGCAAACAGATAACTAAAAGCAAACAAATAAATCCATAAACGTTAACATTCTAATTACTTACATTCTAAACACTGTGATAACAACTAGATAGAAAGTGCAAGAGAGGTTTTTTCAGTCGGTATTATTAACTGTAAATATTGCTGCAGTAAGTCAACAAGTAAAGTTTTTTATTGTTAAATACGTAATTAAAAAAGAAAACATCACATTCACCTAGGAAGACCTGAACTGATTTGAAACAAAAAAAATCGTATTTTGGATCAGCACTCCAGAATCCAAGCGGACGGCCACCCCAGTACAACTCAAGAACTTGTTTTGTCTATTTTTTATCACTCCCACAGTAGAAAAACATTAATTTGAACTAAAAGCGTGCATGTTTCTTTGCATAACTGTAGCGCTAGAAAAAAGCACCTTAGGACTACTAGGTACAGGATGAAACAGAAAATTAATATATAAATTTTTTGGCAGTTTTTCAGCATTCTTTTGACTAAGATTCTGACCTACTTTCCAGTATTTTTCTGAAGCTGGTGTAATTCTGTCTAGTAATCTCTAAACTAGAACTGAAAGAAACTTATGGTTTAAAATGAACAATTCCTTTTGGATGAACTGATTCTACAATACCAAGTAAGTCCTCATGACAGTTATATATCTCATAATTAACTTGCACATCATTATAACTTAAGCCAGTTTCTGTATTGACAGCAGTAATACAGACTCATTACTGGGAAGATACTCCTTGTTCTGTCTCTTTCGGTCTTCATGGTATCTTTTACACCCTTGGTTAGAGGGTACCTCAGACCTTTAAAACCAACAAATCTCATTTAGGGATTTCTACTAAAGTGAGGGTTTTACTTGGTAAACACAGGGAAAGGTCCACATAGCTGCAAAAGAAAGTAAGAGAAGGAAATTTAAGTTCTGTAAAGTTTCACTCATGAGCTGATCTTTTTAAATGGCTTCTACCATTCCAAATGGTTTTACCACAGCAGAATCACAGAATCACAGAATGGTGGGAGTTGGAAGGGACCTCTGTGGGTCACCCAGTCCAACCCCCCTGCCGAAGCAGGGTCACCCAGAGCAGGCTGCACAGCACCGCGTCCAGGCGGGTCTTGAATATCTCCAGAGAAAGAGACTCCACAACCTCCCTGGGCAGCCTGGGCCAGTGCTCCGTCACCCTCAGAGGGAAGAAGTTCTTCCTCATGTTCAGAAGGAACTTCCTCTGCTTCAGTTTGTGCCCATTGCCCCTTGTCCTGTCACTGGGCACCACTGAAAAGAGTCTGGCCCCATCCTCCTGACACCCACCAAGCAGATATTTAGAAGCATTTATAAGGTCCCCTCTCAGCCTTCTCTTCTTCAGGCTGAACAAGCCCAGCTCCCTCAGCCTTTCCTCATAGGAGAGATGCTCCAGTCCCCTCGTCATCCTCGTAGCCCTCCGCTGGACTCTCTCCAGTAGCTCCTCATCTTTCTTGAACTAGGGAGCCCAGAACTGCACACAGCACTGCAGATGAGGCCTCACTAGGGCAGAGTAGAGGGGAAGGAGAACCTCCCTCGACCTGCTGGCCACACTCCTCTTAATGCACTCTAGTGCATTAATCACTTCATTTAATTAATCATTTATCATCCCAATCACATTCTTAAAATATCTATTTAGACATACTATCTTCTTGCATTACTCTACAATATGAGATAATTTCATTTATTACACATCAGTGATGAAATTCAGCCACATTTTAGGATGAGAGATAAAGAGATAAACTGCCTCATTTATCAAACAGTGCAATAATTAGTATTGAAAAAGAGCATATGGAAAGATGTTTCAGTGAGTATCTATCATTTTTCCAGAAATATGCCTATGTTGCAAACTGCTTAACCTGTATCTGCATCATTGCAGCCATTAACGTTTTCCAGACAAAGTGGAAGTCGAGTTCCCGGTTCTACAGCGTTGCTTTCTCCATATTAAGAAATCTACTTGCAAACATTATTTCTGTATCTGTTCCTTGCTGCCTGGGCAGAACTGCCTCTCCATCCCCTCTGCTGGGATATCTCTTTGCTAAGTCTCTCCCCGCTGTGAAATTCTGCAGTTGTCTCCCTTTGTGTCTGATTCTGCTCCTCTACTCTCCTTTTTGAGACCGCTTCTGGCTTTCCCCGGTGCCCAGCCACGAGGACACTGCGCGCCCAGCTCCCCCGCCACGGCCACCTCCCTGCTGCAGCAAGACCAGAGCTCTGCATGGGGAAGGGATGCTCCAGCACGACGGCTCCAATGGAAACGAGCGGGCTGAAGGAAAAAGAACCTGAGAATGCGATCCGTGCACAAAGACTCATGAAAATACATGAAGGATTTCCCCTGATATACATTCAGACACAGATTGTGTTTACCTCTCCAGGATGCGAACCTGATTATTCATCATCAGTATCTCATCAGTAACAGAAGTTTCAGTTTCCACCCGCATGCAATGAAAACGATGTTACGATCCCATCAGCATATTTTATTATTATTGTTTTACATCAAATCATCCTCCCTAGGTACATATAAACACTTTTTTTTTTTCCTTCCACTGAAATAGCTCACTGGGTGGCCTCTTTACAAAATAATGAGGAATAAAGGTGTTCACATGGATTTGTGTCAAAAGCTATTCATCTGTCCAAGGAACAGAACGAAACAGCATCTCTGTACACCTGTAATAAAATCTGCATGACTGCAAGTCCCTAATCAAGTAAAAGGGAGTCAGCATCACTGAACAGGAACCTCCGGAGAGGCAGTGGTAGAACATATTCACCTTCTGTTCAACCCTCACGGATACACAGAAACAGAATTTTACACAATATCAAACAGAAATTCAGACTGTCCAATATTAAACTTCAGAATATCTATGAGACTAAGAAGCACTTGCAAACGTATGACAAAAGTCAACACATTCATAGAGTTTAACGCAGTGAATGAGCCCTTGCCATACTAATGAGAACAGGAGCTTCATTAGAAAAACTGCAGCTACACAGAGTCGCTCAGGTCCCAGCCTAACCCACCCTTGTACACTGACCCGGGATCTCCAAGACCTAGACGAGCCTTGAATAATAGTAACAGAGTTGTTGTGACGATGCAAGTCTATAAACAAGGGAGGGTTTTAGGACAGAGGATTCCAAGGCTTAAAAATGCCTTTGAGAAGCTGATTCAGGAAGTGAAATTCATAAATCTTGGGAGTCCACTGATAACAGAAACTCCGACAGGTACTCCCGTCCCAAAGAGCACACCTGCCTCTTCTGATAGCCCTCAAAGCAGAGACTCCAACCACTCTCTGTCCTGAACTGTCTCACCAATTAACGTAATTGAGCTTCAATTTCAAGAATTAAATTAGCTTTGCTGTTGCATCTTCCTTCAGGGATGTTTCTCCTGCTCTGACAGTCTCCAGTGAAGCAGCAGCTTTAACCGCCGCCTGTAAACCCTTTCTGTGTCTTTCGCTACTCCGGGTTAGAAGCTTTTCTTCCTAATAGTTAGCAAAACTATGTTTTCTTGAAAATTATTCAATCTAACATATCGTCTATTTTCGTAAAAGCCCTTCATATGTCTGACCACTGTCCTGCGACCTTCCCAAGATATGACAACCTTGGAACGTGCGTTTGACACACTCAAGACCTTCTGCCAGCTACTGCCCACGCACCGTTCCTGCCCACGCACGAATTCACACGGGGACACACAGCCTAGAGACCGAACATGAAAGCAACCTTGTTTTACGAAGCACATCCTTGTGTTCGGACCGAGAACAACATGTCATTGTTGAAATTCCAGGTAATTTGAAGAGCTCAAATACGAACCAGTGTAACGATATGATCCGTTAGACCAGAGAAAGCCAAACTCATGAAATGCTCCATGCTGTCACTTAGAAGCTGCCTCCACAAAATATACAAAAGCATTCCTGAGAAAAGCTTTCTGTCTGGACAGGAACATCAACTGGATGATCTCCCATAAAATTTTTTTTCCCATAACATCTGTGATTTTTTTAATTACAGGTTTATATCCAAATAGAAATTCATTATTAGGCCAGCTGTCATTCCAATAAGAAAAGTAAATAAATAAAGGTGGATTTTTTAGACTGTAATGCCTGAACTGTAGACTTGAAAATGTTATCCATCTGTCAAGCAATAAAAACTTCTCCCATCGACAGCTCTCCAGATTTCCTGGGAATGACAGTTAGCGGCATTTGAGTAAAGCTGCAAAAAACCAACATGAGCAGTAGTTTGTTTTGATGGACAGAAAGGACTTTGCACTGCTCATTTATCTGAATCCTGAGTGCATCTCTGACAATATATAGCCCAACGCCATAAATAAAATCCATTAGATATTAAAATAGAATTAAGTCTTCAGTCCAATTTTTAACTTGCTAAACCCATTTCTTTCATTCTTTGTTTCCTTCCTTAATAAGTTTCTAGTCCATGAAAGTCCATTATGTCCTACTCTGTGATTACTCGTAGTTTCCTTAATAGCCTCTTCAGCTTTTTAAAACCCCAAATAAATTATACATATCACTTCTCAGTTCTCTGTTATTTTGCTGACACCCTGGAGGAAAGAACATTTTCCTTTTGGGAGCGCTGCAATTTGTCCCTATGGTATCATGCTCATTATAACCCTGTAGTTATTTTTCAGCTAATTTACTGAAGACCGAAGTAAGGCCCATTGATTTGTAACTCCTGAGTTCATCCCTAGTACGCATTTTAAAGATAGAGAAAAGACAATTTTCCCTACGGTTGTCCAGATTTTAACAGTAAGGTAGTTCAGGAAATTCATTCTTTAATTTCTGGAGAATCCTTGATGCAGCTGCCTCCATTTCAGGGAATATATATTAATAACACCGCCAGTTGTCTTTTGTAGCTTTAATCTCGTGTGTCCCTCGGTGTGCCAACAGCACTGAGCACGGGAGGTAAGACTATACTCCCGGGAAGAAATGTGATTATCAGAAAATGATGCAAAATAGATTCTCTGCCTCTTTAATCCATAGTTTAAATGTTAAACAATGCACATTGGGCGTTGAAACACGGTGTTTACCGCTTTATCCCGTGGGGAGTACAATTATATTTCATATATATGAAAGCAATTTCATTTGTTCATATCAAGAGACACACTTGTGTAACATTCAAAATAATAATAATGTGCACAACGATCCAGACAGGATTTAAATGTTTTTAACAATTCTGTATGAAATAGCACATCCTTTTAATATTTTAGCAGACTATCTGCATTCAGTATTAAAAAAGAAAATCGGGAGTGAGCTCAGGCAGAAGTGAGATGCGGTTTGATTAAACCCCATCTTACTCCAGTCTTCCTCTGGAGTAAATTTGTTCATTTCCGTGGGGTTAAGTCAATAAAATATGTGATAAATCGAGTGTATCTCTCTCCCATCCTCTAAGCACTGGATTTAAACTCCTTCTGACCTGCGAGTGCACGTTTACAGGGAGAACTGACCGTACGCGCTTGCTTCTGCACAGAAACCTTACACTTCTCGCTGCCTTTGTCGTTATTTTACACGAGTGTTACCCTTCCTCAGGTTTGGGTACATATGGGACAAGGAAACCGAATACCAGGGAGATCCTCCTCCCACTCCTTGTCCTCACGGCAGCCCGCTGAGGTGCTGAGCTTCGGATCTGCTGCAGCAAAGAGGCGAAACGGAAAACTCAGCTCACGGATGGCCATAGCGGAATATGTTTGCTATCTTTTTTTAACTCCTTCCTGTAGATTTCATTATTACAATATACATAAAGAATGGAAAAGTCCCTTGTTCATGTAAATGTCAAAACAGAAACCACTGCTGAGCTCTCCTGCTTTCCCCCTCTCCCCTTCCGCCCCCGAGCTCGCCCGCCAGCCTCGGGCACCGCTGCCAGGGGGCCACTGCTTCCCTTCGTCCCACCGCTGGAGTCAGACACAGCAAACCACAGAATGAAACCATCTCCGCAGAATTTTGACAATAAGAGTTCTACACTGACTAAGTGATCAGCTTTGACGTGCAATGCAAATCTGGAGTTAAAAATGTCGTTTTCCTGCAAAGTTAATTATGAATCATTAGAAGGACTGAAATCAAATCTCCTACCACTTTCCTTTTAGCTTTTCTGAGCACAAATGTAAAATATAAATCACTTTAGAGAGACTTGTTACAATAGCGGGCACTTGGTGACTTTTTTTAAACTAGTTTAGTGCTTCTCAACCATCTGATGTTGATGGTGCACCTGGAAGTACTACAAGCGAGCAGCTGTAAATTCCCTGAGTGGCTACAAATACCTTCTGCTGACAGGTATTAAAACTAACAGGTACATGGACAGATAAGGCATTTCATGACTGCGATGAAAATGTGATACTTACATTGAAAAAGCACTAATCAGTTACAACGAACCAAAGCAGAAGCAGAAAAATAAAGCATCTCTCCCCAGAAATTAGCCTTTGGTAAATCTAAACTCAGCTGCTTTCTAAGCTACAGCATCTCCCTGGGCCACAGGAGGAAATTATCAGCATCGCTGAAGCTACAGAAATTTTTTTTTTTTTCCCTCAGATCTTCTGAACTCAAGGAAGAGGTATCGCTCCCCTCTCTTTCTTTCAAGCGACTCAAGAAATAAAGGTGTTTCAACAGCACCAGGGCTCAGTCTGTCGGTGGATTTCTTAAAGAAAAGTGCAAGAAGGCAGAAACAGCAAAGTGTATTTCCCTTTATTTTCTTAGCACTGTACCTCAACTCAGATCTCTGGGGAATCGTTTTCAGCCCTCATCCGCACCCCCTAATGCTTGAACATTTAAGTTAAATATTGCTGTGGATGGAGAAGAGGGAATTGAGAGCAAGGACAAGGGGAAGAAAGAAGGGGGAAGAAAAGTCAAAGGCGTTTAAACTTCCAGCACCATACTAAGGGCAGAAAGGGTAAATGGATACACGTCTCTATATGCACAGCATGACATCAGTAACCTGTGACATTCTCAGCCACAAATATCAGAGAGGCTGAGACTTCAGGAATTTAAAGGATCAGAGGCAGGTAAATAATTCATGGGCATCTCCGCAAATACAGGAGAAAGAACATGGTAAGAGCGACATACCGGCCACCACCGACCCGTGGAGCCTGAGCCCACCAAGCTCACAGGAACAAACCCACCGCATCAAGGCGGTATTGATGGCAAAAGACACCACCCTTTGCCTGTATCCACAGCAAAAGACACCACTGCTCGCCTGTATTTACAACACCAAAAAGCAGAATTTGCACGGGGACATCTGCAAGCTACCACCTGCCCAGCCCACCGATGGAAGCTGGCAGGAGGGGCTGAGCCAGGCTGAAATGCGTTTTAACTCCGCTCTTCCAGACCCCCCTGTATTCAGCAGCCCCACGCCAGACCTTAGCAGCTGCTCTGCAACCTGCTCCCGCCTCAAGCCCCCCGACATCGAGCCTTTTGGGGTCGGGGAGACGTCACGGAGCCAACTGCTGCAGTGCATGGAGGTGCTGCTCCACAGAGAGCTTCCAAGGGTTCGTCGTGGGGTGAGGCAGCTCCCCGATGCGTGGGCAGCGCGTGGGGCAGCCCAGCTTTCCCGTGTCGTATGGCGGAGCACTCCACGGTGCTCCCGCAGCCATCCCTGCCCCGCTGGGAAAGGCTGGCATGGGGACCGGCACAGGCAGAAAGCCTCTTCGCCGCTTCTCCTTCCAGAGCCACCAATGCACGTCAAGACTTCAAACACGCGGTTCCAAAAATACAACCCGCACCCCTCCCAAGCGAAGCAATTAACATAACTCGTTGACTGACTTCCCTAACCATGTACCTAAAGCAATGTTACTCCATTAAGTACGCTTCAGTAAGTGCTTGTCTCACTCCCAGGATAAAATATCATCTTAATAACCTCAACAATAAACACAACATCTGCAAAACCCACATGATGTGGAAAGCAGCGCAGGATGGAGAGGACGCTGCACGCTCCCCAGCGCGTATAACCCCTGCCGAGAGCACAGAAAGGCCAGGGAAAGGCATGTCTGACGCTGCAGACATCCATGGGAAAGGCTGGGGAAAGGGATGTCTGACCCTGGAGACATCCATGGGAAAGGCCAGGGTAGGGGATGTCTGACCCTGGAGACATCCATGGGAAAGACCCCAGTGAAATGGCCCCCGGGAGCTGAGAGCCTGCTGTCCTTCCTCATGCCCAGTGACTGAAGGGATAACTGATTAGATGAGCTTGGAAGAAAGCTTTGGCTCCCGAGATGGAAGTAAAACTGGGGCTGACCTGGGTTTCCCCGTTCCCTCATCCCGCTTCCCTCGCCCGGCAGCTGCGGTTCCCTCCCGGACAGCCCAAACCCCTTGGCCCCCTGCACCGTCCCTTCTGGGAGGTACGGAGGATACAGGACTTTGATACGTGGGATTTTCTTTAATGCTTGGCTTTATTAATTTATAGTTGTCTCACCGGGCTCTGCTATGCCACAAGATATTACTCCTCTGTTTTATTTAAACCATTTTTTACCTCGTTGTGGGCTTGGTTCCCCATTTTGGTTCTGCTCTGGTGCAGTTCCTTTGCTTTTAGCAGGACTGTTGCAACACAATGCAAAACCAGGATCAAATCACGGTTTATTTACATTGAAAAAAAATTCGTCATCTTTTTAAGAATTTACTTTTGACCAGAAAAATGAAATTTATTTTTCCTAGTGCAGGCCTACAGATCGCACCAGTAGAACATCCCAGCACAAGTGAAATGTAGATGCAACTTCTGTGCAGTGCGACAGTAAGCAGGGAGTGAACACATGCTGACGACACACTTCAAAAGCTGATTTTCTTTACAGACCTAGATAAGCCATTCTGGATTTCCTTAATTTCTCAGTCAGCTTCGAGTACAACAGAAGGATAAGCAGGATAAATCCTTTTCTTTCCCACTGTCAGTTCACATTTAGTAATTTATAAGAAATGGTTTACCTTTATTTAAATGGAAATTACCTGCCTCAAAAACTAGCTTTGGTGTGAGCTAAACGCTGCTGTAGCTCCAGCAAAATTAAGGTAACTTTATATAGGTTGCTGCTTTTTTTTTTTTTTGCTTTGTATGGTCGTCAAGTGCACTTTTATTTAAAAAAAGAAAAGCCAAACCTCAGCTGCCATGCTAACCACCGGGAATACAAGAGTAGCCTGAAATAAGAAACAGTTTTTTACTGGAATTTCATTTTATCATGTTGTAACACCTACTTGTTCTCCAGAGTAAATTACCTTCAGAGATTGTATTAAAGAATTTCTGGGCACTGTATTGAAGAATAATAATGGCAATTTCATAGTGATTTCACAGTATTAAGCATGCACCACAGAAGAAAACTATCACAGCAAAATCCAATTTGTTACTTTTCCAACACTGAATTTTACTTCTCTTTGGTTTGCATTTAGTTATTACAGCAGCTTAATCAAAGTCTTAGTTTCTTCTTCCTCTTTACTTGTAGCACAGTCAGAATAAGATGCAACCAATAATTAAGTGAATTGGACTTGGCTTAGTACACAGGAAATCAAGGCTAATTCAAAACCATTATCCATTAGCTACTTTTATATTCATACAGTACTTCGGTTATTTTTAGAAAAGATAGTATTTAAATATGTGATTAGAAAATAAAAGCATTTTTCAGGTCTATCAGAATGACAAATTCCTTTACCTGCATGTAGAGAGGGCTGCACTAGGATTTTCAGGGAAGCTGTTGTTCGAATATGTGGAGACTGACCTGAAAGAGAGAAATGTAAATGGGAAAGCATCACAAAATTGCAGTATGAAAGAATGATGCAGAATCTTTTCAAAAGAAGCAGCAGCATCATAGATACAGTGAGAATGGAAAGAGAAACACCTAAAGCAATAGTGAAATTAGACAGATTTGGGCCTATTAGACCCTAGCAGAGTGAACAGTAGGACTGAAAAGAATATTTCAAATAGAAATTATGTAGAAAATGCTAAGGCAATGTTTGGCTGGCTGCAGTTCTAACCTGTCTTTGCAAAGAAGGAACCTGGTTCAGCAGCCAGATAACGATGCTCACAAGCGCTGTTCAATCAATTCAAACCCCATTCTGTGCACAGAGAAGTTAAAAATTGAGGTGTAGCTTTGAAATATGTAAGACACTCATCAGCAGGGATGAGAGTCGGAAAAACGAGTCACTGAGTCAGGTGTCCTGTCAGGAAAGGATGCCGAAGGCTGGCTGAGCCGATACCGCTTTCCCAATGGAAGGAACCCAATATTCAGAAGGTAAACGTGGGACCTGGAAAGCTCTCCTGAAGATGGACAATGGCACATGTCCTGTCAACTCAGCAGGTCTAAATGCTTTGACAATGTCTTCTCCAGAAGGAAAGCAAAAGAGTAGTGGTGGCGGAGTTTTCATTTCTTCCCCTTTTCATCCTTTATTTCCTACTGTAGGTCAGTGGCTGGACCAGGCACTAAGGAAAGAGAGGGCTCAGATTCCAAGGCTTCCCGACCACAGGAGGATTAAATGTTTGTCCCCCCACCCAATACCCCAAAGCATCCCAGCCACTGAATCCCATCCGCAGGTCCCTAAGCACAGGGTGTTTCTGACCTAAAGAGTTTGATGGTGCTTCCTGAGATGCCAGAAGAAGCCGTGCACAGTCACTTCCGTTCTCCGCAGTGACAGTGATTGGAGAAAAAGCTGCTGAAACCGCCGGGAGATTGGTCCTGTTGGCCGTGCTCAGTCAACGACTTCCAATGACACGAGGCAATGGAAGAACATCTCGCTTCTGGGTCAGGTCTATGCAGGTTTAGGTGACGACCTGTGTACACCAAAGTAGTCTTGGCATTCACAAAAGCATCATTCCAGGTCCCTTCAGAACTTGAAAATCACAGCGATGGTACACGGTTTTGGTATATAAATGGCAACCGATGCATTTTGGGGCTAGCAATTTTTGACTTGAACACTTCAACTCCCCCTTAGCTCTGCTTTAGGTATCAGGTCTTCATATTGACCAGAGATGTACTGGATTGTGTTTCACAGAATACTGACTCAACCATTAAGGAATGGCATTCTGTGGATAAAAACCAGAAATATTTAATTAAGAATCTCCATCAAAAGTGTTGCACATACTCTCTGTTTTGCTGTAACAGTTGGTGGATGAGAAGGCTACTCCTACATTTAGAGCTGCTAACTTTGATGTATATTTGCCCAGTATGTATGAAACCAGCCTGATCGTTATGGAGTTCTGCTATTTCAGTCCAATTCATCCCCATTTTCTCTTTGATTTCTCCTCTTTCTTCAGTATATTAGTTTTTAGCTGAATGAGCCTGAGTTCTCATTTGGAGTTTCAGTGCTACACCTTTGATTCATGTGATAAAACAGCAAGTGCAGCAGACAACATCAAGAACTGTCTGTGGAAATGCTGATTTACTATTGCATGGCTTTGTTCTGAAAAAGATACTGAAATAATGAATCTACGGCACACAAAGAAATGCTGCACTAGGTTTTTAAAATATTAGAGCTTGATTGGCAATATAGTTAATGAACTTTCGTTTGCAATTACATGGGCACATAGGATGTCTTCTAAATAGAGTTCATATGCCAGCCACTGCTGACCAAAGTCTAAAAAATTATACGATATTGTGGCTGTACTTCACCCCCTCTCCTTCCCTCCATAAATAATTTGCAAGGAACTGAGGACTGCTAACTAAATTCCTGTATAACCATCTGTAATTAAAACTGTGAACTAAATTTGGGGCATTTTGTGAAGTTATAAATATAATAAACTAATCAGTGTACATCTTCTATGTTATAGTTATCTATTTTAACATAAACCGTAGAATTACACCATCCACCCTCAGTGCATAAGAGTTACAAGGCTATACTTAAACCTCTACACACCAAAACTTCAACAGTAAGACAACAGCGAACTGTGCCACTGCGCAAAGTCACATCTCATGGTCACTACTATATTACCACTTTATTCTAAGGGTAAAAGTAGTTCATAGGGCATAAGATACACAACAACCACATGAAAGATTAAGTGGATGGAATAGATTTCATTAACAAATTCCAATGCAGTTTAAAATTACATAACTAGGTAAGTTCCTAAACACAGCGTTGTAACTGATACTGCAAGGTCAAGGACAGAAACACAGGACTAGGAGCCCACAATTTTGGTTTTGTTGCTTATTGTCGTTTTGATGCTGATGTTCTTCCGATTTTTATGACACTGACTATTCTTTTATTTCATGTGGAAAAACATAGGTAGGAATTAATCCTCATAATTCTCCTGAAAAATGAATACTCAGTTAAAGAAAGCGGCAATTAAGGCGGCAATTATTACAGCTCGCTTGGTCAGCGGAGTTCACCATGTAGGAGGACACCAAGACACAGCAAAAGCAAATGCCGCGCGAAGGGAGGGCCTGCGTGCAGCTGTCCTACGCAGCAACAGTAACATGGGAGAGCAAAATACAACACTGGCTTTCCTCCAAAGTGGTCAACAGAACAATTCTGGGAGTTTTATTCCAGAAATACCCAATATCATCTTTGCCTGGGAATTTGAAGCAAGCATTTTTACATTTCCAGAGTGAAAGTAACTGCTGAAATCTCAGAGCTTGCAGTAGGACATAAAATCCACATCTCACTCTGATGGTTTGAGAGTTGTTTGCAGAGAAAGGTTAATTGTTCCTGGGTAAAAGAACCCATACTGGTACTGACAGCGATACCAGTATATGCACATCTAATAATTCTTGCAATTAGAGTCTATCAAAAATGAGATGGATTACTAAGTGAGACGAGTCTTTTTTTAAGTCTTCTTACATTGCTACAAAAAAATCCTACACAAACATTTACTAACCCTAGTTTGCACATAGGGGATCATGTATTTACTCAGCATAATGGCTGGTCACTGCAGCACAAGACAATTTCTTTTTTTCAGTTCATGCTGTACAGTAACGTGTTTTCAGTTTAATAAAACAGCGTGTGTCCCTGAGCTATGATTAGCATGCGAATTTTCCAAGGTAAACTTTCCTCTTTGAAGAGAATCACTTAATAGCTCTCTCCATTTGACTACGCATTACCTTCTCTTTTTATGCCACTGCTGTCTCCTCCAATGCATGACATAAGCAGTGGAAAAACACAAGCAAAAAGTATCCTCATAAAAAAAAGATTGCCAAGGGATATCAAACGCACTTTGAAAGCCGTTATCTACTAAATGTGAATATTCACTCAAGTGATTTTGGGACTCCAGAATTTACGTAGCCAAAATCTGGCTCTACACATGCATTAAAACCCAAGTTATAACCACTTGGAAGGGCTATAAAGCTCGCTTTTTTGAAGTTTCAAAGTCATCAATATTGAGTCAGTGCAGCACTGCAGAGACGGGGAGAGGAGCCCAGCAAGAGGCATGAGCAGCAATGGGGCGAGGCAACCCAGACCTGTCTGGGTAGACGTGGGGAGCTCAGTCTTCAATGTCAAACGCACTCATGTTTGAGGCATATTCTTTGTCTGCCAGTTTATTTGACTGTCTGTATTTTGGGGGGCTTGAACACCAACGAAGCAGAGCTCACAAGGAGCTGAGGCTGAGGAGAGGCTGAGGGAGCTGGGCTTGTTTAGCCTGAAGAAGAGAAGGCTGAGAGGGGACCTTAGAAATGCCTACAAATATCTCAAGGGTGGGTGTCAGGAGGACGGGGCCAGACTCTTTTCAGTGGTGCCCAGCGACAGGACAAGGGGCACTGGGCACAAACTGAAGCAGAGGAAGTTCCAGCTGAACATGAGGAAGAACTTCTTCCCTCTGAGGGTGACGGAGCCCTGGCACAGGCTGCCCAGGGAGGCTGTGGAGTCTCCTTCTCTGGAGATATTCCAGCCCCGCCTGGACGCGGTCCTGTGCAGCCTGCTCTGGGTGACCCTGCTTCGGCAGGGGGTTGGACTGGGTGACCCAGAGGTCCCTTCCAACCCCTACCATTCTGTGATTCTGTGACCTGTGATTTTCAGGCTATTCTGGTAGCAGGCTGGGACTGTTACCACCTCTAAGAATTGCAGCATTATCACTGCTGAGTCTTTGATCAACTTGTTGCCCAAACTTTGAGTGATTTGTCATTTCTTTCTAGCATGGAGATGGAGTGAATCTTAGCGAGAGTTAGCAGCTTGTCAAAACTGTGACTAATGAACAAAGGAGTCTGAAAAATGACTGCAAGATGCTCTTTTCCTTGGCAACTTTGCTCCACGTCAGGTGATGGCAGTGGCTGTGAGCTATGGCTGTATCAAGTTTTCTTCACCTCCTCTCTTTGCCATGTAAAAAGGAACAAGGACAGACCTGGAGCAAGACAACTGAGTGGGATACTCGGGTCTGGGAAGCAAAATCATGTTGAGGGACCAGCAGTACTCTGCGAGTGTCTGGAAGTACTCAAGGATGAGCACCAGAGGAAAAATGAACGCAAGGCAACTCCACCAGCATTACATCTTCAGTCGGTTCCAGGTCACCTGGTGAGCATCCTGCCCACCCACCCACCCATGAGGATGTGTTTCATTGGAAAGAAAGGAGAAGTTTCCAGGGAGGGCCAAGAGGCGCAGCAGTGAGATGCTCGTGTACGTGCCCAGGTACCCCAGGCAGGCAGGATCGCATCGCGGTGCCCGCCAGATGCCACACTGCAAATGGCAACAGCCCGCAGCGGGGACACAATGGCAGCGGGACAGTGTGCCGTTTTTCCAGAACTAGAGAAAAGATTTCTTGGCATAAATGGCTGTAGGTGACTTTAGAGCAACTCTGCAACTGTTTAAGACGAATAGTTAAATGACTTCTGTGGCAACATCTCAACTCATAAACAAAGCAAGGCAGAAGGCTAAATACTGGAACATGAAGTAGTAGCTAGATGAGTGATGCAAGTGGATGGTTTTGTTTTTGAGGCTATCAGTCCCTGTTTGCCAAACAGATATGGTATAATAAGGATTGATTTAGACTGAAAAACCTCCTAGGAGACAGGCTGCTTAGAGATGTACAAAATCAATACAAAGTTTGGTATGCAGAATGCTTTGAACAAGGAACAAATGAACAAGCTCATTACACATAAAATCACAGCGAGGGAAATAAAACTAAGCAAAGGCTATAGCGCACTTCAGTTGCACGTATTCCAGTGCTAGGAGCTTAGGTAGTATGACCCATTTTGTTTCCCCTCAGTGAGTATTTTTGACCTAGTCCATTTTAGTAAATGCTGGTGGAAAGTCTCCACAGGAATAGTGAAGGTCATTGATTCAAATTTATAATTTAGGAAAGATCAGTGAGCCAAACTTTTAACTCACATTTCTTAAGAAACTGCCCCTCAGTACTTATGGAGCAATGTGCTAACATACAAGAAGAGTAATTGGTAGCTGCTGTTCTTTAAAACATCAAATCACATAAAAAGAACAGGAAAACCATAATCACCTGTTTATAAGCTAATAAAAAACTTTTGTTCTTAAACAGCACCAGAAAACCAGACTTGATTAAGTGACATTTGCTTACAGAGTCAAAACATTGTAGTAATACAAAAGAGAGAGACAAAAAATTGTAGCCTGGAGAGAGGAGGTCACTCTTCTCAGCCTGTTGATATGCAAAGAGTTGAGTCAAGGGCTGAAGAAGTAGGGTCCAGGCCTGGAAGTCTGGATGAGCAGCTTTCTGCAATATCAAATATCAGATCTGGATTATAAACCACAAAGCATAAGATGTGGTTCAGGATTCTGCTTGTAGCTGACCATTTAAAATGCTTCTGCCCATTATGAATGAAGCCTCAACTTGTGATTGACGTTTTTAGACTGAAGTTGCAAGTGGCTCCAACAGTGAAGAAAATAGGCCACATTAGCAAAATACAACCAAACCTGGATAAAATGATGTGGAAGGAAGCTTGGGAAGCAAAAGCAGTTACATTACATACATCACCGTGAGAAGAAACTGGTAACCAACGTAACGAATTTGAAGCAGAAGCTGGAAATTGTGGAAAGCAGATAGGGAAGCGTCATAGGGTTAAAGCCTCTGACCATCTGCTTTAAAAAAACATTACAGTTAAAACCACAAAATCCCTCCCAAAGTTCAGAAAACTTTGTGTGGTAGAGATGCAGGGAATTCCAACAACGGGATTTCTCTGTTACTAGACAAAAAAGGTAGAAAAATTAACAACAATAAATTCACTGTATAGTAGCTCACCTGTTATTTTGCTAAAAGCCAAATGATTTACTCTGTTCATGAGACGATGAGTCATTTTCTTTTCAAAAATGAACTGAAGGTGCCAAGCAGCAGCTATTAAATATAGTCATCATAAAATGAGGAAGGCCTAAATACTCTCCTTCTGTAGGTTTCAAACAAATCTTATTTATTATAATTGATTTTTAATGCCTATTCAACATATATGTTTTGTCAACATATAAAGGAGATAAACAGAATGACAAAGTAATTATACAATTATCAGTCTGACAACGATTCCAGGCCAAGCAAGGGAATGACTGATGCGGAGCTCATTAAGCATAGAACTAAAAAAGTGTAATTAATGCCAATCAAAGTCAAGTTTATAAAGACTAGACCATTACCCAACTAACGAGGCACCTCTTTGTAAGATTATAGGTGAAAATATAAGATACTTTCATTTTGGGTCCTGGATGCTTCATTTAGAAAAGAAAAGTTAGAAATGAACATGGTAAACAACAGAATGAGCTTGATCACCTCCCAAGACTAGTAACTGTGAACAATTAGTGAGGGCGTGATTGCCCAGGGTGCACGTCCAAGAGGCTCTTCATGGGTCATCACCACGCACAGGGAGGTTGCTCTCTATTCCCCATCTCCCCTTCCCTTCCTAAGATCCCTATGGTTTATTTCCTACACCTGCCCCAGTTGGAGTGATGCATCTGCATGTTTATCAATCATGTTCACCAGATAAAGTCTTCCAATTTGTTCATTTTTAAATTGTTCATTCTTCAATATATAACAGCGCAGTTCATCCTCTTAGGTTTTAAACATTGTCTGCTATTTATTTGTCCAATGTCATTCAAGAACTTTTCTGTGCTATTGCCACCCTCCTGTTTTTACAATATATCCCATTTTTTCAACCAATTCCATTAGCATCCTCCCATTTTTCTCCAGAGGACTAGAGAAAACATCAAATAAGATCAGTTCTTAGATTGATTCTTCAGAAACTCCATATTTGAGTCTCAGAGTTCCTCACAGTGCAAATCAAAACAAACTTAAAAGCCTACCAGAAACTACATGGTGAACAAGATTGAAAATGTATTATTCAGGCCAGCAGAAAGAGATAAGATTCAGTTTTTGGACACTGGAATAGAAAAGCATACTTAAAACTAGAGATATTTCTAAAACTGTGACTAGAATTACTCATGACGCTTTAGTGATCATTTAAAGCTGAAAATATCCTAATTCAGACAATATTTTCTACTTGCCATGAGTTTATTTAAACCAGGAAATTAAGCCATGGCTGCTGGATTACATGGTAACAATATTTTTTTCATGTTTTATGATCTGTTTAGAATCCCAAGTCGACTGAAAACAGAGGAAGAATTCCCAGTGGATTGAGAACATACCTACTCCCCCCACGTATACAGACTTTAAACATGGGGCTCCACACACAAGCTCCTTCGCATTCCCACCTTTATTTGCCTCTATCTCTTCTACAGAGATATCTACAGCTCAGAGCAGATTTTTAATTTTATATTTGCCCTCTAATACTCCTTTTGATGCTGCATTAAGTGATCTAATGATGTTCATCATATCTTGCTCCGCACTTACGGTCTTTTGGACTGTCCTAAGCAGATGCACCACCAAACCATTTCTTTTGCCATAAGAGTTCATTCGACAAATCTGGGTATAAGCCTGGCAAACCATTTATAGGACAATTTTCAGAAAGGTTATGACTTCTTTGCAGCTAGAGCTGTATGTGAGCACCACCTTTGATAATTAGACCTTAGGATTTCTGCAGAACACCTAACTGCGCGCTAAAATCAGGAACATCCATAAATCACAACCCAAAGTAGTATGAAATTGTATGTAATGCCTCGCATCCATCACCATTTTACTGTGCTCACTGTTTCACGATACAGAGTAACATTTTCTGAGAAGTAATGGTTTGTTCTTGACAAGAAATTTCACCAGCATACTTAGCTATTTGATGCTATTGAGGTACTGAAGTCAGCATGTTTTTTCCAAAGCAGGGGCTATGCTGTGGCACAAACTACAAAGCAGAGACATGCTACAGAAAAATGGTTCAAATACTGAAAAGTTTGGATAAAGTAAGCTCTAAACTGGCAGCTCTATATCACATTTGCTTTTAAGATGACAAAAACATACCCTAGACAGAGCCAGGTATTCGAGAGAACTTGCAGGCAGCAATGAGCCAATTGCCAGAATCAAATGAGAGATACGTATTTCACAAAGAAGTTCCTGTGATACTTTACTTTTTTTTTTTCGCTGAACTTTAAAATAGGATAAAAGAGGTCATGGATACAGGTAGGTGATCCAGCGCAGTGGGGACTGCAGCAGAAGACAGAATCCTTCTCACTTTTTCTTTATTGTGAAATAAAAATGGAGCTCTGAATCATCACAGCACAGCCAAATCATCTGAGGCATATTAAAACAGCCGCCTGACTGACTGCTGTAATATCACCTGTCATTCAACCAAAAGAAATGCAGTACGTGCTTGCAAGTTGACAGAAATTTGCCCAAAGCCAAATGGAAACCCTTGGCTTCATCAAAACAACATGACTTTAGAAGTTCCTCCATTAATACATCTGAAGTCCCTTTAGCGCAGATGCAGTGACCTCTGCGAGAGCCAGGCGGGTACTGGCACGACAGACAGGATCCGGCCAGATGGACAGAGGTTACGGCAAAAACGACCGCGAATGCATCAGGGATGGAGCTGCAAACCAGACACAGCATCTGCAAGGGTCCTGGGTCACCCGAGAAACACTTCACTCGGAGCTGCTGCCAAGCTTAAAAAGTTCAGGTTGGCAAGAAAATGGAAAAGCAGAGGTTTACTGACAACACTTGCTTCCCAGCCCATAAAGGCGACACGGATAAAGCACAGCAGCCGTCACATCACAACCAATCCCGAGGCCCACTCTGAATTATAAGAAATATATACAAATTATAAGAAAAGTCATCCTATTCCCATGTAAGTACAGTCACTTTTTTCCTATGGCCAATGTCTTCATCTCTGCAAAGACTTCTATCTGTGAAAACAAATACAGCTTCCACCAGAGGAGAATATTCCGGGGGAAGTTTAGAGCACATCAGTACCCTCCTCCCTCATTTTACAAATTCCACCACGCAGGCTAAAAAAATCCACTAAGGTAACCTCTGTTCTTTAATTTGGGGGGTTTTCTGTGAAGATGCCGATTCACACCTCTCAAAGAAACGACACTTAAATATCAAGTTAAAGTGATCCCGCTATCAACACCACCTCTACACGTACCGATTTCTGGGGTTCTGTGATGGCAGAAGATTGAATTCCCATGGCAGCATTAAGAAACAAATTCTCTTCAGCTCACTTAAGTAGGTACTTTTTGTCAGACCCAGCAGGTGATGCCAGCAGCTGTGAGGCCCAATGCATGCTGAAGTCAAATGAGATTTTAACTGCATGTAGATTTAGCATGAGATGCTGAAATCATTTTTAGGGTTGCAAGGAATGCTTAGCCAAGAAGTCTGCAGCTGGCTCCATGCTTATAACTTAGTCAAATATACAAGATAAAAATACAATGTAACATGTACTCTTTTTGTGTTCAGAAATACTTCTGGCATGGATCTGCGGCTGTAGATGCTACTTGTGGCTCTTCCATTGATTTCACAACTGTTCAGAGAACTCAGCTATAAATATTTTTGTGCAAAGATCTTTTTGGAGGAAGAACATTTCTTTGAGTCTAACGAAAGTTACTAAACAATTTTAGTGTCTTACTTTCCTATTTTTTGCTATTTGTCTTCGTAGGTTTATCCTGTAAGTCCTAACCTCTTTCCACAATGCATGCCAGAGCCTTTGTATTAAGACTGTATATAAATACAAGACTCTAACAGGGAAGATACAATTATAGACCATAAGCTGTAAAAACTGCAATAACATCCTACAGCAATAGTCATTAGAACGCTTAGGAATTGAGCAAAGCTTTTGGACTTTTTTTTGAGAAGAAAATTCTTGAACAACCCTGGTTTTGTTCAAAAGAGAAAAGCTAAACAAAAGAACAGCGAAGGAACCCACAGATCCCTACTTTAAGTCTTTGCTCACATTAAATAAAGTATTAAATGCGTAAGAAAAACACCCTTTGCCAGCAGTTTCAAAAATGAGGTCACTAATACTTAAAAAAAAGAATTGTGCCACAGGGTTACACCCAACATGCCCTAAACCTAAAATCTGCTAGAGTTTGCCATCTGTTTCCTACTGCATCACGCACCACGTTGAACTTCCACAGTCTTGGGGCTTTCTCTTGGCAGATGATGCATAGAAGTGTGAAGAAAAATACCCCAGGCCCTTCTGAATCAGATTGTCAAGAATTACTTTGATTTATGCCCTTACCCAAGGAGAAGTCATATTTATGTGTTGCGATATTTGCTATGAACTATTTATTAATATTTTGCTGACTAAGAAAGCTTTTGACAGAGCTATGATCTACACCCCAGCTGAAGACAACATTTCAAAACGGCTATGAAAACTGAAGACTATAAATTATTTGCATCAAAAGGAACTTTACACCCTCCTAACCTCCAAAGAAGCTTCTGATGGCAGAGCTGTCCGTGAGCCCTTCTCTGGAGATGGCCGAAGGCATTGCTGGGACCAGGGAACACTCTTCCCCGAGCCACAGACGGTATGGGGAGGGCACCAGGTTGTGTTTGCGGTGGTGCCGCCCCACCTCCGGCTGCCTGAGCATCCCTTCGCTCCCAAGCATCAGGCAGCAGGGCCGAGAGCTCGGGCTCTCGCATGGGTGAGGCTCCCTGCACCGTCTCCATGGGCTGATCTTAGGGCTCTCAGGACGCTATCGCTCGCACCAGCTCTCTAGGAAATAATAAGTACAGTTGCTTTTCTATTTTATTTTCTCCCCAGAATAATCAAACTGAAGTATCCATGACTCCCTTGTAACGTTTAAATTTTTTTTTTTAGTTAAACTTGGTGTTTTCTTTTGGAAAGAGATACTTCCTTTGCACCCTGCTGCCTGTAAATTTCCTCCTTTTCTGAACTTGTGTGCTGGTGGTCCCACCAGCACAGGACTCCCCAGTTCCAAGGGCAGCCCCCCTGCTTTGTGGGGATCTCATCCAGGCCAAGCAGGGACCTCCAGCCCAGCCTCCACCATCCCTTCTAGCAGCTCAGAGGCGTCCCCATGCCCTTCCTCCATCAAACGGGGCAGCACCTTTCATCATGACCAGTCTCGGAGCCCAACAACACTAAATCACTTTCCTCATCCTCTTGAAAGAATCCCTTCATAATTTACTTTTCCATTGTGATTCCCTGACATTTTCAGCCAAAACCAGGCCCTTTGCACTATCCACAGAAAATGGACTCTTGTTTATGCAGTGTCTGTTGGTTTTCTTCTCTCTCTTGTTCTTCACCCGCTTGTTTTTTCTCACAACGCCGCTGTAGCTGTTGGAGTCTGGGCTAGTGCTGGGCAGAACTGCAGTTTCTGAAAGCTGCAGTTATCTGGGAGCACGGCTAATTTTTCCCCCTTCCTAATCCTTCATTCCTTGTAAGTATTTGCCTTTGCAATAGAAAGAATTCTCTGCGTGAAGGGCACGGTTGCTGATATGTTTCTAGCTTTGTAATTACACTGGAAACACGGACAAACTTTGTTTTTCAGGGTGACTGCATTGCCCTGAGCACTCAGTGCCTCTGACGGAGGCCAGTTTCTCTCTGCAGAGACCTCGCAGAGCCTGCGAAGAAAGAATTCATCATACGGTGCCCGTAATCAGCCCGAGCACACGGCTGAGAGACGCCGTCTTTACGTGTCAGCTCTGCTTGTGTCAGTCAAGACCGATTAAGCTCACCTGTCACTCCGCATGTGATCGCATTCTGCTCGCGTAATTCCCGTGCAGCCGGTCTCATCACCGGCGCAAGCTTTCAGCGGCAGATAATGACATTCCGAGACATTTAATTTCAACCCTTATAAAACTGCTTAACCGAACGTATCGCGCTCAGCTCTCAAGACATCTAAATGAGCATTCATTTGAAACTCGGAAGAATCAAAGCCGGCGGAGCCCGGGCAATTCCCACCTGGCGAAGGGATGCATGCTGGGTAGGAAGGGCGGAGAGCAGAATCCGGCCCGTAAAGCATTGTTTATGTATTTACACTTTTTTTTACAGCTTCGTCATTTTTCAGTCTCAATGGGGACTATTGACGAGGCACAGGAGGCTGTTACAGTCATTCATGGGTCAAGCCATGTCTTCATTTACACTCTAATAGCTTAAACGCCAAGGTTCTTCTGCACACTTGGGTTTTTTCAAACCCGCCACCGCCTCAGCAACAATCAACCAGAACAAACTGGACAACTTCTAGACAGCAGGACATACGGATATACGCACACGTCGCTCGCATCGTAAGACCTGCACACAACACGATGTCACAGAATCACAGCATGGTCAGGGTTGGAAGGGACCTCTGGGGATCCCCCAGTCCAACCCTCCTGCCGAAGCAGGGTTACCTGCAGCAGGCTGCACAGGAACGCGTCCAGGCGGGTCTAGAATATCTCCAGAGAAGTAGACTCCACAGCTTCCCTGGGCAGCCTGGGTCAGGGCTCTGTCACCCTCAGAGGGAAGAAGTTCTTCCTCGTGTTCAGCTGGAACTTCCCATGCTTCAGTTTGTGCCCACTGCCCCTTGTCCTGTCACTGGGCACCACTGAAAAGAGTCTGGCCCCGTCCTCCTGACTCCCACCCTGCAGATATTTGTAGGCATTTATGAGGTCCCCTCTCAGCCTTCTGCTCTCCAGGCTGAACAAGCCCAGCTCCCTCAGCCTCTCCTCACAGGAGAGATGCTCCAGTCCCCTCCTCATCCTTGTAGCCCTCTGCTGGACTCTCTCCAGTAGCTCTTCATCTTTCTTGAACTGGGGAGCCCAGAACTGGACACAGTACTCCAGATGGGGCCTCACCAGGGCAGAGCAGAGGGGGAGGAGAACGTCCCTCGACCTGCTGGCCACACTCCTCTTGATGCACCCCAGGATCCCACTGGCCTTCTTGGCAGCCAGGGCACACTGCTGGCTCATGGTCAACCTGTCATCCACCAGCACACCCAGGTCCCTCTCCGCAGAGCCGCGTTAACCTGAAGGTCGGGAGCACAACAAAATGATTTATTTAATTGCAAATGTTCTAGAAGTATTTGATGTGCAAAATCCATATACACCCAGCCATACAGTCACAGATCTCCTCTCACTTTAAAGAGGCACTCATTATTATTCAGAAATAGATTCTTTCCCCCTTTATTTTTGGCCTTAAAATTGATCAAGGGAGGACACAAAAAATCTGGCTTTTATTTTGAAGTAAAATGGCCTTAGAAACTAGTATACAAAAGCTGTAAAAATCCTTAATTAAAACCCCAGAGACCCCAGAGATCTCTAAAAAGCACTTATCTTCTCAGAAGGTGTACCTTTGTTCCCAGTATATCTGTGCTCATAAACCGAAAATAGGTGAACACACTTGCAGCTGTATAAATTATTGTCTAATATCCCATGTCACACGTACACAGATACATCTCGTTACCATAGTATTTTTTTTCCAAAGGTAGGAAATGTTCCCTGGTTTTCAAAAGAGAAATATTAAATGTTATCTTATTTACAAGCATAAATATTTCCTAGGTGCAAGATGCTCAGTCGTGGCAAAATATATCAATATTTTTTCACCCGTTTACTACACTTTCTTCAAAACCAAATTAGTTGCATATTCAAAAGATAAAGTTACAGGTAAGAAAAGCAAAGGAAAAAAGACAACTGCTTTAAACAAAGGAAAAAAATCACAGCCTCTTGTTTTCTGTGGAGATGCTAATCTCCCTCTACATCACAAGGACTTTTGAACTGCATTTCTATGGATGCTGGTGGGAAGTCAGTTTACTTCTCCTGTGTATTAAAGTGAATAATTTATCTGCCAGAAAAAAAAAAATAATACTATTGTATATGCAAATATCTTTTCCAAATAAAAACATGCTATTAAAATTCACACTTGTGAATATGGTAAATGTTGTGTAGCACGCAGTCGACAGCATTTGTATAACCAAAATGTAGAATAACACATTACAAATGATCATTACATTAATTCCATCCTGCCTTTGCTAGGATGGTAGCAAACTGGAACTAGGTATTTTTGTGAAATATGTGTATTTTACCATTATTTCATCTCCTGGCACTTCAGGCTATGCCAATTTCACCATCTGTTTGTTTCTTCATAATTTTAGACACAAGATTTAATGAATTTATTTATGCAAAGTCCTGCTCATTTCTCTTCCACTAGATTCCTTCAAAGGCCGCAGATGTTAACTTAAATAGAAAGTGAAAATGTGACTTCAGACGTTTGTGTATCACTTTTTAATTTTTTTTTTTTTTGGCTTGTCAAAGCAGAAACGCTGCTTGGCAACTCATCTCCATCCTTGGAGATTTTCAAGATTCAGCTAGACCAGGGCACAGCTGAGCTGATCCAGTGCTGGTTCAGGCAGCGCGCAGGCAGCAGGACAGGGCAGATGACACAGAGGCCCCTTTCAATCAGCATTTCCATAATCTATCTTCAATTAGATAATTGCAATGTGACTACCACTAAAAACTAAAATCCTTGAATTTCTAGACTTTGTAGTGTAAAGGCTGGAATGGCATTTTTTAGCCGCACCATTAAAATCAAGATCCAGTCCTTACTGACCACAGTCCTGGGAATGCTGCGAGGGTTTTGGAAGGTAGACTTCATCCACAGCACTTCACCTCGGAGCCCACGTCCACCAAGCAGCGCTTGGTGCATCGCAGAAACCCAACCATTTCGCAGCGCCTCCGGCATGGGGTGCCCCACTCCAAAACTGGGATGCCGTGCTGCACACAAACTGGTCTGCAGACGGGAGCGGGCGTTTTGGATTACAGGAAATTGTTTGGTTTTGACTAGAAAATTATTATCAAAAAACCTGTCACAACCCAGAGCTAAGGCTGCTTAATGGTTTGCCTAATTTACTTTCCTGACTGCAGGCTGGCTACATTTATACTTCTGGACTTCGAAAAAAGGTCAAGTCAAGATACGTGTTGACTCTGTAATATTCTTTCAGTATTCCCCTTGATAACATCTACTGGAACTGTTTGTTCAGAGAGAAGTCATAATAAATACACAGGAGCAGTTCTGAGGTGAATATGCAATTGCTGACACCCGTGAGTCAGAATTTTAAAGACCGGTGCAGGTGCGTGCCGGTGCCCTCACAGCATCTGCTGTCGCTGTATCCAAGTCCTATCCAGAGGACTTTATCAAGGATATCTGATCGCAGTGTCTTGAACGAATCAAAGATGATGACATTCAGGTGTCAAGGCTGGTTTGTGTCACCTAATTCGATCTAACTAAACAGCAATCCTGCCCGCTAATTACAACAGATACAAGCAACAGCCGAAGTCCCCAACTAATCAGTCAAAATGAATTCCAAAGTCCACAGAGTTAGAAAAGTAATACCAAAACCAACAGGTAAACTTGACTAAATACAGAAAATTCACCCTGTTCTTCATGTGTAATCACGTAGGTATGAAATTTTCATATTTATACACAATATTTAACTTTTTTAACTATAAAGTATAGACAGGGCCAAAATCCTCATTCTGTGAATTAGCTCTTCACGTAACACTGAAAATAAAACTTTAAACACTAAATAATATGGAAGTTCATTTTTAACTCCTATCTCCAGTTGGATGAAAGTACTCTCACTAATATCCTTTTGGCAAAGCCTTGCTTTTGCCACCACAGGAGATTGTAACATTTACATCACTCAAGACAGGAGACAGCTACCAGGATTATTAAGGGCTTTCCTTCACCCAAGTTGATGAATTGTCACAGAACTTACGGTTAATTTACATGAAATTTAAAGTAAGATAGCCATGCACTTTTTAAGATGCTCAAAATCCAATTTTACACTTGTCTTAATCACTGCAAATCAGTTCATCGCACGTACAAACCACCATCTGCTCATCCATTTATCAGATTCCCAAACACAAACGCATTTTGCTACTTACGCACAGACACAGAGTGCCACGTGTTTAAGAGCTTCACACACAACTCCACCAGCATTCAGTCCTTTTCCAGAGCAACCGAATACCACAGACGGGCTGGGACATCTCGGGTACCACAAACCCCAGTGCCGTGCCCACAGCGGCATCGCTAACAACGGGGACAAACACCAGTGACAGCGGTGACATCGCACATATTCTAGTGACACGGCAGTCCTAGAAACCACCCCAATTCTTACTAATACAAGATTTTTTTTTTCACCTCTCGCTACTCAACCCTACAATCCAAGGCCAGGGACTGAAATGCCCGGCACTGAAATCCCTGTTTAGTTACCTCTTCTCGAAGTGTCAAAATACCCACCGAAATGATTGAACCGATGGGCTTGAACACGAGGCCAGATGTTCAGGGCATGAGCAAGGACCGTAGCACATCAGGCAAGGCACGCATTTCTGCTAAGCCATCCAAAACCATGTAAAATTATAAATGGGTAATTTCTAAGAATGGGAAACTTCTATCAGAGCTATGCATTGGTTTCGAAATGGTAATGGATCACAATTCTATTAATCCGTTAGGAATTCTTAAAATATCTTCTCCTATAAAAATAAAAAAAAGACCACATTATTGTTAAAATGAACTTGTTTACACACTGATGGTATTTCCGTAGCAGAGGAAAGAAAAGGAAAGTAACAGGCTATTTTTACGTCTGTATCTGCTTTGTTACTAGATACTGAGACATAAGTGCCATTCATCTTTTCATAATGTCTGAAGTCAAGCGCTGTCTTTGAGTATAAATCCACTTACTTTTTCCAGGTGTGCTTCTGGTTTAGGATGGAGAAATGTTTTGCTTTCACTGCACAAGTCTGAAACAATGAAACAGAAAAACTCATTTCAGAACTCTGTTCATTTGAAGCATATTTAGATAATCCAAATTAGGCACTGACCAGCAAAATTAAGAAGGAAAACCAACATTTTTTAATCAACTGTCTGCATAAAGTAATAGGTTCATATAATTTTGGTCTGCATTTTAATTTTGTAAAATGATTTTCCCTCTATCGGTCTTGCTGATCGAATGAAACAAGTGCTATCCAGCTACCCTTGTGAGGACATACATCTCTGCATCCATGCTCATTCAGTTTCCTAAAATCATACCATGATTAAGCTTTCACTTCTTTTTTCCATCCACAGTCCTCTTTGGATACTAGGTACCAAATTAAAATGATTGACTAAAACGAGACACCAGCAAAAAATGACCAGTTTATCCATATGTTAATATTATCAGTGTCACACTCACCTCCCCTCCTGTTATTGTCAGACCAATGTAATTTACAGTACGTTCACCGTTTCAGTGTTCCTTCCTAGCTCCCGAGATCTATGCGATTTTAAGAGGTTTAAAAAACGGGAAGCGTGAGGACAGAAATGCGGTCATGATTAGAGATGCTCGTGTCGTTAGCTGGAATGGAAGTATATTGGCGTAACGATTCAAATAATTTTAGCAGCTGCCGACGGGCACTGTTGATTTCTGTTTGTCCCAAATGCTAGTAAATGACTATGAGGTTCTGAAATCCACAGAGACTTTCGCTGGACTTGTACAACCAAACCTTCAGGATTTGGTCTTCAAGCCACACAACCACTGTGCTAAAGGAGTCTTCCTGTTAAACTAGAAAACATATTGAAATTTAACAATTTAAGGAAATAAAAAGGAGATGCAGAAGGTCGTAGAAGACACAAAATACCCACTACCGCGCGGCTCAGCCAGGTAACCCAGAAACACCATTTGTACCACTGCCTTTGGGTTCCTGCAGTGCTGGGAAGGGCCAGTACAGCATATTCCCGCTTTGATCATTCTACTTCAAATACTACAGCCCTTCCACTTGTACAAAACATTATGAACACCTGCAAACGGGGTGTGCTCTATGTAAACCCACAGCAAATGAATAAAAAAATCGTTCTTAAAACAGGCAGCAAGCTGACAATGTTGCAATGCATCTTTGTGATGCCCCTCTTTTTTGAGGAATCGTTATTTCTGACTCAAAATTATGTCTTTAAAAATTAAGTGAAAAACTGGAATAGATCTGTTCTATGTTTCAGAACATTTTTCAGCATGTATTTTCCAGAAGGCAAACTCAGTAGAGCTACCTGGACTTTTTCATTTCATAAAGAGTAATTATAGCATCTGCACGTGAACCACACACACACGAGAAGTAAAGACAAAGGAAATCCCCCTTAGTTACAAAAGGCTTAGCAAAAAAGATTATTGATGCTACATCTCCCATGGAAATGAGCTAATGCGCATAACGAATTTAATTTACAAAAATTCAAATTGTGAACATATTCTCACAGCTAAAAACCAAACCTGTTCAGATGATTTTCCATCCAGTAACAAACTCAAAGCCAGAGACTGTCTCTCACAGGAACCCCATTAATACCCTGCTGAAACAAATCTGAATTTAATTCAAGCTCGGCAGGTAACAACGCTGTCTGCCTTCCTCCTCACTGCTATGTTGTAAAAACCCAGGAATTAGATTTAGGACTAGCCACCTGCTTTCACAACAGACTGCCAAAATCTGGAACTATTCCGTTTACTTTATCATTATCCTTTTTTAGGCTTATTAATGTTGCAGATCTAATTTCATGAGATTTTATTGCTTTGTTGACAGGTGAAGAACAGTAATAGGCAAAACTACACATATTTTTCTTCAACCAGATGATAACCATGGATTTTCCCCCTAAAAAAAAAAGTAACTTTTCTATTTATCTGTCCCATATTATTTAGTCAGTGAAGACAAAACCTGCTAAGAATGAACAACGCTGCCCTGAATTTTCAGTCTGGGTAGCGTGTGGGGAAGCCATGCAGACCGGACTCGGAAAGAAATGAGAGGGCATTTGCTTTGCTCCTGCTTATTCCGTGGGTTCCTACACTGCAACAAGTGCTGTCTCATCGAAGCCCCAATGCTGTCTGCTTGTGCCATCATCATTTTCTAATCACACTGCCCTCAACACAGACCCGAAGAAGCAGGTGAAAGTCATTCCAATGGTGCTGAGTGTAGCTTTTCTCAAAAAACAAACAATGCTGTAATTAGCCCAAAAAGGAGACTTTTAGCATGAAAGAAAGCTGCTAGATGAAAACTGAAAGCCATCACCCTAAATAATGTAGCTTTAGTACTCTTACCACTAGCGTCAAATTAAATCTTCTTTGGAAACTTCCATGAGTCCGAAACACTCCTGTCCTGCGTATGTCAATTACTATTACAAAATCATAACAACATGCGCAAGAAGGAAGGCCGATGCTGCTGAGATTAGAGCCATACTCTAACATTTCAAATCTAATAACGGAAAGCTGTGATACGTCTCTCTATTGATCACCTGAAAGCCTTTAACCACATCCCAGTTCAGTGCGCTCCAGAATAATCTAATCGAAGGGCCAAGACTTTTGGTGACTTTCTCTCTGCAATGCTACAAAATCGCTACACAGGAAACCTACATCAGAAAATGCTGAAAGTTTTCAGAATAAGTTAAAACTACCCTAGCAGTAAACTGAAGTGCCATCAGAAGTATGACACCTGACAACACGGAATATATTTTTAACCACCAAAAGGGTATTAGCACAGGAACACGAAAGACAGAATTTTTTAAAACTGACTATGCTTCATTTTGCAGAACAGCTTTGCTCTAACCTCGCCTTAACCTCTGTTCTCAATCCCATTCGATCACAACTGTGTCCCAGAAAAAGCACGTAAAAGACCTGAGCGTGAAGGGTGATGCAGGCACTACTAAACAGGCATGAAAAAAATCAACAGAGCCTGGTGAACATCTTAAAAAATGAACCACCGAATTTGCTTTAAGGGATTAAAACCTTCCCCCTCAAAAAAATCAAATCAAAGCCACAGAAACCCAGCCAAGCTCCATTTGGGATCTGGTTATCCCAGAAATCGCTCTGCTGAACAGAGCTGTTCGTGTCTTTGGCAGGCCCCGCTTCCTCAGACCCATTAATCCCCAATTATCTCAAACATTCCTCTCAGCCCGTTTATACGAAACCTCTGGCCACTGCAAAAGCAGATGCTCATCTCCTGTTACCAGCTAGGCACTGTGGCAGAAGGTTCACATCCTTACTGGGGCTACCTGATCCATCCCACACCAACATCTTGCTGCCCAGGACACCCCCAGCTTGCTCATGTGGAGGCTGTGAGGCGTCAATCTTCATCAGAAATCTAGATCATGGAATCACAGCATCACAGAATCATTAAGGTTGGAAAAGACCTCTAAGATCATCAAGTCCAACTGTCAACCCAACATCACCACGCCTACTAAACCATGTCCCAAAGTGCCATGTCTACACATTTTTTGAACACCTCCAGGGATAGGGACTCCACCACTGCCCTGGGCAGCCTGTTCCATTGCTTGACCAAAGCTATAAAGGAAGAAAAACTGTGAGTAACACTTTCTCCTACTTTATTTAGCAGTGCTGGTACATGCATCGTCTTTACCATAGAAGTGACTTACTGCTCTTCACACCTCAAATGTGATCCCCACCTACATATTTTTTTATAAGTTGAAGCTCACTATGCCAAAGACTTTTTCCCTGGAGTCAGCAGGACTAGGAAATGAATTTACAAACAGATTAGCCGGTTTCTGGTGAGTCCCCACAGCATTCACACATATACGCAGTGCAGCTCAGTGGACTCCCATTTCAGGAAACATTTTATTACCTTCTTATTTCAGGAAGACACAACGATAGGAACAGCAATGTGAACACTCACCTTCCCGTCTAACAGCACAGATTGCACTACTCCTTCACCTCGAATCTAAACTATTTGGTAACTCTTGTCAGAGTATCTAAAGGCTTCTTAAACAACCTTTTGCAGGGGGAGATAAAGTAACTTTTCTATTCCAGGGAAGCAGATAATCACCGGCACTCATTTGAGCACTGGTTTCCCTTTTTCCCCCCCTCTTTTTAATGACCAGCCTGTACTAAAGGAAGGCTGTAAAATGTTGACTACAAAACAGCAAACAAATAGTTTGGCTTGACTGTGAAATCCTTTCAACACTTTCTACTCCACTAAAAAGCTGTGATTCCATCACGGCTACCTCCACTACGACTTCCATTGAACTAAACTGTGGCTCAGAATTGCGAGCAAGCCCTGTCTGGAGGTAGGCAGAATTCACACAAACAAAACTGAAATGATAATTGAGAGAGTTTTTGAATAACCGCTGTATCTGTCCTAGCCAACACCCCTCTGTGGTTCCAATTCTGCCTGTCAGAAGGAAGGATTATTTCCTGAACGTGAACACTCACGTAGGCACACACACAGAGAATCCCTCCCCAGGAATGGTTTGTCTTTGTTACAGACTGTGAAGAATCAAAATCTGATTCTAAAAACGGTCCTTCCTAAAGCAGAGACTGCTTGGAGGGGCCACGTGAAACTATCGGTAGCCTGCAGCAGGTCCTGCTGCCTCCAGCCCGCCCGCAGAGCCAGGCAAGGGGGGAAGGCAGCGGAGGGACTTCGCTGCAATTCAACGACCCGGCCAGTCTGCAGCGGTCAGGGACATACAGCCCCAACCCATGCTCCCGTGGCGTGACTGAAATGTAAATACATGCAAAATCTCTTTTTAAAACATGCTGAATTGCAAAAGCTGCTCCACAAAACGTTCTGTGAACTTACATTAATGATCTTCTGTTGCAGTTTGTGGCTGGCATACAGGGGAAAAGTGCATACACCATCTCATCGAAACGTGAACACCACAGTCCTGCCTGGACCAGGTTCACCCTTCCCTCTAACAGAACGCTTAGATACGGATATCAAAGCAGCCCACATAATTTTACTGGTTCCAAAATGAAAGTGGATACTATGACATACCTGGTTCAGCTTCCTTAATTCGCACCAACCAAACTTGGGTTTACCTATTTACTAAGTTCTGTAGTTGTTAAGAATAGGCACCCAGGTCCACCTGCTCAATGGAGCCTCCCAGTATCCACCACTCCAGTTCTGACTCTTCTGTTTTTCAGTTTATCAGTTCAGAGGAACGCGATAAAGTAAAATACACTGCCAAAACACAATCACGGTCTTCTTTACAGTGTCTATCACATTTCCGTGATGGAGAATTTAAATCAGCGTAGTCTATCAATAGCAAGGTGCCAGCAACCTCAGGAAAAATGAAAAAGGAAATAAAAATAAAATGCAGCTGACAAAATGGAGTCACTGTCTGAATCGGGCCTTGTATCGGTTTCAATGTGTTTCTCTTTATGCTTGCAATGATTCATACCGGTGGAGGTACACACTGCTGCCAAACGCTGGTGGCTGCTAAATGGTTTGAGTATTTTCTTATTTTGTTCCTGGTATATATTTTAAAATAAGTTTACCATTGTCTTTCAACTTGCATTTAAGAACTGCAGGACGAGACAGGTGATATTTCAATCTCTATAAACAAAATCCTGAACAAACCGTGAATCAGATCTCTTTGCAGCAAAGCTGGAGAAAGCCCAATGCAGCCAAAAGGTGAGAGAGAGATCCATGGGCTCGAAGGGATCCCGGAAGTTTGCGTGGCTGTCTGCGAGCCCTTCGGCAGGGCAGCTACTGCCCACAGCCGTGCTGGTGCCTTCGGGCGCCATCAGCCTCAGCACCCAGCAGCGGAGCAAGCCCGTTCTTTCTGCTGTATTGCCACTCGCCACTCCTCTCCACCCTTGCCATACTCACAGCACTGCCCGTCTCCCCACGAACTGAAGGAAATCACCATCTTCACGCCGGGCTTCCACTGAGGGATGAAGAAACCCAGGCCTCCTTCCTTCTCCAGGCAGAATCACAGCATGGTCGGGGTTGGAAGGGCCCTCTGTGGGTCACCCAGCCCAACCCCCTGCTGAAGCAGGGTCACCCAGAGCAGGCTGCACAGCACCGCATCCAGGCGAGTCTGGAATATCTCCAGAGAAGGAGACTCCACAACCTCCCTGGGCAGCCTGGGCCAGTGCTCCGTCACCCTCAGAGTGAAGAAGTTCTTCCTCATGGTCAGATGGAACTTCCTGTGCTTCAGTTTGTGCCTGTTGCCCCTTGTCCTGTTGCTGGGCATCACTGAAAAGAGGGAGAAGAACAAGCTCTGCTTGCAGAGATGTCTTATGTAAATAACTTTACACATGCTGTGGCCATGCTGCACTTCTGTATCCACCAGCCACAACCATGGGGCGAAGGATGCTGTGAAGTGATTCTGAAGGAGCTGCTGCAGGAACAAAGATTACATCATGCAAAATGCCTCTGTACTAACTGAACTGTTGCTTGTAAAGTTGTTTACATGTAATTGCAGAATATTAAGTGTCTTCCTATTCATAGAAAATAGGATTAATATTCTGGATTTACAGCACTGTATCCTGAAAAGACAACTTTTTATCTCCAACAGCTTTATGACAGATGCCAAGCCAGAACTCCTGAAAGAGCCTCACGCAGTGTTTCTGTACTTTGACGTTGGCCTGAGCCACGGGGATGTGCAAACGGGTGGGGAAAAGCTGCCCAGCAGCAGAAATTGAACTTCTGAAGTCTCAAAATATTGACAGAGCTCTGAGTCGGTTCCGAAGGTATCTGTGCAACTTCATCCACCTCTATGTTGAAAGCTGGGGGATAAACTTTAAAAAAAAAAAGTATTCTTGAAGGCTGCTGACAAGTCTGAGGGAGAAAGCAAGCTTCCATGAGACTGGGAATGTGTAAACCTCCGATATCATGCAGCGGGAAATGTTTATCTTCTCAACACTTTTGAAAAACTAAGTTTTCCAGCCTAAAATAAATTGAAGGCTAATCCTTTGGTCTCATCTTTAGGCTAAGAATTAAAGACCTAGTTTCACCCCAATTTGCTTTCAGAGAGTAAACAGAGAAGGAAAATGTGTTCTATCCTAAAGATTATTTCATGTATTTAGGCATTTTATCTCTCAGCACTGCAAACAATTAAACAGGGCATCCACAAACTACAGGCAGTTTGTAATTTAATGTGCTCTAATATCTTTGCAAGACTTCTCAGTAAAATAATACGTCACTTCAGCCACAAGTGGTGAATATACATTCAAATACAGAGGCAGGTTCATCTTCTCAGGTATTTGTCAAGAGCAGCAGTGCTCCTGAAAACCATCAAATCTTTCTGTGATTAGATTAAAAAAAAATCACCGCAGGTACCTGAGAGGCATAAGAGATGTGCAATCACAATTAAACAAAACCAGAAAGCAACAGAGAGAATGTGTCGACTAGATAACCTAGAGTAATATAAAATACATAAGCTAATGCATCACCTCTGAAATCAAGGGAATATGGTGATAAGATGCGAGTGAAAAACCTGAGAGATCTCTCATAAAAAGTAATATCTGATCCATTTATCTTACAATCAAGGGTGGCAAAATCTTTTGCTTCACTCTGAGACAAAAAGCATTAGCTGAGGTTTTTTCAGAGCTGCTTAGCTGGAAATCTGACCAGTCTTGAAAAGGCTGTTAAACGCAGATTACAGTAAGCTGTGTTTCAAACTGTGTGAAATCATAGGAGATAATCAAAGCATCACTCTCCAAAGCAAGAAATTCCACAGAGAAGCTCTGCTGTACCGGGGAGCGCAGAGAGAAGCAGCAGGATCTGCCCCGCCGCCAAGCAAACAATCGATTCCCAAACTTCTGCTCCGAGCCAAACAAACGCACTGCTACCAAAGACTGGATCCAGGTCGTAACACACGTGTTTGGAACTGGGAGGGTGATTCCCGTGCGATACCAGCAGACCTGGCTGCAGCCTCGATGGCGGCAGCGCTGCTCAGCGCAGGGCGATGGGATCAGCAGAGACCCGGCACGGATATTTTCTGGAGGTCTTTGGTCGCTGACCCTAATTCTGTGTAATATTAAAATATTATTACCCATCATTGTGACTGATTTAGAACTAGTCCTTGTATTAGGAAAGGAATTCAGCTCAAATTTATTCCTCTTATCGCAGGATTCAGAGATCTCTTTCCATTTACTCTAAAAAATCAGAACAAACTCAGTGTCGTTCATAACAATCTAGAGAAAAATCTAACCAGGAGGATGAACATTGTGAAATCATAGAGCACAAAAATCTTTCAGGAGAAATTATAGTGCAGGAAAACAGCAGAATAATGCTATTGAACACAAGCTTTTATTTTAAACTGTAAATAACAATGTTTGTCTTGGGATTGGTTTTCAATTATAAGCCCAGTACAGACACATCATTTGTTATGTATTTAGCTTTCAGTATGAAGTGTAGATAATTACTAGACTGGATTAAATGAAAAACTCAGTAACGCTCTGCACTACTGGGCATCCTACTAGTTCTGAATCCCCAGTAACAAAAAAATCAAATTAAAAAGCTCTAACTACATTGTGATTAACACCAAAATGTAACTTTTTGGCTCTCAGAGATAATCTTAATGCTGAAATAGTTAATCAACTTAAGCTATATTTTACATCAACTAGAACGAGCATTAAAAGAGACAGTAAATGTAAGAACTGACTCGAAACACTCTACAAGTGGACCATCACACTATATTGCATAATGGAGTCATAACTTACCAGTTATAGCAAATACTGATGCACCTACAATGACATTTACACCTTAACAGTTCTAATTTATTTTTATTATCTAGTAATAATAAAGACTTTCTGATTAATAGTAACTTTTCCTATTTTTTAACTGGTAATAGAGAGCACTTCTTTTTTTTCATACACAGTGAGTGTTATGAATTTCCTTACTGACATTTAACACAGTCTCTTCATCAGTTTAATGTATTTTCTCCTCACGATCTCGGCAATGTGTGTTCGGCTTCTCCACTGCAGGGCTTGGGATGATGCAGAACACTTTACTTCAAGGAAACACAATATCTTTATGTAAGTGCCACGCGTTCAGTTCTCTCCTTCCTATTGCACTCTCTCAACTGCACGCAGAATGTGAAATTATTTGTATGCAATAGATATGCTAAGTCACCAATTCTCTCTGCCCTTGAGCCTCTCTAAAGGAATGGAGGTAAAACATCTCTGTCTCTGTGTTTTTCTGTTACCCTCTTCCAAAGCTCATACCACATTTTGGAGCAACTGTTTTCTGTCCATGTTTAAAATCGTTGCCACTTCATCTGAACAGTTTAATGCTGAAATTTAATTTTTCCCTACATAGTGACTCACAATTTGCCAATACAGATAGAAATGGTTATTAATTTATTCCATTCTCATGCTGCTAACCTTCAGTGCAATACCTCCCGCAGAACCATCTCTATGGAAAACAATAAACAAGGAACATTCTCCAGTAAAAATTCCTGACTCCACGTGATAGCTAACCACTCTGAAATGTGATCTTTTGTCAAAATTGCCTCTTACCCCAGTATTTGCAGTGGCTGAGCCTTAGGATATCGGCATCATAACTACTGTCCAAATGTCAACATATTGTAGTAAATAAATAAAATGTGAATCATCACTTGGCATGCACAGGCTACCAGATATACTTAGCATACCGATGCTAAAGTAACGGTAGCTCTTGAGTTTTATTCTGCTCACCTCAGGGACAGATTTGCTGAAGAAAAAAATACATATATATATATATATATATTTTTCACATGTGCTAAATCAGAAGCACTGCAGTTTGAGTTAGTTGTGCACTGAGAGAACGATGTGCTTCCCTATGAAAAGGTTACAAGACACACTGCAAAGCATCACCTCTCTGCCAGCCTCCAGCTTTAGCGTTAAGCAGAGACAAGTAGATTTGAGCATAGAAATCAAGTATTTCACTGGGGGGGGGGGGGGGGGGGGGCGGAAATCAATCGGTGTATTTAAAGCACATTCTGAAGTCTCATGCAAATCACCTGATTTACCTCCAGAGATCACCTTGCCTACCTGCCTCTCAGAACAAAACTTCCATGAGGAAGTCCATTTTTCTGCATGCCACCTTTCACTCCAGTTCCCTGCCTACTTCTCGAGAAGAAACCACCACTGTGCTGGTTTTGACAAACGAAGGGCCCATCTGAGTTCCTGAGAGTGACGTGAAAATTCCTGGATGGGGCTGAAATTTCACAGTGCTCAGCAAAAGCCCTCGCTTTGCCTCCTGGCTGTGCCTCGGGTGCAGCTCCCGCTCACATCGCTCCCCGCTGCTGGGATTGTACCAGGGCTGGAGAGCCCAAAGCGGGACCCGAGGCTGGGGTCCACAGCAGAGAGACCCAGACAAAGGACGAACCCCCGCTTGACACGAACGCCACACGTAGGAGCGCCGTCACCAACGGCGTAAGCCCCGGCACCACACTCCATGGAATACACCAAGGTTTGTGTTCATCGCACAATCGATCTTGTATTTCCATCAACATGATAGACAGAACCATCAAAGTAAGAGGAATGCGTTGCATCGCACAGCACTGTTTAATCGTACGGTTGGTTTCTGACAGCACAGAAAGCATCTAAGGCAGAAAAGAAACCCCCGAGTTTTGGGTTTTCTTCGTAAAGGAATTTGTGATATAGTAGTTAAAGACACACAGAGTATCTCTACCTCTAAAATGAGTCAGAAAGAGAAGTGTGACGACACAGCACGTGAGGTATAAATCCTGAATTATCCTGTTTCACTTGCAACAAGACTCTTCGAAAGTATGAAACTGTTCACTGCTTCCTTGGGGTTCCTGAAAGCGCTCAGGTGGCAGCTAAACGAGCTTGAGGAAAGGAATCATTTGGGTCAAAGATGCCAATTCATTTGGTCAGAACACTCCAACGAGAAGAGAGGATTTCATTTAGCCTTCAGTGATGAGGAGCGAAGACTACTCCAGTGTTCTCGGAATTAACTGCACATTTTAACAAGTAACATTTCAGGCAGCACACCACAGTTGCAGGGTTTCGAACAGAAATTTGCTACCAGTTTTCCTTACAAGTTGAGCTCAGTTCTGCCTCCAGCTGCCAGACCAGCTTAGCTTTCACTTAGGATTTTTAGAGAATAAAAAGTACAGTGACAGTCCAAGCCTTCCTTTTACTGGAAAAGAAACCAGATGCCTTAGCTGTTGACAGTGAAAAAACCTTGAAAACACCTTGAAAAACAATCCAGTATATAAAAGAAGGGATGTACTGATGGTTTTGTCCATTTGTATGCAAAATATGGCTAGAACATCTTTTTCCTTTTCTAGTTTCCGCAGGTTTAGTGCTGATAAAACCTAGATCTACTAATGCATTTAAAATTCAGAAACATGGAAAGCAAATGGATGGGTGGAGGAAACCCAAACCTGCACCCAGCTATGTGGTAAGAGGTTAAAATAAAAAATATATGCGAAGCTCCTTGGGTTTCTCAATTTGTGGCAAGAAAGAGCTGGCAGGGGAGGAAAGCAGGACTGCCCTGGTACTCAGCCAAGGACGGATTTGCCCTGTGACCTGGGAAAGAAATTAATACTAGGATACCTGCTTGAGTAACTACGGCGTTGGTGGAGCAGACTGCTCACCCAGTCTGTCGGGCAATCCGCTCCTCCAAGACGGGCTGCGGTTTGGTCTCCCACCACGCTGGAAGACACCAGAACTCCTGACCGCAACAGAGGGTGCAATAAGAGCACGCTGAAGAGAAACTGGTGAACAGAAAATAACCTGCATCCCAAACAGGAAAAAACACCCCCACTTTGTGCAATGGGAAGAGGAAATTCATGAGCCCTCCTTGCTTGGGAAATTCCTTCTAAGCTCAGGATTTTGGCTGCCAACCAGGCAGGACTAGCAAGGACTGACCATACATTGGTGGATGCCTTTGAACTCCAAAAAGACATGGATCAAGCTCCTAGCAGACGAACCTAAAGAGGCAATCAAGCTGTAAATTCACTCCATGTACTGGTGAAAGTGAGATTGTTTCTCTGCCCGAAAACCCCAGGGAAACTTCGTTGCTCCTCCTTACCCTCCTCCTCCATATGTCCTCGCATTCCGTCTGGGGGGTTGTAGCTTCTGAGGCAGTTACAATCCTGTTACCGAGGATTATAATCATTTATAATCCTCACAGTTACTGAGGATCTGTCCCCTTTTGCCACTATTGCTTCTTTGCCCTCTCTTCTCTTTAGTTGAAATGTCAGTAGAAAAGAGACTAGCTGGAAAGCAGTTTTATCTTCTGGCTACCAAGCATTTTATGCCCTTTTGACACAATATTCTTGATGCTCACCCTAAGATTCCTGCAAACTGTTGCTGCAACTCCTAAGAAATGGAAAAGAATAAAAAAGTGCATCTGAGAGAAAAAAAACAGTGTGATAGACTAATGGGTACGATGAGCAACTTGCTTGTTGATACAAAAGGTCCTTCAACCTTGCTACAGAAGCCCTGCTCCACACTGTTCACGCTCATGGGCAACTGCTCCGATACACAAGTGAGAACACTAACAACTGTGAAGTACTTTAGCTGGTCCCATCTAAACGAGCAGACACACTTAAAAATTTAGTGTAAATAAAGAAAAGGAAGGGTTGCAGTCCTCTTCTGCTCCTCACAGGGCCCACAGAAGGATTCATCTGTGTCTGTGGTGCTGCACTTTGCCCAGGGATGCTGACACACCGTAAGCAATGAGAGTGACCGCAACAACACGGTGCGGGCAGAAATAATTCAGATAGCTGTCCAGGGGAAAGAAAAAAAAAAAAAAAACCAAAGAAAAAAAAAAATCACTCAAGTGGCACAGAGGTGGGAATGGAACTCAGCAGCACGCTTTTATTCCTTCTTAATACTTCAGGATTATTAATGAAGTCTCAAACCACACATAGCCTTCACCTTGCCTGCCCTGTCAGCTGATTTAATGCAACCTGGTGCAAGCTGCCTGAGGTTATAGGTTAGGCTCGGTACCTTATTCAAGCTCTGATCATTTCTGTTGTTGTTTTATTGCAAATACCACTTTACAAGGCGAAACACAGCTGGTGGCAGTAATATATCTCGTCAGTCTGCAACAGGAGTGTACGACGAGGGAAAGGACAAAGGCAGCATCACCTGGCTGCCAGCCGCTGATCACAGTATTTTCTTGGGTGCCAAAGTTTTTGGTCTATCACTAGTCTCAACTCATAGAATCATAGACTCTTCTGACTTGGAAGGGACCCATGCTGCCTTTCTAATATCAAACGCATGAATATGTCAATCCATGTACTAGAAACGGCATCAAACCAGCAACAGCAAAGACACCAAGCTTCCTACCTTCCCTCTCTCATCGCATCTCACGAGCAAGAACAGAATCCAAACGGCAGCAGCTTGGAGTGAGCTGAGGACTCCGGGTTACTTGGCTGCTGAGGACCCCCCAAACACATCATTTCACTGAGACTATTCTGCAGCTGGCCAGATGTAAGGCATCAGCACATCCCTAATCCTCCCCTCAACTTCTGGTTTTCTCTTCCCATCACAATACAGTTCCCATATTTATGACCAGAATTTTCCTTGACACTCGCAACCAATTGAATCCAAGGTGTGGAAGTCAGCACATTACAGAGGCACAGACAAAAACAGAAACGCTGCTGTGAGGGCGCCGACCTTGGTTCAGCACACCCCGTGCTAAAAATCACAGAATCCCAGCATGGTCGGGGTTGGAAGGGACCTCTGTGGGTCACCCAGCCCAACCCCCTGCCCAAGCAGGGTCACCCAGAGCAGGCTGCACAGGACCGCGTCCAGGCGGGTCTGGAATATCTCCAGAGAAGGAGACTCCACAGCCTCCCTGGGCAGCCTGGGCCAGGGCTCCGTCAGCCTCAGAGGGAAGAAGTTCTTCCTCGTGTTCAGGTGGAACTTCCTCTGCTTCAGAAAGCCTAATTCTTCCCAACCATGGCCTCTCTATTTTGCTCTAGAAAGCCAATTCCATTATAGGGTAACACAGACCATGAGCACTTTTGTTTGCTTGTTGTTTTTTTTG
Organism: Opisthocomus hoazin; assembly: GCF_030867145.1. Lineage (NCBI taxonomy): Eukaryota > Metazoa > Chordata > Aves > Opisthocomiformes > Opisthocomidae > Opisthocomus > Opisthocomus hoazin. The sequence goes on from NC_134417.1 coordinate 25,752,978, forward strand.
TAAATGCATTAGCCATTTTTCTCACTTTGAAAATCCTATTTTGTATAGAAAATAAAATTTAAGTGCTGTTACATTAAAATTTCGAGTCACATTCCCTTCCCCATACCTTTCTGCATTAGGAAGGAAGAGATAAAATTTTAATCTTTTATTTTTAATGAAGATTAAAGAACAAGTTCTGCTTGGCTTGCTTTGGCACACCATACATTTTAATGTATATTGATTTGTATAAATGTCTCATTTAGAGCATATTTTTGTTAGTATTAATGGTTCTTGGACAGATAAGATTAGTCCTCCTGCAATATTGCCAGTCTCACCGGTCAAAGTTGAAGAATAAAGTTGCTCTGAGATGAAAAAGGAAGACAAAGAGACAGCTACTGAGACAGGAATATCAAAGGATCGATGTCTTCAGCAAGAACAGACGGCTACGGTCTGCAGGAGTCAGCATAAAATTCTGCCTTACACTGACAACTAGGAATTTTGTGCTTCTTCTTGCTAAGCATTTATTTTCATTTTTTTCCAACAATTTCCATGGAATTTTGAGTTGATTTTACCAGGAAAGGGATTTATGAAGCTCTTGTGAAAATGAGCTCGAATCCAGCAGAATTTTGTTACTCCGCAGATTCTGCTGGGCTATCTCTTGCTATACGGGTACATAGAGCATATATAAATGAAGCAACTAGCAGTTCACATTTTCAATGTGAGTTTTTAAAAATACTTCTTATAACTCCCCATTCTCATAATACAAATAATACAGTAACAAAAATGACACACATTTGCTAAGCCTTTTTTTTTTGTTACCTAACATGGTCCATTCAGCCATTAATGCTTTGTAACGTCTGACATCTGGAAATATAAACTATGTGAATACGTGATCTCTGATGTAATCCAAATATAATCCAGAAACTTCTAGCAAATTAAAAAATACATTTTTCCTATAGTGTAATGACAGGGAAAAAAAAAAAAAAAAGAGAAAATCAAAGTACAACACCTAATCCAGACCAGACTATCTGCCTATCTGGCTACTCTCTAGATGCCATCTTAGATGACTTCCTGCTTTCTTTTTTTCCTCTTGAGCTACCATCTTTTAACTCATGATGGCAAACAAATGCATTTCAACAATGGCTTAATACAGCTACACAACCCTGTCTACCATGGATATAATCTTCCAGTAGACTGACGCTTCTGAAAACTGGGATTGATATTTCTCCAATATTTGCAGTTGCCGTAAAAGCTGAAGGTTTTCCTTGTTGAGCAAGCAGCATCTTGATCTTTCATTTCAGACTGCAAAGTCCTCAGTATATGATGGGGAATCCTAGGTCCAGATATCCTACAAATTAGGCAAATGCTAAATAAATCCCTTTGCATTCTCCAGTGGATGAAAACCAGTAACTCTTTCCGATTCACCTGCACTTCTCTAGGGATTTTGCTACTTGCAAATAAAACTGGTCAAACTCTGCTTTCAAAAGCTATCCTCACAGAGCCACCCTCTCCTACCATAAAGGCTCAAAATCATTAATGCTACGGCAAATACATCTGAACCATCTAGCACTGTTCGTGTCTGTTACCACACTGAAATCATCTCATGGACAAATTGTCCATTTGCAACTTGATCTGTCCGTTTGGTTTCACTTCTCATCCACGCAATACAATTACAAATCCATTACGCTCTTCTTCCAGCCCTCGCTCCTTTTCCAAATGGACACGACCACCCACACACTTAACGACTGTCTCTCGGAAGGCACCAGTCCTTCTGCGGTAACAACAGACGCGGAGCGGAACCACAGGGTATGGAGGTACAAGTGGAGGACAAGCCATTAATACAACGTTCTGGAAAGAAGAGAGAAAAGCAGGGAAACAGAGATGTGGTGACATCGTGATTTTCAAAGCACAAAGAAGTCAAAATCAGATCAGTAATGAGAAGACAGTTGGAAATAATTCAACTGCAACGAGAAAGGTAACAAAGACACTCCACTGACTGTAATCATAAGCAAGTTTAAGAAAGACCTTTTCTTACTTCACAAACTTGTCTCATAACCTGATGTTTCTCCAGCTACGACCTGGAGACACCTCAATCCTTCCTCATTCCCTGCTCCCCTGTCCAGACCGCACTCTGCACCGGTACGCTACAGGGCTCTCAGCAGCAGCATCCATAAAGAGCTGAAAACCCGCAGTCAAAACTAGTATTAATTTTTATAGGGTAATTTCTCCATGTCGGGGAAAACAGCTTTTATAAGGAAGTAACACCAGGTATAGAAAAATAAATTACTATTAGAAAAAGCATTTTTCAAAACTAGTTAGGTGCTTTTCAAAGTGCACCAGACTTTGTTTTACTTCCCCTCTGAAAGCTCTGCCGAGCATCTAAGTGCTGCTGCTACGAGAGCTGGTCAATGCCTGGCTAACAACTTCGGCCAGGATTTCTATCCAAAAAAGCAATCCAAATTGTCTGTGTCCATCTATTGAATTTCATCATAAATAAAGTAAAATCCAGTTCAGATAAACAGCACAGAACAGGTAAACTTTGGCAGGATCTGAATTCAGCTCCTCAGAGCAGAAAAACGATTTCGTTGTGAATTTAAGCTTATAAGAGCCTCACCATCGATTTCCCCTGCCCCTCGGAGCCTTCTCCACGGAGCAAGGTAGTCCCAGCCCCACTCTCTGAGCAGCAGAGCTGCAGACCCCGACCCCACTCCGTGCTCAGGCCAGTGCCCTGTGAGGGCTGGCTGCGGGCTGGGCAGAGCACAGGGCAATGCTGCAACACAGACAACACTTCTCACCCTCAACATCGCAACATCTCCCTTTTTCACTCCACAAAGTTACCCTAATCATCCTTTTTTTTTTTTTTAATTCATGACAATATTCAGCAGATAGGACAGGAATGAATCCCGTTTTGGACACTCTGGTCACGCTGCCACTCACAGAGCAGATGTTGGAGCTGGCACCGTGTAGGCACCAGGCAGAGCTCCCAAGGAAACAAAAAAACAGGTAAAATTCACAATCATGATGGGTTTTGCACTTTGTTTTACAGAAAGTATTTTACACTGTACGGTACTCGTAAACCCATTCAGATTTTGCTGCCACGTACATGCCACTTCACCTTGTTGGTGGGTAATTGGTTTCTCTGAGCTCTGCCATTCCCAGATTTGTCAGCTCCTCCAGCACGGCCACACTGCTCCAGGTCGTGAAGCTGGTGTATTTAGCCCTAGCTAAAGCATCAGACAGTGTTGTGCTACAAGACAAATAATTAAAGGCCTGCCCTGCTCCAGTGCATTTCTGCAGTGGGCTTCTGCCAGTGACTTCTGCAGAAGCAGGACCCACCAAAGGGTTGAAAAATATGTATTAAACCAGCCACAGACTTGACCATAGGTTTGCATTTTTAGCCTATGATTTTTAATTACCTGTTTCTGGTATCTTTTGAAATACTAGCAGATCAAAAGTAAGTCATTAAAATAGGTGTGAAAACCTGCTGGTGATGCAAAGACCAGCACGTGAAGAAGATAATGGGTGAGAACTGTCTGCTGGATTATGGAAAAGGTACATCGCGATTTTAGTGTATTTACTAGAAAGAAGAAAGATTAGAAAGCTTTACCCTCTATCAACAGGCACCCACAATTCATAGCCTTGTCTCTACAGACCGATAATGTATAACGTATTAATGTGCTTGCCACCTGGATAGTCAAAGGATACAAGGGAAGAAAGATTTTTAGGAAAAGCATCCTTTCAATCATATGATATACTGTAAAAAATGATTCGACCTCCCCCTAGAAATCACGACAACATTTAATTCGCGGGTGAAACAAGAGAATTTCTTACTTCTAATCCTTAGTGATGGCAAACACAAAAAACGTTCACTGATATAAATGACACCCATAAAGGCCAGCTAGGCTTCGGGGAACAGTGGTCCAGTCAAGCAGAGCACTGGAACATATGCCCAATTCGACGTATAATTGACTAAAGTGGCTAAAATTGAGCACCTGCTTAAGTGCTTTCATGGCATCATGCCTAATGAAATATTAATCACAAATGGCAGAGAGCCATTACACCAAGAAGCTCTTATTTATACTGAATTGAATTATATAATAATTAAGGTGTGTATATATAATCAGCCATAGTAGTAAGTCTGTCAGTGTTCTCATCTGAATCAGCACATTTCAAGAGCGCTACACCTACAGCGAAATACTCCTGTTTCTAATTAACCTTGGTAGCGATTTTATTTTGCAAGAACATGGGGCTGCAGGATCAGCGGTACCTTAACAAGTGAAAAATGGGAACAGCCCAAAAAACCCAAAGTGACAGAAACAGCAGTCAGGTTGTTACATCGTCCATGGGACTGGCAGAAAACATCTACACTACACAAGTTCTTCATCCTGTTTAATCGTTTCTACTAGTTGATGAGGTTCAAGGAGTGCAACAATGGTTTTCAAGGCTAATTCATACTGGTTCGCTAAGAGCATGGAAATGATTTGCTAAATTGACAGTTGCCACACTACACTTCTTTCAGGTCTGTCTGGTCCTCCCACCGCTCTACTTAAAAGACGGTGGATGCAAGAATTTATTTTTATTTTGAGCCTTCTCAAAATACAACGCATCCAAAGGATACGGTTTTGGCTTTCTGAAATATTTAAAGTTTTAGAAATTTGAAACTGCTACCAACTACCACCTCTTCTTTCAAAGAGAAAAAAAGGCATTTGGTCACGACTTTGCCTGTGTGTTCTTTAAAATGGTGCATAAAAGAAAGTCAAGGTATTCGCTGCTTTATCAAATGGAGGTGAATTGTTACAATGCTGAATAGCAAGACCTGAACTATATTTTTATCACAGTACCAGTTTCAGAAGATGAGGATAAACTGATAATACTACTCTCTCTTTTTAGAGTTCTGAAATATAATAATGGTAATTTTGAAAGAAATAATTTTCCCTGCATTTCCTAAAGCCAAATATAAAAAAAATTACCACAAAACCAAGCAGATAAGAATAGAAAGTAGATTCAATTTTTTTTTTTTTTCACTCCTTCTTTACTCTGTATTATGGCAATTACTGCTCCTATAGCACCAGATTGAAAAGGGGCTGATTACGCTCAGTTCTTGGTTTATCAGACCACAGTTCCAGGAGGCTGATGTTTTCCATGAGATTTTCATATGTCAAAAAATATTTTTTAATTAGGTCTGAGCATCTTGCAAATAAAATACTGCACTACAATCAAATCAAACCAAATTAATATTTGTCAAGTGCCGTTTGTTCGTTTCCCACCAAATGGGGACAGTTTTGCTCTGTATGATTTCAGATGTGCGTAAACACAGTCTGCCAAAGTAAAGACTGATGAGAACAGGCGCATATGTTGTATTCTGAATAGTCTACTCCTTCATCTTATTCTGGCTGAGCATTTTAGCCTAAAAAGACGAGAGTTTGGACAACATAACCTTATTAAAATAAGCTTTCACTGCACTGCAAAACCCAAACTCTTGCCTAAGGATAACCATTGATGTTACTGTTTCCCAGTGTTGATCTTTTTAGAAAAGGCAACAATTCAGGACTAGGACCTGGTTTTACTCACATGCCCACAGTAAACACCACCTTCGGGCAGAAGCGGTGGCATTCACATGATGTGACAGAGGTGCCCTGAGCTCTTTGTACAACGAACCCACCCTGCGCAGACAATGCTGTGGATCTGATGGACCAGCCAGACTCCGCCGTGATGCTGGGGCTCGACTGGGTACGGTGGGACCAGGTGCGGAATACCAATGTGCAGGGCACTGCCCGACTGCTGAACCGAAAATCTCCAGCTGGACTCCACAGTGATTTGTAACAGATGAGGCAAATCCAAGAAACACCTGTTAGCTTTGGGAAGAAGAAACAAATTGGCACCACATTGGTTCACCAAATGAGTCATCAGAATAGAAAGGAAGCAACGGCATTACAGAATGAATTTTGCTTTCAGATCTGCAAGCTCCATAAGAATATTTAATATTTGTCACATTCTTTCTAGTGGGACAGTGACTCATTTAGATCAGGATTCTTTCATGGTTCAGTTTCAAGCAAATTACAAAAGGAGCCCTCAAACAAAGAGCACCTTAATGATGACTTTAAAGAAGACAATGCTCTAAAGCAGTACTCAGCTGTGCACGCTCCCTCAGACAATGTCAGTCTGTGTATAAATAGAACTTCTAATGAGGTCCTACCAGCATGTTTTTGGCAGCTGTAAGCAAGACCGCCTTGGAGATTAAAGGCACTTCTTCCAGATGTAGAAGCGAGCTCCTGCAATGCGGGCTACAGATGGGGCAGCTGACCCTTCCCAGGCAGGACGGCAGCCGCAGGCACGGGAGCAAGGTCTGCGGTGGGAAGGGTCCTCGTGGTGGGAAGGAAGGGTCCTCGTGGTGGGAAGGAAGGGTCCTCATGGGGGCTGCTTGAATGTTACAGACTGCGTGGGGAAAGTACAAGATGCACGGAAGGAGCTTTCACTTCACAAGTTTTCTTTATCTTGCCTATAATCGTGACATTTCAAGCTCAGTGAAGGCTTTTAGGTCCAAGTTCTTAGTGAAGCGTGTTTCTAACTACCCTACAAATTTGAACCATAAATACAAACACTAGGTAAAACCACACAACCCTAAAAATCCAGAGCATTTTAAAGTTGTGGGTCCGATTTTTTGTTCTAATTCCCAACACAGAAGTAATTTGTCACTCAAAGTTCAAATACTTACTTAAGAAATGCTGCTAGCATTCAGACTTTGTGTTACTTGAGGAGTAACACAAACTACAATTCAGACATCCAGTTGTGGGGAGAAAGAAGCTACTGGTTTCCATTAGTTCTGTCACATTCCAGAGCTTTCAAGTATCACCTAGAATGAAACAGATCACAAATACATGGTCTGGGAAACGTTTAAGATTGCTAAAAAATCAGCTGAGCATGAACGAGAAGCCTTTTACAATGCCTAGCAAGGCTGAGGTGGAATCACATAATGTTCGGGGTTGGAAGGGACCTCTGTGGGTCATCTAGTCCCAATGATTGTGATCAACCACAAAAGTCTTCTCACACAAGTGGATTAATGA